>NC_141900.1:18854269-19157300 GCF_057802395.1 Ceratotherium simum simum
AAGTAGTGTCTGCCCCACAGACTCCACGGGCTGTCAGGAAGAATAAATTTACATGAAAGTTCTTTAAGCCAAACATAAATATATAACATTGTTATTATTTCATTGTGGACCGAATACACATATATCTTTTTACGGAATATACCCTTAAGAACTAGCAGAATCTCTCTCTCTTACTCCCTTGCCCCACTAAATACCTTAGATTTTTCAGTTCCCTCTCCACCCTATTTAGCAGTGGCCCAGCAGCGCAGTGTGGCTGCTTTACCGGAGGTGCTCTTTCGTCTCAGTAACTGCTCCAGAGCATTTGTAGTCTAGATCAGTAAGCTTACTCTCCTCTCCTGAATCCGTAATGCAGGAGACTGACCTGGCTTATTCCCCCTATACGTTGCTACTTCTCAGATGTCTCTATGCCTGAAAAAACACAGGCCCCAACTCTACCCATGGAAACAAGTCTTAATTGTCCTAAAGAATAAATAGATGAATATTAGTTCAGGCTCCATTGTGAAATACAAATGTAGATTTACTTTACTCACAGTTCCACTGAAAATTGTGTGTGTGCACATGTGGAATAGGTTGAAGAAGGGGCTGTTTTTTTAAAGTACTGTAAATTTGTCTATTATTTGCAGAAAACAGTACAGTATTCTTTAGGGTTTGCTATTACGGTCATTATGGTCATTATTACCTTTAATTTTAACTATGTGGTTAGTCAATAAAGGGATTTTTAGATGCATTCACAGGTTTAGACCAAACATTGAGAGTTAAGGACTTAATCCTTTGGGGGGATATTTGGGGGGGAAAATCCAGTTACTGCAAAGTCCCTAAATTAAATAAACATGAGGAGAGAATTTCTAACAGTGGGCCAAATAAAAACCTTGGAATAATTTCAAGTTATCTTAATTTGAATGCTTATTTGGTATTCATATTTGATTTCCCCATTGCAACCTCATTAAGATTAAGAAATAGAGTAACATGTGTATCAGGAGAAGAGAAATATATATATTTGAAAGGTCTGCCACATAATCCTGAAAATCTGCCACTAGAGAACCATTCTTGGGGCTGGCCCTGTGGCCTAGCAGTTAAGTGCATGCGCTCTGCTACTGGCGGCCAGGGTTCGGATCCCAGTGCACACCTACGCACCACTTCTCCAGCCATGCTGAGGCCGCGTCCCACATACAGCAACTAGAAGGATGTGTTACTATGACATACAACTATCTACTGGGGCTTTGGGGAAAAAAAGGAGGAGGACTGGCAATAGATGTTAGCTCAGGGCCGGTCTTCCTCAGCAAAAAGAGGAGGATTGGCATGGATGTTAGCTCAGGGCTGATCTTCCTCACCAAAAAAAGAAAAAGAGAGAGAGAGAACCATTGTTGTGGGAGTACCAGTTCTCTGGGACGGAGACACATTAAGTTGCTCTCAGTCAAGACCACATATACAAGGCCGTATAGAATTACCACAAAGCACGGTCTCTGGAGGCAGATGGAGCTGGGATTGAATCTGGCCTTGGCTCTTACTAGCAGTGAGATTCTGGATAAATTACTTATCTTCTCTGAGTCCCAATTTCTTCATCTGTAAAATGGAGTTAATAATGGCTATTCCATGAGAAACACAATTTAAATGAGCTGATATATTTGAAGAACCTAACACAAAACTTAGTTTAAAGTAGGCTCTTAGTACATTGCAATGATCATTATTAGCAATAGTAGGAATATTTAATTCAAATTGGGGTTGGAATAGCTTTGGAAGTGTATGAAGACATTCCAAGAGGTAGACAGATTCATATGATTTTAAGGGAGTCAATTTCCAGATTCTACATATATATACTTTCTCCACATTCATCTGCTTCAAATGCATCTGCATCAGGCTGCTGCTTCTTTCCATCTTCCCTTTCACAGTCTTCCTTCTTCTGCCTTATAAGGGAGAGACAAATTTCTCATCCAACCCAAATCATACTATGGTGCGTTGCCTTGGGTGTAGAAACCTCAAACTATAGGCAGAAGCAACTCAAATTGTAGATATCTGAGAGCCTCCTTTAATCAAAATGGCACCATGAGGCAAAGGTAAGAGGGCATCATGTCTTTCCCTGTCTGATGCTTACCTCTGTTAAGGGTAAAACATACCTCTTATGTTTGTGTTGCCCCAAAATTCGTATGTTGAAATCTTACCCCCCAATGTGATGGTATTTGGAGGTGGGACCTTTGGGAGATAATTAGGTCATGAGGTTAGAGCCCTCATGAGTGGCATTAGTGCCCTTATTAGAAAAGACCCTGGAGTTTTCTCCCTCTCTCTCTGCTCTCTGCCATGTGATGCAATGAGAAGACAGCCATCTGCAAACTGGGAGGAGGGCCCTCATCAGACACCAGATCTTCCCACACCTTGATCCTGGACTTCCTGGCCTCCAGAACTGTGAGAAATAAATGTTTCTTGTTTAAGCTACACAGTCTATGGTAATTTGTTATAGCAGCCTGAACTGAGACAATACCTTAAATAGGCATATTTGGATGTTTTGATTTCAAGTATATTATGGAATTAGGTGGGGGGGAGAGGTGAAGCCTTTTTTTTTTTTGTCTTCACTACTGGCAAAAAAAGGTATTGTTCCTGAGGAAAGAAACCCTTGAGAACAGAGTAAAAAGAACGTTTTTTGGAAATATTGAAGATGGCAGCACATTATTCACCCAGATGACAAACTCGTGATAGGTTTCTGTACTTTAGCTATCTATCTATCCTGAAATAGTCAAGGTTTGTAAAAGTGTGCTGGGAAATGCCAGTCTGCTATGAACCACACTTTCTCTGCAATTTCACCGTCTCAGTAATGAGGGTGAGCTCAGGGAATACTCTCATTTGTCTACATTTTAGTCTAGTCTCAGTAGTATAATTTGCATGATTTCAAGGTAACAAGACCTGCAAATTCTTCCAACTTATCAATGTTATATTTTCTAATAAGAAACACACGTTAGAGGGAAGTTAGTGTTTTGTATTTCGTTGAATATTTATTCAAATTCATAGGAGAAACATTTTCATTAACTTTTGTTAAAAGTTAGTAAGATATGAAATCCATACTCATTTTTTGTATGTCTCCTACTCACTGTCACTCATTAGCCACTTTTCTGCTCATTTATTAAATTCTACCATGTACTTATTAGGTGAATTAGTCAGCTTGGGCTGCCATAACAAAATACCACAGACTGGGTGGCTTCAACAACAGATATTTATTTTCTCATAGTTCTGGAGGTGGAAGTCCGAGATCAGGGTGCCCACATGGTTGAGTTCTAATGAGGGCCCTCCTCCTGGCTTGCAGGTGCCACCTTCTCCTGTGTCCTCACATGGTGAAGAGAGAGAGCTCTGGTGTCTCTTCCTTTTCTTATAAGGGCACCAGCCCTATTCCATTAGGACCCTACCCTTATGACCTCTTATAACTGTTATCACCTCCTCACAGGTCGTATCTCCAAATACAGTCACACTGCGGGGTTAGGGCTTCAACACACCAATGTTGAGGGGACAATTCAGTCCACAGCATTGCGTTTAAGTAACTTAACAGAAATGTGTTGCAGATTGTATTCTAAATAATGTGCTCATCAATCCTTAATGCACCTTTTTATAAAGTACTAATGTACTTAGTGTACTTAGTGATTGAGTTCTTTCTCTTGCTGTCAATTTACATAAAATATTTAAACTATACTCTTAAAAGCAGAACATGTATTTAGGTTCAAAAACAAATCAAAATTTTCCCAAAATGCAAATCTAGTATAAAATGACCTAAGCTTTAGAAACCAGCTTGATTTAATTAGTATTAATTTCTCCCTTTCAGATGTTGATATACTGATTCCAATTCTGTGAAATGTATAATTACATAAACATAATTGACTTCAACCCACTTTGGGAAGAAATCACTAATATACAAATAATATCCTCAGTATCTGTGTCTGTCTTTCATGTCTTTTCTATACATATTGAGATGTCCTTGAAAAATGAAATGTGACATTTATAAGTCTTCGTTCACAATCAAGGAGAAAAGTCCTAAATGCACAATTTACCATTTTGTTTTTAACCCCAGTTTCATCTAGTTTAGCTCCATAAGCAAGATGCCTCCAAGTAAAATATGAACAGAATAATCAATAGTCATGTGATAAGTCTTAGTTAAGTTGTTTTTAGGTCATACTTCCTAGAAACTGAGAAAGTAAAGAACTCTAATGACCGGGCAACAATTTTTTTTGGTAAATTAAGTCGTTTCCAATTCCTTGCTTTCAATAAAATTAAAGAAGGATCTAACCAAGTTGTCAACAGATAGATAATTAAAATATTTTTTTGATAATAGATCACTATGTACTTTGTGACTTATAATGAAGAAGGCATTCAAATAACAGAGTGACATTTCCATAAGAAAATGGCTAACATTCTCATTACTTATTTAATTGAGCAAGTTTCCTCAGTGCTTATGTCTATAAAAATGAAAAATAGAAATAGAATTGATGCTGAGTCCTGTCTCATTCTAACAGTAAGTAACAACCAAAGATACATGAACTTATTAAAAAAGAATTATTTATTCATTTAGATTAATTTTCCAATAAACTTTACTTGCTATGTTTTATCATTATTTCTCAAAATATGTTATACATTTACGTTGCTTTGTCAGTTGTATACTAAAAATCATTGTAAAGATAACTCAATCCTGAAAACTTTAAAAATACTTAGAATCTTGGGGGTAGGCCTGGTGGCGCAAGTGGTTAAGTGCACGTGCTCCTCTGCGGCGGCCCAGGGCTCACTGGTTCAGATCCCGGGCACACACCGACGCACCAGTTGTCAAGTCTTTCTGTGGCGGCGTCCCATATAAAGCAGAGGAAGATGGGCATGGATGTTAGCCCAGGGCCAGTCTTCCTCACACGCACACACACACAAAAAAACAGGAAGATTGGCATATGTTAGCTCAAGGCCGATCTTCCTCACACACACACAAAAATACTTAGAATCTCATGGTCATATAAAATTATGATGTTTAGGACCTGGCCCAGTGGCACAGTGGTTAACTGTGCACGCCCCGCTTCGGTGGCCCAGGGTTCTCAGGTTCGGATCCCAGCTGCGCACTGACGCGCTGTTTGTCAAGCCATGCCGTGGCAGTGTCCCATATAAAGTAGAGGAAGATGGGCATGATGTTAGCCCAGGGCCAATCTTCCTCCTCAGCGAAAAAGAGGAGGATTGGCATCAGATGTTAGCTCAGGGCTGATCTTCCTCACCAAAAAAATAAATAAATAAATAAAATTATGATGTTTAAATTTCAACCTATACATGATTATTTTTGTTATTATAGAGAAGTTAATAGGGTGATCAGATAACAATCTATCAAATATAAAAATATATTACATTAATATGAGTCTTGTGGGGAAATATGACGTAAAGAAGAAAAAGAAATGATACAAATTTTCCAGTTGTCAAAAAAGAGCTTGTATGTGAATTTTTAAATGAGTGAGAATGGGTATCAGATTGCTTTGCATTTAGAGTCCATTGGATACAAAGTATATGTTTTATTTAAAAATCAATATTTACAATATGCTAGAAGGTATGTATTCTGAAGCTGTTCAAATTTATGACGAAAAATTTTAGGTGTCTCCTTGAAAATGTTCAAGGAGATACATAGCTTTTCAAAATTCTTTTAGACAGTATGAGAGAAGAAAGTTTGAAGACCACTGATTTAAGGCGTCAAATCTTTACAATTTTGACAGTTGATGATAATGGACTTCATGGGGAAAAAGTGGACAGAAAAATGTAGAGCATAGAGAAGTGCAGACATGAGTGTTCTGTTGATATGAGCTCCCGTGATAGAAAAGTAGAGCTGGAGAAATAATAACAAAAAAACAGCAAAATTGCACACAGTTCTCCAAGTTATGAATTTTTGGCCAGCACCTCTGAGACATAGCCTCATCGATTATTTATGAACTTTTGAAATGCAAATTTATATTGAAATTGGTTCTGTCTTATGATGGGTTTAATTATGTTGGAGACCAAGACTCAATTATCATACCCATGATTACTATGTTTCTGGCACTGTGCTAGGTGCCAGAGATACAAGGATGAACATGAAAAGAAGATCCCTGAAGGAGTTTACAGCATAGAAGAAAGCTGGAAGTTAATATAGTCTTAAACTGGAAGTCAATGATAATGTGCTTTGAGTATTTTTCATTTATATCCCATGTTTCTCTGCACAAAACGTATGAAGTAGATGTTGATGAATAAATGAAAAGTAATAAGGAAAGTTAATATATTGTAGTATATGAGGAAGCTATTAGGTTTAAAAGTAATTTAGCCTGACCGTGTTTTTCCAGAAAGGTCTGATGTGGCCTGTCAAGCATGCATTGTACATTTGCTTTAAACATTTACAATGTCCTAAAGCCAAGAATGATGCCCTTAAAGATAGGGATGCTGCCTCCCCTCATATCAGCATTTCTTTACAGATAAACATTTCTTCCCAGAAACTCAGGATTAATTACTGATCTACTGTGCTCCTCTTGTGACCACTGACCTGTGGTGGTAGCAAAGCATCTCATGACGGTAATAAATGAGATATTCCTGTCATATTTGATATATGTTCCTTGTTCCAAGATGGTGTATAACCGTGCTCTATACCCTGCTTCTTCCTGGTGCTTCCCTCCTTGGTGAAAGCTGCTCCCAGGCTATAGGCCTCAAAGCTGGCTCATATAATGAACTCACCCCAATTTTAATTTATTGATTGATTATGGATTATTTGCATTGACAATGTCATTTGAGTTATTTTTAAAGGTGGTGGTGTTGCATTTGTGATAATTATAACAATTCCTTACACGTGTGCAGTGTTTTATAGTTTGTAAGGTGATTTCACGTAAAGTGGCTCATTTGGTCTTAATAACAACCCTTTGTGGTGGGCAAGATCTGCATTGTTACTCTCACCTTAGAGATGAGAACACCATGGCCTAGAAAGATTAGGTTTTGACCACATCATCTGGCCACTAAATGGCAGAACAGGATGGAGCCCAGGTCCTTTAGCCTCCCAGTTTGGCACTCTCACCATAAAACCATTTTGTTGCCTGAGTCACTAAGTTTCCTCTCCTGCACGCTAAGAAAGACAGTCGTCTTTGGGCCTCTTCTGTTCCTACACATTATGCTGGGTGTACCAAGTCTTCAAGGCCCTGTCCACTCTTTTACCTGGGCCATTTCTCAGGGTTGTTTATGCAGCTGGTAACCTTGAGTGATCAGGTAACAAGCTCCCAAGCAGCAAGTCTTGCTTACTGTTTGCTATAAAAATATGGATTCTTCAAACTCAGTTGTGACACAAACCCACTGCATGCTTACCATCCATCTGGGCCCATCCTGTTGCCACTGTGTGTCTTGAAGGCAGTGAGAACCAAGGCAAAATATACTGATACTCGTGTTTCTTACTGTGCTGTGAGTAATAAAGTCATTGGTCTTTGACCCAGGAGCCTTGTGTCTTCTGCCAGCATCCATGAAATAGTAGCAGGTTAACTTATTAGCTTGTAGGCAGGGTAAAATCTTATTTCAAACCTGACATGGCAATAACAAGTACTTGGAAGATGTTTGAGGACAATGTATATGGCTGTGTAAGGTCTGACAGGCCTCAAATAGGGTTTCAAATGGCATATACCCCCAGAATCTGAATTCAGGAATCTGAGAGTCAGAAAATTGTCCTCTCAAAAGGAAGCTGGTAAAAACTGACACAGTCTTGTCTGGAAATAGCAATACACAGAATAGACTAAGTCCGAGGGATTTGTTGCTTATATGAGAGGTTTGATATTTTACATATGTTTCTGTGTCAGACTATGTAACCCAAGTGTGCAAAAATGTAATCTTATTTGTCTGTAATGAAATTTAACTTTGCTTTCTAGTTCTAATATCTGCCAATGGTAGACAATGGAAATTTAATAAGGACTCAGTTGTTTCCAGTTTGAAATTCAGAGTCCCTCCTCCTATTCTTCATTTCTCCTCAGCTCTGGGGTGGGATGAGGGATGGGATGAGGTAAATTCGGGCTGAGGTATTTTCTGTCCCTGCTGGTCTCTGCTGAGGAGTGACTCATCTCACTGGGTCTTGGGCATCTTGTCTCTTCCTGCTGCATGGGCGGTGATGTCCCTGGCCCCATCATGGCCTTCAGTTGGCACAGTCATATAGTCTGTGTTCTCTTCTATCAGTCAGGGACCTCTTCTGGACCAAGTGCCCTTCATGGACATGTAGCACCTCTTAGGTACTTTTGTCATGCCCTGCTGAGGTCTGCAGGGCTCTCTGGGGCCCATCTACTTGGCTGTTTGCCTTGGCCATGGCTCATCTACCACTCAGGTGCCATGTTGGACATGGGGCTTCTCTATGAAGCTTACAGTCTCTCAGGATGCTTGTGTGTCACTAGGAAGCCAGGCTCTGGTGCTTTTCCTTTAGAGCTTCCATGAACTTATCTGGGGTTTCTACCTGGCTATCTAACTTGCTGTTCCCACATCCCCTTCAGAACTTGGTGTTGGGGATAGAGAACCAGGGACCTTCTCAAGGATTTACCAGTGTCTGAATCCCAGTCATATCCTCTATGATTTTTATTTTTTCCCATTTATTAAATTTTTGTCTATTTTTAGTCTACATTTACACTCTTCTCCCATCAAGGCTCTCTGAATCTTTGGGGTTTGGATCTTGGTATTTAAAATTAAGCCTCTGGTATTTAAAAGAAGGAAAAAAGGAGATGGGGCCAGCCCGGTGGCTTAGCGGTTAAGTTCTTGCGTTCCACTTCGGTGGCCTGGGGTTCGCTGGTTCGGATCCTGGGCGCCGACCCTCTCACCGTTCATGCTGCTGAGGCAGCATCCCATATAGAAGAGCTACAACTCTATAATTATGATACACAACTATGTACTGAGGCTTTGGGGAGAAAAAAATAAAGAGGAAGATTGGCAACAGATGTTAGCGCAGGGCCAATCTTCCTCAAAAAAAATAATTCATGAGAAAAAGAAGAGGAGAACCCCTCTTTTCTTCTCTACATTGACAACTACCATTCACGATAGAAAGCCATGCCCTGCAGACCACGGTCTCTACTATAGATTTACCAAAGTTTTCTTCTAAGTCTTCTTTGTAGCTCATAATCCATGGCTTTTGTTCTGCCTCCATGATCCTAGCCTGAGAATGATGTATATAGGAAGTGCCCCCTCACTGCTGAATGGTGACTGAAAGGAAAGGGTAACAGGAATGAAAAAGTATAGAGTTTATCCATTCATCCATTGTTGGGCACTTGGGTTGCTTCCACATCTTGGCTATTGTGAATAATGCTACAGTGAACATAGGGGTGCATAAATCTCTTTGAATTGTTGATTTCAGTTTCTTTGGATAAGTACCCAGTAGTGGGATAGCTGGGTCGTACGGTATTTCTATTTTTAATTTTTTGAGAAATCTCCATACTGTTTTCCGTAGTAGCTGCACCAGTTTACATTCCCACCAGCAGTGAAGGAGGGTTCTATTTTCTCCACATCCTCTCCAACACATGTTGTTTCTTGTCTTGTTAATTATAGCCATTCTGACTGGTGTGAGGTGATATCTCATTGTAGTTTTGATTTGCATTTCCCTAATAATTAGTGACGTTGAACATCTTTTCATGTGCCTGTTGGCCATCTGTATATCTTCTTTGGAAAAATGTCTGTTCATATCCTCTGCCTATTTTTTGACTGGGTTGTTTGTTCTTTTGTTGTTGAGTTGTATGAGTTATTTATATATTTTTGAAATTAACCCGTTGTCGGATATATGATTTGCAAATATTTTCTCCCAGTTGGTGGGCTGTCTTTTTGTTTTGTTCATCATTTCCTTTGCCTTGCAGAAGGTTTTTAGTCTGATGAAGTCCCATTTGTTTATTTTTTGTTTTGTTTCCCTCACCTGAGTAGACGTGGTACTTGAAAAGATACAGCTAAGACCGATGTCAAAGAGTGTACTGCCTATATTTTCTTCTAGGAGTTTTATGGTTTCAGGTCTTACATTCAAGTCTTTAATCCATTTTGAGTTAATTTTTGTGTATGGTATAAGATAATGGTCTACTTTCATTCTTTTGCGTGTGGCCGTCCAGTTTTCCCTATACAATGGGATACTTCTCAGCCATAAAAAAAGACAAAATCGTGCCATTTTTGACAACATGGATGTACCTTGAGGGTATTATGCTAAGTGAAATAAGTCAGACCATAGAAAGATAAACACGTATGATTTCGCTTATATGTAGAAGATAAACAAATACATGGATAAGGAGAACACATTAGTGGTTACCAGAGGGGAAGGAGGTGTGGGGAGGGCGAAAGGGAAAAAGGGGCACATATGTATGATGATGGATAAAAACTAGACTATTGGTGGTGAAAACGATGCAGTCTATACAGAAACTGAAATATAATAATGTACACCTGAAACTTACACAATAAAAAAAGCACATGGTTTAATAATAATAAAAAAATTGCCCCACTAGAATTGGGAAATCATGCTTGTTTCCAGGATCTTCATCAAGAGATGGTGATGTTCCCAGGAAGCTGGCTAACTGCGACTGATATAAAGAAACTGCAACCTACTCAATTACATTGCCACTTGCCAGGAATTAAGTAACGGTGTTCTTGGAATTGGAGAGTATGACGTCAGCAGTGTTTATCTAACATTGTGCTGAAAAGTCTGGCCTTAGCTGCCGGAAGACCAACAGAGTTATTTAGACAGTAACGTCTTAGAATGGAGAGCAGTTTATCAGTTCATTGGGGGCCCAGCTTTTTGGGGATAGAGTTAATAGATTCTGTGTCAAAGGCAGGGCCTTTCGTCCCAACCCTTAGCTGTTTGATAGCAGTTCTCAACTTTTACTGTGAATAAGAGTCATTTAGGAAGATTATTTAAAAATGTAGATTCCTGGAAACTCCATCCAAATAATCTGATTCATAGGTCCAGGTTGGGGCTCAGGAACTTACATTTTAACAGGCTTCTTCTGAACCACATTTTGAGAAGATTAGACTAATAATTGCAGTGGCTAGGATAGAAATTAAATAATCAGAGACAGTACCACAGTTAGATCCAGGCCAGAGGGGCTCCTGCCTTGGAGTCTGTGGTTTAGAGGGCCCTATTCTGGCCACGTCTGTCCCCATGTCATGGGGAATCTGTGGGCTCAAGTGGATATGCCAACCTGGAGCAGCCTTCTGGACCATGATCTGGGTACCAAGATCCTGGAATATTCTGCCCAAATGGTACTGAGCTGGCTCCTGGGTTTTGCATGGACTTCTTCCCAGGTCTGACCTCTAGGGGGCATACCCTGCTGGAGACAGCCTTAAGTGTCAGTGGTGGCCAGGGGGCAGCTGTTTGTGGGGCTATGGACAGAGCTTGGCTGCATGAGCTACAATGTCCACTAGAGGCCAGAGGAAGCCCCAAGTGGAGGGCTGGCTATGGGGAAAGCAGGAGTGTGGGCTGTGGGCCAGGAGCTGGCTCTTACTGCCCCACTGCATTCCTATACCTGTGTCTCAGGTCCTTTTGAAGGTATATTTGTCAGGTAGGGGAACAGAACATGTTTTACTCAGCAGCTTGTTAGCTTTGACTTGTAACTTCTAAATATGTGGACATATGGTTTGAGGCCCTTCATTGTATTCTTGCCTCAGGTCCCACAGATGTTAGGGCCAGACCTGATCCATATTTTCAAATTATTAACGTCTTAGAATCAATTTCTTTTGATCAAGAAACATTCCTTCAAGCCAAGCCCTGGGGAAGGAACAATCGATGGGAAAGAAAAGGCAATGTGGCCTCCTGGCCTGGCCACCTTGTGGGGCCCAGAAGGAGCAGGGTGAGACGTGGTCTGGCCTTTCCGAGCCTGTCTGCTGTCCTCTCATCTAAGGGGTGGAGGATGGGGCGAGGCATAATTCTGTTTTGCTGAACTGGCTGATTTCAGCTATTTTGGGCGGGGGGTCAGTTGGGGTGGGGGATGGGGGTGGGCGCAAAATTCAGGTTGTCTAATCTCATTCTATCCAGGATTCCAGCCTCTCTTGCATCAGCCAAGTTGCTCCAACTTTCTCTTGGAGTGAGATAGAGGCTGGAATTGTGAACACTTTTCAGAATGACTTTAAAGTATTTTCAACCTTTGCATGTAGAACAAACAAACAAAAAGACTTGTTCAGAGGTGGATCAATTATTTTATAAGTGGATTAACAAAGGAAATTTTGATTTATTTTTTATATAGTACACACGCACTGGAACATGTAAAGGCATCATTAGATGACATTCACTCTTCTTTATACCACACACCACATACTTTAATGGACATATTCCTTAAAACATCCAATTGCTTTTGTTTTAGTTCTCTGCTTCCATTAGGTCTGCTACATTCAGTTGTCTAGCTTGTTCACTGCACAAGAGCACCTACCCTAAAGAAAGAGTGGCGTCTGAAATTCAGCCCACCTTTCCCGTGTCAAGTTGAGTACCCTAACATGGGCCTGCATCTACCAAGAGGAAGGGTGCCTTTTTCTAATCACACCAAGTCACAGTCTGCTCACCAAATCACACACCTCCAGGCCTAGTTCCATGTAGGAAGTTCCCTGTGGATTGTCATGGTAGCCTAATGTTTAAATGTGGCACAACGTGTTTTTCTAAGAGGACTCTCCTGCCAGAAAGACATGCCTGAGCAAAGAGCAGAGCCTGGCTGTCGGGTCAGACATGGCTCCTATTATAGATCAAGAAATTAACATTCTAGTCTATAAAAGTATCTCCCTTTGTATGGCTAGCTCCCCAGAGTCTGATCCTCCCTGGGCGAATGGACAAAATTGGATTTCTAGATCAACGAAGCTGAAGATGCTAGGCTTGTGGTGACCTTTTACAGCCTCATATGTCCCAGGCAGAACAACCAGCCAGCTGCATGAAATTCTTTGAAATCTATCGCAGTGCGCTTGGAGTTTACCTTGTAGACGTGAAGAAAGGAAAACTTGCTGATACTAACGTATCACTCCCTGAGTGCATTTTCCATCTGCTTACTCTTCTTTTTCTTCATATTACTTATCACTCCTGGATCTCATGTTACATATCAGTTTGTTTATTTACTATATGCTTGATGAGTTCCTGCCACTGTCTAAAAGTACTCAATAAACATTTGTTGAATGAATAAATGGATGACCCTCAGCTGGATGCAGCCCTCAGCTTTTGTAACATTGCTGTAAGGTGTTGTAAATGGACGGTTAGGAATAAAGGCTGCACTGTCATGGTCCACCAGAAGGGGGCCGGAAATAGGTCGACTCTGGGCTTTTGTGTGAAAGAGCATGTCTGCTGGGGAGACCCTTAGAGGAACCACAGAACAGAGGAGGCAGGATGATGCCATGTGTTGAAGAATGGTGGGAGCCTCTTGGGAGATGCTCAGCTGGGAATTTGCTTTCTTTCCCCCTCCTGTCCCCATCTCCATTGCAGCAAAGAGAAGAATGCCTTTCTGGGAGGAAACAGGCAGCCGCAGCAACCGTGACATCCGTGAGTTCCAGAAAAAAGCCAAGCTTCTCTACCGCTGTAAGCTGTGTAATAACCGGGTGCTGGAGCAGACTTAGCTAGAGCCCAAAAATGGAGTCAATGAAGGTTCTCTAAGATGAAGTGCTTGAGTAATTACAGCTGGAGACTGCATATTTATTGCTGCTAATATATCAGCTTTGAACAAAGGAAGTAATTGGTCCAATATGGATCAGCATTGGTCATGAATGTAGAAGAGGACATCTCCCACCCTCCCCCAGTCTTGCCCCCTTCTGGGCCTGCTGGAACTCACAGTCCATTATTAGCAAAACCTGATATCCTCAGCCTCGCCCCTGAATGTTCCTGCCGCCATCTTGCTCTGAAAACTCAGCTCTCTGCTGAGAACACTGCCTTCCTATTCTCCTGCATCCCTGTGACGTGGTGGCTGTGGTTCTCTCCCCCACAGTTTTGTGCCACGGGGCCTGGAGGTGGGATGCATTTCCTTTTCCCTCCTCATTGCCACTTCTGGATCATTCTCTTTCCTCCCTAAAAATGTCTTGCATCGACTCTCAGGTCATCAGGCTACGTCACCCGTTCCTCTCATTCTGCTGACATCTGTTGTCCCGAGGCCATTCCTTAGTGCTCCGGTCTCACCGTCACAGTCCTAGTCTGGTCTTGACTCCTGCCAGTTTGAATCTACACGTAGATTGCCCCTTCTTTCCCCAGGTCTCTCAGTTCCCTGTTTACTCCTCTCACAATCCGGTCCTTCACCTTTCATTACTCCCGTGGTCATACCAGACCCTGTCATTGCCCACCGCTGTGTGCCCTCTGTGATCACAGTGCGTGCACCCTGATTTCTGCCCCTCTCCTCCGCTCTTCCTGGCGCACTCCCTCCAGCACCCTGTGTGCTGGAGCTGTGTAACAAAGTACCACAGACTGGGTGGCTTACACAACAGACGTTTATTCTCACACAGTTCTGGAGTCTGGAAGTCCAAGATCAAGGTGTCAGCTTGATTCCTTCTGAGGTTCCTTCTGAGGGCTGTGAGGTAGGATCTGTTCCCTGCCTCTGCTCTGGTTTCGGGTGGTTTGCTACAATCTTTGGTGTTCCTTGGCTTCTAAACACTCCGATCTCTGCCTTCATCTCCACATGGCATCCTTCCTTTGTGCGTGTCTGTGTCCAAATCTTCCGTTTTTATAAAGACACCAGTTGTATTGGATTTAGGTGCCCACCGTACTCCAATATGAGCGCATCTTAAAGTAACTAATTACATCTGCAGTGACTCTATTTCCAAATAAGGTCACATTCTGAAGTTTACTAGGACTCCAACATAGAGATTTTGAGAGCACACACATTTGCCCATAGTGTACCCCATTGCCAGCTGTCCTTCAACTCCTCTAGGACCTATAATCTTATGTTGTGTGTTCCCCTGATCCCTTCCCCTCCCTCCTTACTCAGCTCCAATACCACAATGGCTCGGTAACAATACTGCCTAGCCTACCCCCTTGCAGCTCTCATTTTGCTGAACTTTCTTGGTTCACCACAACCCTGCTGGAATCAAGCTCTCTGCCCACGCAGTGCCTGAACCCAGGCAGCTGAATGTGGCTGGAGAAAAATAACCTGCTGCCTCTTCTCCTTTAAAATTCATGAACGTAAACCCTGAGTGGACTCTTAATGGCAAACGTACTCTCTCCTGTCTCATCCATTTCCTCCTTTCTACTGGATCACTGCTATCACCATACAAACATGTTCGGATTTCTCTCGTGTTAATTATTTAAAAAGCCTTTCTTGACCCCACTAGTAGTTCTCTCTCCCAGCTCTACTATCTCTGCTGCTGTTCACAGCACAGTTCTTCTAGGGTTGGCTATACCTACTGTCTCCAATTCCTCTCTTCCTGTTCTGTTAAATGTTTTCCAATCAAGTTTTTGTCTCCTCCCCCCAAAGTTCTCATGTCAAGGTTACCACAGACCTTCAAGTTGTGGTGTCTAATCGTCAATTTTAGTCTTCATTTTATATGTTTTACTACTGACATTTGACACTGTTGATCACCCTCTCCTACTAGAAAAATCTTTCTTCACTTGGCTTCCAGGAGGCTGCACTGTGTTCCTCTGATCTCACTGGTCCATTTGTCTCAGTCTCCTTGTGGGTACCTACTCTCCTCCCAGCCTCTGGAAGGCCCAGGGCTTTGGACTTTGGACGTCTTGTCCTCTCAGCCAGTCTCATGAATTTAAGTACAATCCAAATCTCAAGTTTATGTCTCCAGCCTGGACTTTTCCCTTAAACTATAGGCTGACGTCCATTTTCTCCCTTAATTTCTCCACTTGGACGGCTCATACACCCCAACTCAACATGTCCAAAGCTGAACTCCTGATCTAGCTCCCACACCTGCTCCTCCAACCTTCCCCTTGCTCAGCCCAAATACCCTGGATCATCCTCTCTTTCTCTCACACCCCACAGGGACTTGTGCTGACTCTCCCTTCAGAGAGTATCTGGAGTTTCATTTCTTCTTACCACCCTCACTGCGACCCCCTGGTCCACACCGCCATCCCCCTGAGAATGGGCACAGTCTCTGACTCGTCTGCTGTCCCTGCAGTCAGTTTCTACGGCAGCAGCTGGGTGATCTGTGTGACACTTCAGCCAGATCAGGCCCCTCCTCTCCTCAAACCCTACAACGTCCCTCTGTTTCCTTCAGAGTAAAAGCCAAAGTGCTTTTGAGGCCCTGCTGGGAACCACCTTGACTTCCTAACTGTCTTTCCTCCTCCTTTTCCCTCCTCCTCCCCTCCTCCCACTCTGGTCTCCCTCCTCTTCCTTGAACACATCAAGAACACACCCTGCCTCACAGCCTCAGCCCTGGGGGCTCCCTCTGCCTGAAGTTCTCTTTCCTCAAGTAACCTTATGTCTTCTTCCCTCATCACCTTCAAATCTTTGCTCCATGTCAGCTTCTCAGTGAGGCCTCTCTGACCGCCTTACTTAAAGTTCCAGACCCTGCCCAGCATCCCGGATCTCCCTCACCCTGCTGTGTTTTTCCTATAGTATGTTTTACCTTCTCATATACCATATGATGTACTTATTTATTATGTTCACTGGTTATTCTGTGTGTCACCCCGATAGAATGCGAGTTCCATGATTTTTGTTGGTGTGTCTTTTCTTCCATGAGCCTAGAACAGTGTTGACACCTAGAATGTGCTCAGGAAATATGTGGTAATGAATGAATGAATGGATGGAGGGTTACCTGGAACTAGGCAACGAAACAAAATAGACTTGCAAAAGGAGGAGGACACGCTTGGCTAAGAGTGTTAAGAAACATGGCCAATTAATACCAGAATCACTCTGCAATTTTATCTGGACGCCATTTGAAACCTGTAAAGGCGTAAAGGTTGATGTATACTTTAATGTTTAAGTGAACTGAACATGGTTTATTCCTAAGCAAAATTTAATGAATAATCCTTTGTTGCTTTTATAAAGTACGGAGCGGTAGAAGCTGCCTCTTGCCCCATGAAACCCTGTTACAGAGAGGAGCTGGGGGACACGAAAGTGAGAGTCTGCAGGCAGCAGACCTGATTACGTCGCTCCACACATCCGTGCCTGATCTGGGCCTGTGCAAGTCAGGGTCTGTCCGTATCAAATGTGTTTTAAGAAATGCCTTTAGAAACCTATGTATCCTCACCCCTTGATGGAAACAGTGCTGCTGTAAACTGAAGTTACTGTGGTGATGGGCGTCACCTATGATATTCTAGTGTCCCTCAGCAAATACAAAGATGAACAACTGACCTTAGTCTAATTTATTGGATGTTTTAAGCGATGAGGTTGCCCAAAGCTCAGGAAAACAGCAATGGAAAGATGAAATTGTGAACAACAGAAAGATTGGCAGGACAGAGATGGAGTGAATAAATTGTTGAAAGGAAGGAAATTCTTTTACAGAATTGGCTGCTTTGTAGAGATTTGATTTTTAGCATTTTACACTTACACTTGTTAGTCAATTATCTTACCCACTTGGAACACACAGATGGATTTACGTGAACCACCCTGTCTTTCCAGGTTCTCCGTGTAAGAGTCTCCTGATCCTCCCTAAACTTGGAATCCCAGGCGCTTTCTCGGATTATTACCCAGCCCTGGGACCACCCTCACGAGGGATGAGCAGTAGGGGAGAGAGTGGTGGTGATGGGGAGAGGGGGTAAAAAGTGAGTAGTGGGGTCGGTTTAGTGGAACAAAGGGATGAGAGACAAGGAAATAACAAAAAAAGCATCAGGCCCAGGCCACGTGTGCTGTGACTACAATAAAGTTAATAAACTGTTTTCTGTAGCTGTTTGTTGGAAATACATTTTAAAAACTACTTACATTTTTTTTTTTAATGAGCAAACTACTTTGAAGGTGGTTGATTGTGTGGTTTCTGAGGTGTTGGAGGGGAGGAAATGTCCATCTCAATACTTTCTAGGCACACTTTGAATTCAGATCTCTACAATTCTTCAGAAACAGCTAAGAGAATGAAAAAGAACTCTTGGGTAACTGATTCACTCCCACCTATGATTCACTACACTAAATCACAAATGCTGGACATGTGGCCAAGATACAAGACTTTGATTCTGAGGATTCTTGAGCTGATTCAGTACTTTATGTTTTGACACCCTTCAAGTCAAAGCTTTGCCATGTTTTGACATCACAAAGCAGCAGAGAGGTGAGGGATCAAAGGGTGAAAAAAGCATCATGAATAAGGGTTTGGTATCTAAAAGCATCCATTTCCTGCATCACATCAGAAAGCAAGGGTAAGTAGATACTGATGGGATGTGTGATGAAGAAGGCAAAACTACTTTCTGCTTTTAAACCCAGAAAACCCAACGACTTGGTCTCCTATGACTTTCTTTTAACTGAAATATTTAGAGTGAATAAAGAATGGCAGCAAAATAAACAGTCTTGGGCTCCGCACCCATCCAAAGTCCCTCCAAAAAAACTTTGTCACTGCTACTTGTTCAAATTCATCCAAAGAAACACTGATATTTCACTATATATTTAGAAAACTTTATGTAAAATATACAAATAAATCAAACATGTCATTGACCACTTAAGTTATTTTAAGGTGATCAAAATTTCTGACTATTAATGTCTACTGATGTTTATGGTAACAAATGAAAATGTAAATAAAATTTAAGTTTACTGGGTCATGGCATTCTGGAAATTTTCCGTAGAATGATGTCCTAACTTGAGCGCCCAATTGGATACTAAAACTTGAATTTTCTTGTTAGTGGAGACTTAGATGTAATGAGTGAGATGAATGCACTTTTTTAATTTTGGGTTTGCATTTCTTTTAAGAAACTAAAAGTTCGAGGTTAATAGCGTATACTTAATTACAGAGTTTTGGTTTTGTTTTTGTTTTGCAAACCAATGCAGTTTTATTGTCAACAGAACCTGCGTAGTGGAGTAGGGGGCCCACTCTGCCCCCCGAAGGGCTATGGACAATAGGTGTCTGGGGTCCATGGGTGAGATGAGTCAGTGCAGTGAGAACAGCTCCAGCCATCACTGGGGTCTGGGGGCCAGTGGGGGACCTGGGAGCCCCCAGGAGACCTAGGAGCTGGGTCTCGGCTCCCCAGGCTCATCTGCAGGAGGCCAGTGAAGGCCATCAGGTCAGGCTGGCCGAGCCACGTGGTGAAGCAGCCAGGGGTGGGGGCGGGGGAGGACCCAGGGAGACGTGATAGGGGATTTTATTTTCATTTAGGTTATTTTGTTCTTAGCTATGCACATTATTTCATACAAGTACCCAGCACTTAACCTCACTAGAAACCATCATTTGCTTGGTAGTGAGTGTGAAGGGGCTGAAGGAAATGGAGATATTTAAGAAACTCCCAGCTGCTAGCCAATATGTAGACTCGAGGTACATCTATATATTTCTCAGGTTGGAACAGTGGGTGACGATTTTTGGGTGCCAGAATACGAAATTTGGTGTTAAATCCCCCATAAGTCTCTTGTGTGACAGCATATTTTTAACATTGCTGAATACATGGTGGGGGAGAGAAGCATTTGCTAAAGCAAAATTCGAGAGTACAGTTGGAAAGTTATCAAGTTGTACTCTTGTTTTTTAATTTTATCCCCAATTATGCCAACCAAAAAAACAATTGCTTGGTTAAGTTTATGAGATTAAAAATATTGCTAAAATCAGGCTAAATACGCATGTCAGGTTCCTGCTGATGTGACCTGGCTATAAAACATTAAAAATCGGTAGGATTGTAAACTAAACTGTGCCATGAGCTGTGAAAGAGAAAGTGGCCATCACCAGTAAGTTAATGTTCCTGATAGGCAATGACGTAGACATGTTACAAGTTGGAAGAAACATTAGAGATCAGTGTAGTTCAAGCCCTTTATAAATTTTAGAAACCAAGAAATTGAGGTGCAAAGTGGTTACTTGACTTGCCCACGGTCACATGGCTCAGTGGGAGAGCCAGGCTAGAATATGACCCTGGATTTCTGGGACAGAGCTTCTTTATTATACCATGCCGTGGCAGCACCAAAATTCCAGGACTGCCTTTGCAAAATTACATTTAAACACAGCTCTATTTACTAGCTTATTTACTAGCTGCTAATGAATTGCACAGAACCACGTGGATAGGGATCCAATCACGTGATCCAATGTTTGACAAAGTGGTGTCAAATGACTGAAAGCCTTAAATAAATATTGACTTCCAGTCTTTTTTGAGTTGTAACTCCCTATCAGCTTTTTTCTTGAGTGTGTTTCTTATGAATATCATATATATAATATATATTTTAAAGTGAGAATCAAAATTAATTTTTGTTTTATTTGATTTTTAAAAATCTTGGCAAGATCTGTTGAGATAATTGGTGCTAGGAAAACAGTGATGTCATAGAAAGATTATGAGATGCCCGCAGGACCTGACTCTCCATCCTGCCTGGCCACACATTAACTGTGGAATCGCTTCCATTTTCCAGTCAATAAAACAGGGATATTGATGACCGCTCTACCTCCAAGAAACACTCTAAGAATAAATGAAACAAAATAAGTGAAGCACCCCGAGGGTTTCATACCTTCCTAATAGAATTGGGAGACTTAGGCTTTAGACTACAACTTTAACTTAGAATGCTGATGGCTTCAGGTTTTCTTGTAGCTTTAAGAGTCAATGATTCTCAGGAATTCCTTTTCACACCATTTAACATTTAAACCACTTTCATTATTGAATCTTAGATTCAGAAGACTCTGAGAAGTCACCTCATGATTTCTCCTCCCAGTTCGAGAACCCATTTCAGACAGTCCTGAGAAATGTGGATAAGGTGCTCCCTCCTGGGCAAGGTGGTTTGTTCCATGGCTGAGCACACCCAACATAGAAAAATGTTCATCTTGTTGAACAAAATTCTGTCTCAGTGTAATTTTTAACTATAGTCTTACTTTTTCATTTTGAGCTACATAGATTCTGTCAATTCTTAAAATACTTCAATTCGACTACTATGTTTCTCCTAAATTTTCAATATTATGGAAAGAAGAAGATAACCTTATCAAGTGGCTACTACGCAATATTAGATGCTTTTGTCTAGGTGTTTTCATTTAAAACCTGAAATAAATCTATGCCATATTTCCCCCATTCTTGCATTGATGAGAATGGCTAAGGGGTTAAACCACAAACTCTGGAGTTAGACAGACCTGGATTCGAGTCCTGACTCTACCACTTACTAACGGTGTAACTTGCAAAAGTTACTCAGCTCCTCTGAGCCTTGGCCTCCTCATCTGTGAATATTTATAATAGTTACAATTATTCTAATTATAATATTGTTGAACGAATATAAGGCATGTGAAGATATAATGCATAGTAAGTGTTCAATAAATGTTAGCCATTATCAGTTATTATATCATATTAATATTATATATTATTAATAATTAGTTATTAATATTCTCTTTATTTTTTGACCTAAGCACAGGACCTCACATTTATTCCAAATAATTTATATTTTATTTCTTTTGGGCCTGGTTTCTACATGAAGAGATATTTTTGAATTGTCTTCTGGTGTATTAGCACTATCTACCAAATTTTTGTCATCCAAATATTGGTAAACATGCATTCTGTGGTCTTCATGTTTTTGACAAAATTGTTAAACCAGAATGGGCAAATCATAAATTCTTGTAGTTGCTTTTCAAGGTTGAAGCGAAGTCTTTGACCAATATTCTTTGGGTGATGTTGGTTGCCGAACTATGATGCCTAACCCAGCCATCTTCCTATCACCTGACCTACATTTCTCCATTTTAACAATAAAAAGTGTGCACCATGAGACTTGGCAAATGCTACACTAAAACCAAGACATACTCTGCTCATGGCTTCCTCTGACACACTGGCAACCAAATCTAGGGAAAGAAATGAGATTAAGTTGGCACGACTTGGTCTTAGTGAATTCACACTCATCGCCAGTGGTCAGTATTTCCTTACTGTGTATTGCTTACAAATCATCCATTTTAGAATTTTGCTTGGAATCTGCGTGAGGCTCACTAATTTATATATAAATCTCACTCTTTCACTCTTTTTGGGAGTAGAAACATTTTCCAGCCACTGGGCACCTCTTTTGTTCTCCTTCATTTTCAGCAACAGTTGTCTGATCTCATCTACAAATCTTTCCATACTTTGGGTTAGAATTTGTACTGACTGAAGTTTTGAACTCGTTTAGAATGGGCGAGGACTCTCTTACTATCTCTTTTTCTAGTGTAGGTTTTAATTTTCTCTTAATAATGTTTGCTCCACAACTGATGCTCATTCTCCATGAGAGAGATTATGGAAGTAAAGCAGAAAATTGAATGGTTCTTTGGTTACGCTATCATTTGTTGTTTTTTTTTTAATTTATCCCCCCAAAGCCCCAGTAGATAGTTGTATGTCATAGCTGCACATCGTTCTAGTTGCTGTATGTGGGACGTGGCCTCAGCATGGCCGGAGAAGCGGTGCGTTGGTGCGCGCCCGGGATCTGAACCCGGGCCGCCAGCAGCGGAGCGCGCGCACTTAACCACTAAGCCACGGGGCCGGCCCTATGCTATCATTTGTTAAGGTTACATTGTGTGACACATAGCGTAGCTATTTCTTTTCTGATCTTTTCCTGGCTACAGAGATTAAAAAGAGAAACAGCTTTCTTGTTGAGCACGAGGAGGAGAAGTAAGCGATATGGGGTGGGCTGAGGGTGTCACATGGGTCTCTGACTGCTCCAGACAAAGAGCAGAGGAGTTAAATTGAAACCACCTTTAATAAAATCAGATTCTAGCTCCACTCCCACACCCGCCTCATAGAATGACTTCAGCACTGACGAATAAAAATATATTTAAAATATTTGCCAGGGTATCACATGCTCATTTGAAAAGCTCTTTAATCAATTCTCTACAAGCTCAGTAAAGATGAGTACTCATTTTATAGCAGTTATGTGGCAGATCACATGAAAAAAAAAAATGAAAACTCCAGTCTTGAATAATTAGTGACTCAAAATCATGAAATTCTCATGCTCTTCATAACTTGAGTTGTGGCAATCAAATTCTCTTTTTAGTAATGACTCAAGTAATCAACCCAACATGTCGTATGGCGACTGAAAAACATTCCACTTTGATTTTTGTATTTACGAGTTATTTCCAGATTATCTGTAACAATTTGATTTTATTCTAAAATACATTCTAAAATTATTAAAATATTTTCTGAGATTTTTGGCGGGGGGAGTTACCCTCACAAAACCCAGAGATCAGGAAATGTTGATTTGTACCTCTTTTACTCTGTATGACCTTGATTAAGCAATCTGCGGAAACTATCTGTGATTTGAACTATTTGAGAAACTCCTTCAGGCTCATATTTAACATATGCAATGGTCGTTATAGGTCCTAGGAGATTTTCTTTGTTATATATATTATTGTGTTTGGCCTTTATTGTTTGAAATAATTGTGACTCTCCTGCTTTTAGGATCCCCCAACTTGGCCCCTAGCTCACTACCCCAGTATCAACATACCCAGCATTCCATATGAGATATAACAGTTTACAGAAGCCTTTTAACATCTAAAGCTAACTTTATATGTGTAGTCCCTGATTTTTGCTGGAATACGTTCTTGGAAACCAAAATAAAATGGATGGTCAAAAAGCAGACTGTATTTTTCCGTAAAAACATTATATATGAGGATTATGTTCATGAGCTAGTATTTGGCATCAAATACACTTAGGTTCAATTAATAATTTATCATGAAAACAATGATACAACCATTAAAGTTATATGATTATTTTGAATATGAAATTTATGTTTTATACCACATGCATACCTAATGAGGGTGCAGGAATGTAACGTTCAATACATAATACTACATATACTACAACTTGAAAATAACATAAACCAGCAAAAAGAGTCAAGCATTAAATATTTAGCTAACAGTTGAACTTGCCTTCTTAGATATAGGAAAGCTTTTGGGAATAATTTAGTTGAACAACATATCATTTACAAAAACACTTTAATTGTTCTGGAAGCGCTGGCCAATATAAGGCCCAAAATAAAATATAATAAATAACATAGAAAGATAAAATTATTATTGTTTGCAGTGTATATGATTGTCTATCTAAAATAGAAGGGAAGAACACAAAAACTAATAAAAGCACTCAGTAAAGAGGACAGATAGACTATAAATATTAAAATATTAGTATATTTTCTCTATTAACAATAAGTGTTTAGATAGGATAATGAGAAATAAGCCAGACAAGAGGAAAACATTATAGAATACCTAAGGGGAACAAACTTAATAAGGACTGTGCAGGGCTTATATGACAAAACTATGAATTCTACTGAGGGAAAGAAAGAAAGACCCCATTAAAGGAAAAAAAAAAAAATACCTTGTTCTCGGACAGAAAGTTTCAATAGTATTTAATTTAGTGGAAATTGTCATAATAATTTAATGCAATCTCATACTAATCCTCATGGGTTTTTTGTAACTTGAAAAAAATGATTTAAAAAAATCTACCTGGAAGAATATGCATGTAAGATGCGCTAAGAATTTTTGAAGAAGAGTTATGAGGAGAGACTAATCCTACCAGATATTAAAATGTATTTTAAAGATTTGGAAATGAGAACAGAGGTATAGAGCTAGAAAGATCAATAAGTTAAACAGATAGCCCAGAAATGAGTCCACATATTTCAGCTACATAACCTCTGTGTGTCTTTTCCTCATCTGTAGAATGGGAATAACAATCATGCCTGTCTCAAGGCTTATTCTGTGGCATTTAAATCATGGAAAGTTATTAGAACAGTGCCTGGCATTCAGTAAGTGCTATAGAATAATTTGCTATATTGTTAAGCAGTGATACCTTACCAACCAAAACTGATTTGGTTTAAAATTGGATTCTATTTTCTAGAATATTTATGTATTGTAGTTCTTTTTCCAAAGTCATGTTCCCCCAAGCAATTCTCTATTTTCTATGAGACCCTGCTCTTGATTGCTGTGATTTGGTCAACCATGGTAATTCTCAGGACTATAAAGACTGTGTTATAAATACCATGTCTGGTGAGAAATTGTGCTATGTAGGTTATTTAGTAAATGGTGCTGGGATAATTGGATAACTATTTGAATAAAAACAATATTAAACATCTCCCTCACATATGATATCAAAATAAATTCCAAATAAATTTAGAGATTGAAATGTTCAAAAAAGGAAGAAAATAAACAATAAAAGACCTAAAAGAAAATATGGACGACTTAAACTCTTCAATGTTTGTAAAAATGGATACTCTGGCACTGTTAGTTGGAGAATAAATTAGTATAATCTTTTTGTAGGGAAATTTGGCAATATCTATCAAATGTATTTGGTGGGAAATTTGGCAATACATATCAATGCATATGAAATGTGCATACCTTTGACCCAGTAACTCTACTTATAGGTATTTCTCCTGAGGAATAATTGGATAAGTATGTAAAGATGAATGTTTTAGAGTGTTGGTTGTAGTATTGTTTAGAATAGTAAAAATTTAGAAATAACCTAAATATTTACCAGTAAAAGATTAATTAATTAAACTGATTGATTCAAACAATGAAATACAATACACTGTAGCAATTTAAATGATTTATTATTAAATAAAAAAGCATTAGATTAAATATAGATATTTATAGGAAAAATTGAAAAATAAATATTAGTGTTAAAAATTTAGAGAAACTTCCAGAATGTGATTCTCAAAGTGTGATCCCCTGGACCAGGAGTACCACATCATCTGATGTGTTAGAAATGTAAATTCTTGGGTCCCACCTTGCACTTACTATAACTCTGGGTGTGGGGTTCAGCAATCAGGGTTTAGAAATCTCTTCCAGTGATTGTGATACACAGTAAAGTTTAGAAACATAGCTTTAGATTTTAGAAGAACAGGAACAGAATATACAACTTTCAAATCATTAAGGAGAAAAATTGTGTTACAAAGAAAATGCAACAAGGTCGAAAAATGCCACGGAAGAATAAAACAAAACAAGGAATAGGAAATATAAAATAATATAGCAGGGCTGGCCCCATGGCTTGGCGGTTGAGTGCGTGCGCTCCGCTGCTGGTGGCCCGGGTTCGGTCCTGGGCGTGCACCGACGCACCGCTTCTCCGGCCATGCTGGGGCCCCGTCCCACATGCAGCAACTAGCAGGATGTGCAACTATGACATACAACTATCTACTGGGGCTTTGGGGGGAAAAAAAAAGGAGGAGGATTGGCAATAGATGTTAGCTCAGAGCCGGTCTTCCTCAACAAAAAGAGGAGGATTAGCACGGATGTTAGGTCAGGGCTGATGTTCCTCACAAAAAATAAAATAAAAATAAAATAAAATAAAATAAAATAAAATGGCAGAAATAAGTCTAACAATATTAAGTTCAATAAATATGATAAGGTTAAATACACCTATTAAAAAACAAAGAATCTGAGATTAGGTACCTTTCATGTTGTCAATCTAAGCCTTGACTTAAATGAACAGATAGGTTGAAAATAAAGAAGAAAAAAGATGTACCAGGCAAATGAAAATTAAAGGAAAGATGTATGGTGATACTAATTCAAGACCAAATAGAAATAAAGACAAAAGCATTATACAGAATAACACATACAGAATAAAATGGATATTTTATGCTAATAAAAAGTACAAACCACCAAGCCATTTATTTAAAAAATAAATCATGAAACTTTATATAAAATGTGTTTCTTAGAAATTGACAGATTAAGTTGACAAAAACACAGGAGAATAGGGAAAATTTTAGTAGCATAATTTACAAACAATCTAATACACATATCAAGAACTGTACCCAACAAGCAGAGACAAACACATTGTTTACACACACAGAAAATCTCATCAGGTCCTCAGAAGTGGAAACCACATAGGTCACATCAATGACACTGCAATACAATTAGAAATTAACAATAGAAGGATAGTCAAACAACAACAGCAACAAGAAAGCAAAAACAAAAACCCTACAGACCAGGAAATTGAAAAAATAAATTATAGTTGAAACAAAGAAAATAAGAACTGAAATTACAAACTACTTAGAAGTGAATAAAAATGAGCGTGGAATATTCCCTGTGGAATACACCCAAAGTAGAACTCAGAGGAAAATTTATAGTTTAAATGCATTATTAGAAAACAAGAGAGACAGAAAGTAAAAGACTAAATATAAAGCTCCAGGAGCTAGGGGACAAAACCTAAAATAAATCCAAAGTACATATAAGGAAGAAAATAATAGAGAAGTAAAAAACAATAATTAAAAAAATAACAAGTGAAACCCTTCTGAGATTGTAATCTTGATCAATAAAACCCAAATATGGTTCTTTGAAAGACCAGTAAAATAGACAAATCCATGACAAATCTGATGAAGAAAGTGAAGAGAGAAATAACTAATAAACATTAGAAATGACAAAAGATAACTAACTATAGATACAGAGGAATTTTTAAAATTGTAAGAGATTACTAATACATCATATGGCAACCAATTTGAAAATTTAGACAAAATGGAATGCTTTTCTAGAAAAAATATGGATCAAAATTGACTAAAGAAGAACTAAAAAGTGGAACAGATTATGAACTGTACAAGAGATTGAAAATACAGTATCATATAGTTTAATTGTAGAGTTCCCCATACCTATAAGAAAGAGAAAATTCTTGTACTATGGAAACTCTTCCAGATTGTACAAAATACAGAGAAACTTTATAACTCATCCCACACTACAATAGTCTCAATAGCAAAACCATGCAATGAATAGCACAAAAGACTATAATCTATTACCACTTATGAAATAAAACATCCTAAATAAAATTTTAGAAAATAGAATCCAGCAGAATAGGAAAAAAATAATAAATCATGACTTAATAGGATTTATCACATTATACATGGAATATTCACTATCAATTTATCTATGAATATAATAATAGATTAAAGGAAAAAGAATATGATTATCTGAATAGATACCAAAAAAAGCATTTGAAAAATTCATAATAATGAGTTCATAATAATAACTATAACAACAGCAAAAATAACCATTTATAAGCCAGCAATATAAGGAAATTCCTCACCCTGGTAAATAGTGTCCACTGGAAAAGTGCAGTGAATCCATCTTAATTGTGAAGCACTTGATCATTTCCATTAAAGTCACAAGTTTACGATCTCTGCTTCTAATTAACACTATGTTGGGGTTCTCAGTGTCATAAAACACAAATAGAAGAGGAATAAGTATTGGAAAGGAAGAGTCAAATTGTCCTTATTCGCAGGTGATATTTTCCTACTTAGAAAATTCAAGAGAATCAATGGTAAAACTATTTGAACTAATATGAGAGTTCAATGTAAGAGAGAAAGATTTAAGATGAAGGTACAAAACTCAATAATTTTCCTCCACATTAGCAATAAACAATTAGAAAAATGTGATGGGAAAAAAAGATATCACAATGGCATTAAGCCCCATAAAAGACCTAGAAATAAATTTAATAAGAAATATGCAAGACTTTTATGAAGAGAACTATAAAACTTTCCTGGAAGATATGATAAAAACCTGAATGAATGGAGAGACATAACTGTGTTCCCAGATGGGAAGACCCAATGTTGGATAGCTGTTCAATATCTTAAATTTAATCTCTGAAGTTAACATAACCTCAGTCCCAACTCCAATAGGATTCTTTATGGAATCTAAAAAGTGATTTTTGAAGTTCATAAAATGAACAAAAATTGCTAAGAAACTGTTGAGGGAAGATAAGCTTTTGTGGAAGACTTGCTCTATTAAATAGCAAAATGCATTATAAAACAATATGTATTAGTTATCTATTGCTGTGTAACAAAGTACCGCAAAATTTAGCATCTTAAAACAGTAAATATTTACTGTGTCATGCAGGTTCTGAGGATCAGGAATCCAGGAGTGGCTTAGCCAGCTCAAGGGCTCTCATGAAGCTGCAGTCAGGATGTTGGCCAGTGAGGCAGGCATCCGAAGGGGCTGGAGAATCTGTTTCCAAGCTCACTCACATGGCTGTTGGCGGGAAGCTTCTGTTTTTTGCCATAGGGGCTTCACTAAAGGGCCGCTTACAAGATGTGGCATAGTTTTCCCCCAGAGCAAGTGATGAGAGAGAGAGAAATCCAAACGGAAGCGACATACCATCACTTCTGTCATATGCTATTGGTCACACAGACCAACCTTAGTACAGTATGGGAGGGGACTGTACAAGAGTGTGAATACCAGCAGGCAGGAATCATTGGGAACCGTCTTCGCAGCTGCCCACCACACAATAGTTATGTAAACAATGTGGTATTGGCACAGGGAGAGACAAACAGATCAATAGAAGAGCGCAGAGATTCAGAAACTGACTGGGTAGATATGGGAATTTAGTTTATGTTAAAGCTGTAAATTCAAATCAGCGAGGAGAAGAATTGACAATTCAATACATTGTGTTATGAAATTCACTCTCCATTTATAAAAAGGATCATATTAGATGCATACCATACCCCCAAGTAAATTTCAGAAAACTTAAGGAACTAAAAAGCACATACACATGTATTTGAAACAAATATAGGAAAATATTTTTGATCAGCTAAGGATAGGGATGAGCTTTCTAAGTAATATACAAAAATTATAAGCTTTAAAGCAACATATGACTTCATTATAGTAAAAACAAACAAAACCCCACAAAAAAACAAATACCTATAAGACAAAACATAGAATAAACAAATTTAAAGACAAATGGAAAGCTATGAAAAAATAGTTATGACACATTTTATAGAAAACATATATTACCTGGATTATATAAAGTGTTTTATAATCAATAAGGTATAGGGACAATATCATTAGTAAAACCAGCAAAGAACGTAAACAAAATAATTTGTGGAAGAAGAAATATAAATGGCAAATGAACGTAAGACATAAATTTCATTAGCAATTAGCGTGATTAGCTTTAAAAGAAGATTTTGTTACCTATTAAAATGGCAAAAATTAAAAATATGGATATGATCAAGAGTTGGCAGGATACTGGGAAATGAACGCCATGTTATTGGAGGGGTGTATGTTAATGAGACCTTTTTGGAAGGCAGTTTGGTAAGATCTATTAAAATTTTAAATGTGAATAACTGAGGGAGCATTACATGTCTAGGAATTTATCCCATGGAAACACTTACATATGCACAAAGATGTACGTGCAGGGATGTGCATTGTAACATCGTTTTAATTCAATAGCAAAATAATTGGGAATAACCAATTAAAATTTTTTGTTGTTAACGCCATGGAGTTGATTCCAATCCCTAGTGACCCTGCGTACAGTGGAGTGGAACCCTGCCTTGTCTCTTTGCACCATCCTCTCACTTTCTGGTGCTATATCAGACATTCTCTGCTGCCATTCACAGGGTTTTCATGGCCAATTTTTTCAGAAGTGTGTGGCCAGGTCCTTCTTCCCAGTCTGTCTGAGTCTGGAAGCTCTGCTGAAACCTATCCACCATGGGTGACCCTGCTGGAATTTGAAATACTGGTGGCATAGCTCTCAGCATCACAGCAACACGCAGCTGCCACAGTATGACAACCAACAGACAGATGATGTGGTTCCCTGACCAGGAAAGGAACCCAGGGTGCAGTGGTGAGAGCACCGAATCTTAACCACTAGACCACCTGGGCTGGCTAACCAATTAATATAGGCATGGCTTAATAAATTATAGGAAATTTATGCTATGGAGTACTATGTAGCCATTTAAAAGAATGAGATAAACTTATATCCATTGAATGGAAATATCTAGAAGAAGTGTTATAAGTAAAAACAGTATGCCACAGAACAGCACTTATGGTATGATCACTCTTACTACATATAAATGTGTTCTGTGTATGTGCAGAGACAAAAAATTGAAAGGCTGCCCACTGAACTTTGAAAGTAGTAATCTCCTAAGAAGGGTTTGGGAGTGAGGATGGGTGGGCAAAGAGATATACTCATGTTTTAGACTGTATAGTTACACACTTTAAAACTTTTACAATAAGAACAAATAAGAATGTATCTTTAAGGGGCAGGCCTGGTGGTGCAAGCGGTTAAGTGCACGCACTCTGCTACGGCCCAGGGTTCGCCGGTTCGGATCCCGGGCGCGCAGCGACGCACTGCTTGGCAAGCCATGCTGTGGCGGCGTCCCATATAAAGTAGAGGAAGAGGAAGATGGGCACGGATGTTATCCCAGGGCCAGTCTTCCTCAGCAAAAAGAGGAGGATTGGCAGATGTTAGCTCAGGGCCGATCTTCCTCACACACACACAAAACGAATGTATTTTTAAGATAAAAAATCAATATGTTACAGTACATCAAACTCAAGATGGCAGACTGAGCTTATTCATCAACTACCCTTTTCTTTCTAGGCCCTATTCAAAGTATAGAAAAACTCATTTTTTAAATGAAATGAAATAATAATAGCATTGCAAATCAAGAGAACATGCCGTTGGCAGAACAGAAAATTTGAAGAACTAGAAGATAAAAATTAGATGAGAAACCAGAACAACAACAACAAAAACACTAGAACCAAAACATCAAAGACATGTTCTTTCCAAGGGACACTAGGAAGCTCTGAAGTCACAATTAGTGACTATGAAAAGCAGGGGTGGCTTGTAAAGTAGTGAACAGGGAAATTAACTGATATGAACAGGGCACCAGGAGCCTAGGATCAACCAGATTCCAGATCTTCCTCAAACAGTGCATGGAGTGGCTAACCGTTGTGGCAAACCCAGAGTGGCAAACCCTCTAAAGAAAGGAGGGATTCGTCTGGAGAGGAGAGGGCTCCTCGAATGGATGCTGGGCCCGATGAATAAATAGAACCAAGCCAGAGCTAATACCAGGTATCTACAGCAGAAACTAAGGAAAAAAACAACTGAATGCAAGACAGTTATGCGTAACATTCTCCTAACCTTGGCTGTTCCCTGACCGTGAACCTGCAGGGGCGTCAGCCTAATGTAATATCTGTCCACTCACATGGAGCCTGCAATCAGTCCTCCTGAAGGGAAAGCAGGATTACCTGACTCCAAGGAAACCCAGACCACTGCTTTCTGAGTCCACCTGGCTCTTCACTCACGAACAGCAATAGACAAATGGGCACTCTCCAGGAGGTGTTTGGCGTATGAGTGCAGGGATGGGTCATTGCAGCATTGTTTGTAATGGCAAAAATAAATACAGAGATGAAGGAAGTGTGACCAGAAACCAGGCAAGGAGAGAGTTACTGAAAATCTGATCCATAACTGAACAGAGTCTGTCAAATGTTCCAGACAAGAGAAAACAAAACGTGCTGTTCTTTAGAAGCTGATGTCCTCCGTTTTGCAGATGTTGCCACCCTACAGTGAAACTTACAAGGCTGCAGCAGGACCCCTGCAAATTGCTCCAGCTCTAAGCCTCCAAAAGTTACCTTGGACCTGTTCTGTAAGGATATTTTCCTCGAATTCCCTATGTAATGGCCTGCACATGTGCCCTGATTGGGCCCAGTTGTTACACAGTTGTAACATATCCTCTGCACGCTAAAGTCTCCACCGGCACTAAGTGGGGGCAAAGCGGCACTGCTTTGGGAGCTACCCCTGGTGTTCTCCATTGCTTGTGTAGGCATTAAAACTTTTTCTTCACCCACTTCAGCTTTGGTTGTGCTTTTTGGCTCCGTGCCCACCAAGAGACTGACCAAAATCTGCATCACTAGGGGAATGCCTGGATAAGATATAGTATGCCCACATTGTAATTACTCTATAGTAATTAAAAGATGCTGACAAGTTCATATGTATCAATATGGAAAGATATCTGTACTATTTTATTGAGTGAAAACCAGGTGTGAAACTATTTATATATGATGCTGTCTTTATTTATTATTATTTTTTAAAGGTCTAACCATCTGTCTGGGAAGGGTCTAGAAGAATATTCTACCAACTGTGGACAGTAACACTAGGGAGTAGGACTTTGGAGGGAAGGTGAGAGAAGTTGATGGTGGGTCTTTCACTTTTTACTTCACTGATATGGTTTGATATTTGTGTCAATGAGCAAGTATTGTTTTGTAAATAACATTAAAAATAATAATTGCACTAGGAAAAAATGGTTACAAGACATACACACACACACACATACCTGGAAAGATCTACATAAAAATATCAGAAGTGTTTATCTCTAAGGCAGTAAGCTTACAGTAAAGATTTTTACATCCTTTATGCTATTCTGTACTATCTAATATTGTCCCAGCAATATCATAATCAGACCAATAAAAACTATTTCAACGAAAAGAACAAAACTTTTTCAGAGCGGACTGTCCCACTCGGCCACTCGCTCTTTTTTTCAACATTAGACAGAAATACTCGAGTCATTCTGTTTCAGCAAGTACCGGACTTGATCGTGCTTCCAGAAATAGCTGTTAGAGCATCTAGACATTTGAAACTCTCAGTCAAATGTTAGGGTTGAGGGCAATGAAGTGCTGGTAAGTGTTTAACAATGGGCTCTCCCAAAAGAACAAGCGTCCTTATTTGTAACGTTTGCCGGTTTCTGTAAACATACTCCCACCACGCCGGATGCCAGCTACCACTGTGAACACCGCGCGGAGCTGGGAAGGGATGCGCGCACCGGGCTCTCGCCAGCGGGGAGGAGCCGGCTCCAACACAGCGCTGATGGAGAGTCTGGTAAGCTGGGATGTCCTGACTCAGATCCTCTGGCTTGATTTTCTTCTCTTGTCCCCTCTCCGTGGTCACTGGGAGAGGAAGCCCAAAGAAGAGGCGAAGTCGAAGAGGGCAGCTGCCAGATGAGTGTGGACGTGTTGAGAAGGCGGCTGCACTCTCTGGCCTCCCTGCCGGGGGGTGAGGGGGGGCCGTGGGTGGGTGGAGGGGTGGAGGGGCTGGTGCTATTTATGCGCTTATTGCAGATATGAGCCTTCATTTTGGTTTTTTAAAATAACAGTTAGACCGATTTCCACCCCCTCCCCCACTTCTAAGCTTTAGTACCTTGAGGGTCTGTTGCAGATACCTATTGGCTACAGGAACTTAGGAAGCAGAGGTGTAGATTTTAGGAGCAGACAGTTGAAATGAATAAAAGCCAACACGAGAACCACCTGTATTCCATTCCAGTAAAGTCTGTCTGCTCGGAATAAATGTCTCAGTCGCCCCCTCTTTTATTATTACCATAAGCGTCCCTGTGCTGAATGCTGTGTTCTGGTCATGCTTATCCTTGGGTGCTGCCTTTCTGTTTAGAAAGAAAAGGAAAACAGACTAAGCTGGAAAGTCAGGTTGTCTGTAAAACTGTAAAAGCGGGAAAGAAGTTAGTCACAGTTCCCCTCTCCCTGCATGCCTGTCTATTTATTGCCAGCCCCCAGTGGCAATCTCAGCGTACACTGACTTTGCGCCTCACGTGACATGACATTCTCTCCCTGGAAGAGCGTAAGCGTCATCTCTTATTCTGAACAAAACAGGTCCGCCGTTTCTACCCCACTCCGCCCACTTCTCCCCCTGCCTCACTCTTCGTCCTCGCCCCGCCCGAAATCTCCCTCCCCTCCCCCGCTGCCATTTGCCTCTATTTCCATTGCCTCCCTGAGTGGAATCCAGTGCGTTTGCTCCTCCTAGGCACCGTCCTCATGGCTTCTGTGCTTTCTGCGTGTAGCCACAGGTAGGGGACAGAACGGTCCCTGGTCTCAAAGCAGATGTGGGGGAGGGGTAGCTAGGACTGTGATTATTTCCACGTAAGGGAAACACAGGGAAAAAAAGTGACTTTGGTCGACTTCTGGGAAGTTTTGCTCTTGACTGGGATGAACGCCACCTTTGAAAGAAAACTTTGCATTTTGCAACACCCAGATTACATTAAAAAATACTTCATTTGCGTCAACAACAGTTGGTGTTAATTTTTACAGCTTTGTTGTTTTTTTAAAGGGAAGCATAATGCAAAGTTGATAAACATTTATATAAGTAGAAACATTTTTATCTGCACACACATTATATACCAATATGAATATGTTTATATGTGTGTGATTTTTTTCCCCCTAATTTTTAATTTAGATTTGAATAAATTCATCATCACTCAATGATTGTGGGGGGAGTCAAGATGTTTTTGCTGTCTAAAAATAGAATTCTAGAGAACAGCTGTATTTCCTTGATAGAGGCAGTAGACCATTTCTGAAATGTTATGGTGAAGATAACAGAGTAAGTTCTGAACCAGTAGTTCTCATCCTGTTTTTCTCCTGAGCATGCAGGACAAGTATGGCACCAGCTCTCCAGAATAGTGGGTCACCATGACAAGGGACTGGGGGTGGTGCATGGGGGGAGCACAGTGCTCCTGCTTAAGGAAGCTTAATAGAATCAGGTGGGGGAGAGGGGCATATTAGAATTTAATTTTATCCTAAGATAAAGATTTATTAGTACTGTATATGTATGATTAATGGTCATGCATGAACATAATTTATAAATAAGTATGCATCTATTAATTTAAGACCTATTTATTGAGGGCCTGCTCTGTAGCAGGTGGCAGGGTTACATCAGTGGACAAAAAGGCAGATGAGGTGCCGTAGAGCTTAACGTTCTAGTTGGGCGGAGATGGGAGGAAAGAGAGAATGAAGTTTTGTCAGGTGGTGATAAGATCATGGAGGTCAATACATCAGGATAAAGGGGACCAATCTTTTAGGTAGAATGGTCAGAGAAAGCTTCTCTGATAATGGAATGAATTTGAGCAGAGATGTAAAGAAAGGCCAAACCATGCAGATATCTGGGGGAAGAGCGTTCTTGGCAGAGGAAGCAGCAACAGCAAAGGTCTTGCCTTGTGGCATACTTGGTACATTCAAGGATTGAAGGGGAAGCCAGGGGGCTGGGGGGTTGGGGAGTGCTGTGTGGTAGGAGCTGAGGTCAGAGAAGTAGCTGGTCTCTAGATCCTGCTGGGCCTTTAGGCCACTGCCTGGACTTTGGCTTTTGCTCAGAGTAGAGGGGAAGTCATTGGAAGTTGTTTTTTTTTTTAATTGAGGTAACATTGGTGTATAACATTATATAAATTTCAGATGTACATCATTATATTTTGATTTATATGTAGACTACATCATATTCACCACCCAAAGACTAATTACCGTTCACCATCATACAGGTGTGCCCAGTCACCCCTTTCACCCTCCTCCCTCCCCTCTTCCCCTTTGGTAACCACCAATCTAATCTCTGTATCTATATGTTTGCTTGTAGTAGTTGTTGTTGTTTTTATCTTCCACTTATCAGTGAAATTATACAGTATTAGACTTTCTCCCTCTGACTTATTTTGCTTAGCATAATATCCTCAAGGTCCATTCCTGTTGTCACAAATGGCTGGATTTCATCTTTTTTTATAGCTGAGTAGTATTCCATTGTGTATATATATTACATCTTCTTTATCCTTTCGTCCATTGATGGGCACTTAGGGTGTCTTGGCTATTGTGAATAATGCTACAACGAACATATATCTTTTCACATTCATGTTTTCATGTTTTCACGTTCTTTGGATAAATACTCAGTAGTGGAATAGCTGGATCATATAATATTTCTATTTTTAATTTTTTGAGAAATCTCCATACTGTGTTCCATAGTTGCTGCACCAGTTTGCACTCCCACTGGCAGTGTATGAGGGTTCCCTTTTCTCCACAGCCTCTCCAACACTTGTTATTTCTTGTCTTGTTAATTATAGCCATTCTGACGGGCATGAGGTGATATCTCACTGTAGTTTTGATTTGCATTTCCCTAATAATTAGTGATGTTAAACATCTTTTCATGTGCCTGTTGGCCATCTGTAAATCTTCTTTGGAAAAATGTCGGTTCAGATCCTTTGCCCATTTTTTAATTGAGTTGTTTCTTTTTCTGGTGTTGAGTTATATGAGTTCTTCATATATTTTGGATGTTAACCCCTTATCAGATATATGATTTGCAAATATCTTCTTCCAGTTGTTAGGTTGTCTTTTCGTTTTGTTGATGGTTTCCTTTGCTGTGCAGAAGCTTTTTAGTTTGATGTAGTCCCATTTGTTTATTTTTTTCTATTATTTCCCTTGCCCGGTCAGACACGGTACTTGAAAATATGTTGCTAAGACCAATGCTGAAGAGCATACTGCTTATGTTTTCTTCTGGAAGTTTCGTGGTTTCAGGTCTTACATTCAAGTCTTTAATCCATTTTGAGTTAATTTTGGTGTATGGTGTAAGATAATGGTCTATCATGCTTTTGCATGTGGCTGTCCAGTTTTCCCAACACCATTTACTGAAGAGACTTTCCTTTCTCCATTGTATGTTCTTGGCTCACTGTTGAAAATTAGCTGTCCATAGATGTGTAGGTTTATTTCTGGGCTCTTGATTCAGTTCCATTGATCTGTGTGTCTGTTTTTGTGCCAGTACCGTGCTGTTTTGGTTACTATAGGTTTGTAGTATATTTTGAAATCAGGGAGTGTGATACCTCCAGGTTTGTTTTTTTCTCAGGATTGCTTTGACTATTTGGGATCTTTTGTTGTTCCATATAAATTTTAGGATTCTTGGTTCTGTTTCCATGAAGAATGTCATTGGGGTTCTGATTGGGATTGCATTGAATCTGTAGATTGCTTTAGGAAGTATGGACATTTTAACTATGTTAGTTCTTCCAATCGAAGAGCACAGAATCTCTTTCCATTTCTTTATGTCTTATTTTATTTGTTTCAACAATGTTTTATAGTTTTCAGTGAGCGAAGAATGAATGACCTCATCTGACTTACATTTGAAACGAACTGGGTCTACTCTTTTGAGAGTAGGCGGTGAAGCAGAAAGACCAGCTAGTTCACTAGCCATAGGACTAGTTGTTCTGGTTTAAACAAGGCCAAGGCCAGTAGCAGTAGAGATGGTGAGAAGTGGTTGGATGCTGCATACATTTTTAAGGTAGTGCAAATAGGAAGAGCCAGGACTTGATGAGGCGAGCAGAGCACATAGGGAGCAAAATTTAAGAAGGCACTCACCTGGAGACATGACATGGATTAGTGAGAGGGGACCAGTTGGCTTATCAGAGCACAGATAGTCCATCCACAGTAACTGGAGGGAGAGCAGAGTATAGGGCACAGAGCGAGTGGCTTGGTAGATGTGGGGATGGAGGAAGTGAAGGTTCTCTTTTGATTATACTGTATTTTTTTCGGTGAATTAAAAAAGCTTGAGGAGAAGTAGAGGTTTGAGGAGAGTGAAGAAGAGATGGAATAATCATCTAAGAGACTAAAAGTGCAAGAAGCAAGCATATGTAGCAGAATTGTCAGGTGATACTGCAGGCCCCTGCTGAAGTTAGCAGTCGTGGGGCTGGAGTGGGGGCTGCGTGCTCAGAATTGCTTGGAATTATTTATTTATTTATTTAACGGATCCGGAAGTCTGAAGGCCACAGATCTATCATATAAGATCTACCAAATTAGCTTTAAAATCCATACTTGAAAATATAATTTTTGAAAATTTAATAGCTGCCACTCTATCTGATAAATCATGGCCCAGAATAATCATTTGAAAATCCTTAGTCAGCACTAATGACATCTCTATACAAATTTGGGCTTCAGATAAAAATAAACCTCAGGATCCTGAACATACTGCTCTCTCTGTCACTAAGACAGCCTTCTGAAAGCTCATATAAATTCCTAGCAGCTCTCGCCTTCCTTTGGGACCGAGACTTGCCCAGAGTACCTCTGTCAGCACGTTTGCCTCTGAGTCTTCCAAAGTGTCCAACATAATATACAATTAACAGTCATCACATTATTACTGAATGTATGAGACTCAGCGTTATCATTGGGTTCTTGTGTATTAGCTAAGAATGTTTGCAGTCTGCCAATCTCAGACACATAACTTTTTTCCCGTTGCTAAGCTTAATCTTCCCTCCAGCCCCCATTTCTGCTGACAGCAAAAATGCAACGTAGTCATTTCCAGTCAGATTCAGTCTCTTCAGAGATCTCTCAGTTAATTCAGAGCACCATGGCTCCTCATCTCCCTGGAATTCTGCCTATATGGGGAAGGGGAAAGGGGAGGGGAGGGGCTTAAGACATCCATGGGAAGATCCGGGGTGGTTCTTGGTCCTCTCCCGCCTCCGCTGAGATGTAACTTGTGTGTCTGGTCTTTGGTCAGCAGCATCTGTTGTGCTGCAGAAACCAGGGGTCCAGCTGTGGACTCCAGCCCGTATCATCCAGGCCACTCCTTCTGATGACATCCTCTCCTTGTAGCCACAGAGCCCTTTCTCATCCATCATTCCTCTTCCTGACACTTCTGCAATCCCCCTGGAGACATGGGAAACCTTGGGAAGTCTTCTTGTCCCTCTAGGTCTCAAGGAGACTTAGAAGATTAGCATGTGCCCTCTTGGCTGACTCACCTTGATGCCATTTCTGTCACTTGGCTGCTGCTGCACCTTGCTGAAGCCAAGGTCTTATCTGGGAAGCCTGCTGCCTCCCCAGGATTCACCGGATATGACTTGGGTCTCCTCCGATGGCTGTGCTGAGTGGGGGTGCAGCACAAGGTCCCGGTGCTAAATCTCCTCCATCCTTTGTTGCTGGACTGACTTTAATTCCTTCGAAGTGGGAACACTGGCTCTTTCTTAATCAAGGAATCTTCCCAGTTTTTTTGCAGATGGCGTAAACTTTATACACCGAGTCCTTACCTTTTTGGATCTGAATAGACTCCCAAAAGAACAGACTCTTGCGATTGAATTCCTTGGCTTTCCAATGTCTTCTTTCTGGCATAAATTTCAAGAGTCTGTTTTACAAATTAAGAGACAAAAATCTGTCTTTTGTCCTCCATGATCTGCCTTTCTTAGAGTCCCTAATCCTCAGCCCCATACTCTAGTTTTAATGGTGGAAGGGCCATGGAGTAAAAAGAAATTACCCCAAATTTAAACTAAATATTAGTTTATTATACCTGCCCCTGTATAAAGGAAGACTGTAATTTTGGAAGTTCTCAGGAGATAAGAGTCGATGGAGTGGAGTGGTTCTGAAGGTCAATCATGGAAAGAACAAAGGTTGGAACACTGGTTTCCAACTCTATACAAGTCATTAGAATTCCCTGAGGTCCTTGTAACAAGACACACTCCTGAGCCCCACCCTGGAACTCCTAATTCAGAAGGCATCCATATATTTTTTTAAAACTCCAGATATTCGCACTGGTGATTCTGATGTGTAGCTGTCACCACAAGCCATGGGTTAGGAAACAGCTGTGGCCTCAAGATCATAAAGAGGTGGTCTAGGGGAGGAGCTAGAAGTGTCTAGAATCAGGTACGTAGTGTGGAGTTGAGATTCACCTGTCACCACCGCTCATATCAGAACATGAAGATAACCCCAAGCAGAGGATCAGGAGGCAAAGGGGAAACCGAGCAGAAATAAGCCAGAGCAAGGGAGCAGGTGCCAGCAAAGTCACGAGAACCGAGGGGGTGCAGACAACGTGGCAGGCAAGAGTGCCAAAAGAACAGAGATAAGGAATCCAGAAGAAGGAGCCCTAGATTCTATGTTGACCTTTGCCCCCAATGAGGAAGATTCCAATATTTTTTCTGCTAAATCAGGAATGAGTTCTAGGAGATTTTAGTCAATAACTTCCCACCTCTGATACACACTGGCCTAAGGCTGCTGCAGCGTTGTCCTAGCCCGTACCTGGTGCGCTTCAAGAGAAAAAAGGGAGAGAGAATAAAAGGGTCAAGGAAATGGGGAGACAGAAAGCTAAGCTAGGGACTGGCCTGGTGGCGTGGTGGTTAAGTTTGAATGCTCTGCTTCGGTGGCCTGGGGTTCGCGGGATCAGATCCTGGGCGTAGACCTGCTCACCGCTCATCAGGCCATGCTAAGGTGGCGTCCTACACAGAAGAACTAGAAGGACCTACAACTAGGATATAAGACTAGGTACTCGGGCTTTGGGAAGAAAAAAAAAAAGAGGAGGATTGGCAACAGGTGTTAGCTCAGGGCCAATCTTCCTCAAAAAAAAAAAAAATCAGGTGCTCTGACAATACCAGGCCATCATTCCCACATATCATAACTGGTTGGAGCTGATGACAGGGGACACATGTTCTCGGCTTTGCCACAGTCTCCACTACTCCCTATTTAAAAGAAAAAGAAAGAAAGAAAGAACAAAAGAAAGCTAAGTTCGATTTGGGTAGGTTGACAGGTGAAAGGAGCCACTTCAGGCCACAGGGATTCTGGAGTCAAAAGCCTATGGCTGGCGGAGGGAACTGAGCACTGCACCTCCCACTCTCTATCTATGCCCCAAAATCAAAACATTCATTTTGAGTATATTTGTCAATATTTCCTAGATACGAATGGTATTGCAAATTTAATTAAATTTACTTTAATTAAAAAGAAGCCTTGCTAAGAAAACATTAAGGTTAGCAGATAGCACATGCTGCATCCCATTCTGATTTTAAAAATGAAAAAACACAAAGCTACCTTGAACTAGTGGAAGGGCCTGCTCTGTGTAAGGCAACTAACTTCTTTCTTTTTTAAAATAACAGTTAAGTCGGTAAATGAGGGATCACTTGTCCCAACTCTGGCCAATGTATATGGATTTATTATTCATTTTATTTTTAATTGTAGTAAAATAAACATAAAATTTACCATCTTAACCATTTTTAAGTGTACAATTCAGTAGAAGTAAGTATATTCACATTGTTGTGCAACCAAATCCAGAACTTTTTCATCTTGTAAAACTCAAGCTCTATACCCGTTGAACAACTCCTTATTCCCCTCTCTGTCTAACCCCTGGCAACTACCATTTTACTTTCTGTCTCCATGGAGTTGATGACTCTAGATACCTTATACACGTGGAATAATACAGTATTTGTCTTTTTGTGACTAGCTTATTTCACTCAGCATAATGTCCTCAAAGTTTATTCGTGTTGTAGCATGTGTCAGAATTTCCTTCCTTTTTAAGGCTGAATAATATGCCATTATATGTATATATCACATTTTGTTGATCCATTCTTCTGTTCATGGGCATTTGCGTTGCTTCCACTTTTAGCTATTATGAATAATGCTGCTATGAACATGGGTGTACAAATCTCTCTTCAACACCTTGCTTTAAATTTCTTTTTATGCAGAAGTACTATTGCTGGATTTTATGGTAATTCTATTTTTAATTTTTTGAAGAACTGCCATACTGTTTTCCACAGTGGCTGTGCCATTTTACATTTCCACCAACAGTGCACAAGGGTTCCATTTTCTCCACATCCTCCCCAACAGTTGTTATTTTCTGCATTTTTTTTTTTTTTGGTAGCAGCTCTCCTAATGGGTATGAGGTGATATCTCATTGTGGTTTTATTTGCATTTCCCTAATGATTAGTGATATTGAGCATCTTTTCATATGCTTGTTGGTCGTTGGCATATCTTCTTTAGAGAAATATCTATTCAAGTCCTTTGCCCATTTTTTAATATGGTTATTTGTTTGTTTTGTTTTGAATTGTGAGTTCCTTACATATTCTGGCTATTAAACCTTTATCAGATATATGATTTGCAGATATTTCTCCTTTTCTGAAGGTTGCCTTGTCACTCTGTTGATTGTGGCCTTTGATGTGTAGAAGTTTTAAATTTTGCTGTATTTTCACTTTTGTTGCCTGTTCTTTTGGTGTTATATCCAAAAAATCATTGCCAAATCCAATGCAATGAAGCTTTCCCCCTATGTTTTCTTCTAAGAGCTTTATAGTTTCAGATCTTTGATCCATTTGGAGTTAATTTTTGTATATGGTATAAGGTAAGCGTCCAAATTCATTCTTTTGCATATGGATATCCAGTTTCCCCAACAACATTTGTTGAAAACATTGTCCTTTCCCCCATTGAATGGGCTTGTCACCCTTGTCAAAAATCATTTGACTATATATGCGAGGGTTAGTAGATAGATTTTTAAAACAGCTTTATTGGGATATAATTCACATACCATATAATTCACCCATTTAAAGTGTATAATTCAATGGCTTTTTAGTATATTCATTAAATACTGGATGAAGTTGTGCATCCATCATCGCAATCAGTTTTACAATATTTTCTTCACTCCAAAAAGAAACCCCAGACTTGTTACCCATTCCCCTCCACCTGCAAACCACTCCCCCACCTCGGCCCTAGGCAACCATTCATATACTCTTTGTCTCCATAGATTTACCTATTCTAGACATTTCTTATAGATGGAATCATATAATATGTCGCCCTTTGTGATTGCCTTCCTTCACTTACTGTAACGTTTTCAAGTTTCATCCACATTGTAGCATGTATTAGTACTTCATTCCTTTTTATGGCTGATTAATATTCTATTGTATGGATATACCACATTTTGTATGGATATACTACATTTTGTTTATCCATTCATCTGTGGATGGGCATTTGGGTTGTTTCCACCTTCTGGCTATCATGAATAATGCTGCTATAAACATTTGTATACAAGTTTTTGCATGGACAAATGTTTTCATTCCTCTTGGGTGTGACAAGAGATTCTCACATATTGAGGTATATGGGGTAACTGTTTGGGTTCAAAACTGATTTGGCTTGAACTAAAAAGCCTGACTTATGGCCTATCAAACTTTCATTGTACATCTGCTTAACTGTTAAAGAATGCACTCTCTTAAGATAAGAATGCATGCTTCCCCTCCTATGCCCTATTGGTAACACCCGGATTAGTCCCTTTCCTGACATCACCGTCATGTTGACCTGCTAATTTGCAACTGATTACCTTTTGAAATTTTGATGAAAATGTATCCTGGGCGTGTTTAACTTATGTTCTTTGTTCTAAAAACATATAAGACTGTCCTGAAAACCATGCTTCTCTGGAACGTGTTCTAAGGCCTTCCCGGGTTATAATCCTCACTCTGGCTCAAGTAAACTCACCTAATTTCTCTTATCTATAGAATGGTTATTGGTTATTTTGCATCGACAGGTGTTAAAAAAGAGACAACAGGCTCAGAATGGAGTCACTCCACTTGTGGAGCTCACATCACCAAACTGAGACTAAGTACCTAACCTAACTGCAGTTGCAGCCTCCTCCGGGAATGTAGTCTTGACTGGTTAGTCTGGAATTTCCTGGTCAGCACCAGTGAGGTAATCCGCCTGACAGATCCCTTTTGTCCCCTAAAGGAAGGTGACCTTGCCTGAAACAATCCACTCTTTCCCCCCTTCTGCCTATAAAACTCTTCCATTTGGTACAGCTCCTCAGAGCTCCTTTCTGTTTGCTAGATGGGATGCTGCTTCCTGCATGAATCATTGAAGACAGCCAATTTGGTCTACAAATTTACTCAGTTGAATTTTGTTTTTTGACATGGGTATACGCCTAGGAGTGGAATTGCTGGGTCATATGATATTTCTAAGCTGCTTCTGTGGATTTTGAATATAAGCAGATAACTGATTTCCAGGAGAATTAAGAATGATTTACTGACTGATAAAGTATGGTGAAGGAAATAATGCGACTGTGGGTCTCATAATGTCAACGATGACTGAAATTGAGTAAGGTGCTATTACTGCACAAGGGGCATGATCTGCTCACCTCGAGACAGAAGCCAATTGTCAAGAGGCAGGATGGTGGAAAAGGAAGGGCAGTTTATTACAGCTTGCTAGCAAGGGGGATGATGGCCGACTAATGTCTGAAAGAACCATCTTAAGGGGGCACAAAATCTTACAGCAGTTGTATAGGCTGGTGGGTTATAGGGGCGGGGGTTAGGAATGTTGACCTTCTGGTGTTACAGACTGGGAGTGCCACACCAGATCTTTCAGTTTTCACTGATGATGGCTATCAGCATAGACTCTCTGTTCGGGGGTCATCACATTCCTAAGGAACTCAAAAGAACAAAGTTATCATCTTATCGCAGCTGGGAGGTACATTCACAAGCAGAGGTCGTAAAATCAACAGAGCAGTTAGATCTCCTGACGGGTGCATATCCAGCTGGGTTAGTTTGTCAGAGGTCATTCAAAGTTACAATAGGGTTTTTTCCTACAATATGGCTTCCCTCACGTCAACCTTGTGTTGAGCCGGTATCAGTGCCAGGAATGATTAGTTACAAGCTATTTTGAAACTCACATCCAGTCGTATTAGTCTATCAGGTTCACATTCCTAAAACATGGTACAACATAAAGAGATTAGGCTAGAGATGATGTAATATGAGACTTTCAGAGAGAAAAGGAAATAATTGATGTGGGGAATGCCATAATAAAAATGAGGGAAATACATGAAAAGGAATTGGCAATAGCAGCACTTTGATTCCCTTTAGAGTGGGGGATGATAAACTCTTCAACCCTGAAGGTCTTCCAGCAGGCAGAAGAAAAGGAGCTTTGCTTGAGTCACAAACTCGCATGCCCATAGGGGTCAGGGAAGTGATGTAAATTAGTGAATCAGGCTGGGTTGGGTGCAAGACAATAGGGATTGGTGGGGAATGTGGTGATGTCAAGAGCACATGCTTATCTAAAGCCATTCAAATTAAGATTTTCTTAAAAATACTATGACAGCCAATCAAAACATGTGAACTCAGGCCCTAGGCAACTAGTTGCAACCCCTAAATAAAAATGGGGAGGAGAGAGAGAAAAAAGCAAGAGAGAAAGGGTGAGGGAGAGGTAAGGGAGTAAGAGAAAAAAATGAAGTCATGCTAATTGATAAAAATTACAGAAAAGGATAGTGGAGTATGTGCAGAAAAGACTAGAATTAAACCTTAGCAAATTCCAGTGACACCTCATTATCTTATATTGCTATTTTCACCACAAGGTGGAGCTGCCAGTAAATTGACTCCCCAGAGAACACTGCTTCCCTGAAGCCCTCTTTGAGAGTAGGGTGGGTTGAGTTGGGAGAAGATAGGAATGCTGCTGCTTCGTTTACTTCAAGGTCTGGAGTTAGAGCTCTGCCTTCTGAACCGATACTCTTGTTAAAATGTGGTTTTCTGACTCAGTAGGTCTGAGGTCAGGCCTGAGACCCTGCATTTCAATGACTCCCAGGTGGTGCCCAGGCTGCTGTCCCCACAGAGCACACTTTGAATAGCAAGGCAATAAATAACTCTTGGATGAAAGAAGAAATGAAAACTACTACCTCAATATATTTAGAAAACAATAAGCAGTAAAGGATATGGCACAATGAGGGAGGTTTCCCCTTTATAGGCCAGGCCATTCTATGAGTTTTGTAATCGTAATAAGATATTTCGTGATACCAAGAGGCAGAGACCAGTCAAAAGGAGGTCACTGTTCCGAGCAGCCAAGTGTGGCCATGTGATTCAGTTCTGGCCAATGGGATATGAGCATTAGTAACACGACAGCTTTTGGGTTGTGCCTTTAAAAGGAAGGATGTTCCCTCCCCTTCTTTTTCTTCTCTCTGGCTGGAATGCAGACAGTGGTGAGCTATTTTGGACCATGTGGACAAGGGCCATAGCTGAGGGATTCTAACAAGTTCTGATTTTTTAAAGCCACTGCTATTTTGGGTCTGTCAAGTGCAACTGATCCTATATCATAAGTAGTATAGAACCACACTGCTAATTATATTTGTTATGTTAGTCAAGGTTCAGTTACAGAGAACAGAATTCATTCTGGCCAGTTTAGGAAGGTTATTATAGAAAATTAAATGGCTTGTAGAAATGTTAAGAGTATGCTGAAGACCAGGTGCTAGGTTGAGCTTTCAGAAATGACTCTGAAAACCACACTGCCGATGGTGTCGCCAAAGCACCTGCTGTGTCTTCACGTCATAAAGCCACTGCTACAGAAACATACTGAACTGATGAGGATGCCGCCACAAACAGGAAACCGTCATTACTACTGCAGGCTCCAGAACCACGTGGCCTCTGCTATGATCTGCACCAGTAAAATGATGCCCTGTGCCTGCCTTATGACCTCCATAAAACTGGTGCTGGCACTGGGACCTCTGCTATTCAGTTGCAGAAAAATTAATCACTTTCAACTATGCCCAAGAGCAGAAGCTCTGCCTCTACCTTTCTTCTGCTTTCCAAAACTTGCATGGATGCACCTGATTGGCCAAATCTAAACCTTATTCAAAACCCTATCTGCTAGGGATTCTGGGAAATGTAGTTTTTAGCTTTCCCGGCTCTGCACTTCAGGAAGGTGCATGAGAAGCACAGTAGAATGAATATTGAGCACTAATCTACCATATGCACAATATCCTCTCACATACACAAGATAGTGCCTATCCAAACTTATAGGGTATACCAAAACTGTACTCAAAGGGAAATCCATAGCCTTAAATGCTTTAATTAGTAACCAGAAAAAGAAAATAAGAGAACTAGCTATTCAACTCAAGAGGCTGTACAAAGAACAACAAAATTAACCTACGAAACACAGACAATGAATTATTGTTTTAGATAAAAACTTAATTACTTTTAAAGCAGAATAATTAGTAAATAAATTTAAAAGCTTGTTCTCTAAAGGGACAAAAAAATAAAAATTTCTCCAGAATATTGATCTCAAAGACATGGAGAAAACATAAATAACATTCAGATTGATGAAAGGGATAACCCATAAATACAGAGGAAAATATTTTAGGTATTTCAAATCTTTTTTTTTTTTCTCTTGAGGAAGATTTGCCCTGAGCTAACATCTGTGCCAGTCTTCCTCTGTTTTGTGTGTGGGTCACCACCACAACATGGCTGCTGACGAATGATGTAGTTCCATGCCCGGGAACTGAACCTGGGCCGCTGAAGCGGAGTGCACTCAACTTAACCACTAGGCCGCAGGGCTGGCCCCAATATTTCAAATATTTTTAATAGTACAGTGAACTGCCATGTATTTATCAATGAGCTTCAACAATTACCAACATTTTGCCATTCTTATTATTCATTCCTGTTTTTCTTTCTTTCTCTCTCCACTCCTCACTTCGTTTTCCCTTGGAGTGTTTTAAGGAAGTCCATACAGCATAGCATTTTACTTGTAAATACTTCAGTATTTATCACTAACAAATTACGACTTTGAAAATGTTTGCCTTAACCGTAATGTCACTACACTGAACAAAATAGTAATAATTTCTTAATAGTGTCTAATACCCAGTCTGTGTTCAACTTTCCTTGATGGTCTCAAACTCTTTTAGCAATTGTTTTATTCAAATCAGTATCCAAACAAGATCCACATATTGCATGTAGTTAATATATCGCTTAAGTCTCTCTAGTCTATAATAGCTATTCCATCCCTTTTTTCCACGTGTCATTTATTTGTTAAGGAAATGAAGTTATACGTCCCCTGAATTTTCCACATTCTTAATCTGGCTGACTGCATCCTTATGGAAAAGACCATTTTTAAAATGTGAAAATATTAGATACAATTCTATGATAAATTTGAATATCCTAAGAAAATTCAGGATTTTCTAAGAAAATGAAAAGTTCCAAAATTTACTAAAAACGATGTGGAAAACATGTATAAATTCAGAAAAGACATTGGAAAAACAAAGAGTTATCCAAAAAATGCCTCCACACCCAGAAGGTTTTATAGGTAAGTTGTTCCAAATATTCAAGGAGCAAATAATTTTTTTTATTTTTAAGCTCTTGAAGAGACTATGGAAATCTCCCCAATTTATTTTACAAAATTAACGTTAAAATGATTCCAAAATTTGAGAAAACAGTATAAAGACAAAAACTACACATCAATTTCTTATGGAAAAAAAATATATAAAATGGGAAAAGAGAATAATAGCAAAATATTGAAAGAACCATATACTCTAAGCAAATAAGTTTTAGTCTAACAATTTAGACAAATTAGCATAATGTCTTCAAGGTTCATCCATGTGTGGCATATAACAGGATTTCCTTCTTTTTTAAGGATGAATAATAGTCTATTGTATACCACATTCTATTGTATATCACATTTTCTTTATGCATGCATCTGTTGATGGACATTTGGGTTGTTTCTGCCTCTTGGCTATTGTGAATAATGCTGCAGTAAACATGAGTACACAAATATCTCTTTGAGATTCTGCTTTGAATTCTTTTGGAAAAAAGTTAAAAAAAAAAAAACCCTCTGCAGGCCAAATAAAATATAGCTTCTAGCCAGAGTCAGAATGTAAGCTGCCAATTTACAATCCCTGTTACCCTTTATTTATTTACCTTTGTAGTGGGGACAATGGAAGGGCAGTCTTAGCCCTGGCAGAGAAGAGAAAGCTCTGAATAAAGTCTAGTAGGATGAGGAGTTATCCAGATGAAGATGTTAAAGACAGTTTATTCCAGGCAAAATGAGCAATATTAAGAAGAAAGTACGGGAGAAACAGATGGTTGGGGAGGTCTGAATTTGGCCTGGCAGTGAAGGATAACCATGATGAAAGGCAGGATGGTGGTATTAGTTGTTTGCAAGTAAATAGCATTGGAATTAAATGTCGCTGCACTTTGAGGGTGGCATCACTCATGCTCCCAGGTTGAAGGAGTCTTGAGGTGAAGTGAAGGCGCTAAGCCAGGCGTCAAGCTCCCAAAGAGCATAGCAGAGTGAACAGTAGATACAGATGACAGCAGCAACTGAATGCAATTGTCCAGTAAGGGAGTTTCACATGGCATGAGGCATTAATCTGGGTTTGGCAATGGGGAGAATGGTGAATGTGGTCCCTGAGAGGAAATGCTCTGAGAAGAATATTCCTGGGCAAAACAGAGCCCTAGTTAATTGGGCCTCACTCAATCTTACCTTGCAGAGAAGTCAACTCCCCACTTAGGACAGAGCGACATTGTTCTGCCTTGATGGTATCTGCAAGTAGGGAATAGGGGCCATCAGGAAGCAAAGATGGGGTCAGAAATGTATGGTGTGGGAGGGCTGTGGTGGGAGATGGTGGGGTAGAGTATCTTGTGGGCATCCCTCAGGGGAAGATGGACCTCCCACACAAAATTTGGTTCAGATGTCAAGACTGATGATATGACACATGGACCAAGAGAGTATGGAAGTTTTATTATTCACCCAAGGAGGCTTTCTTGGGAGGGCAGGGCAAGCTCCCAAGCAGGTCTGAAAATAGCTTGATAGAGCAGGGAGGGCAGACTTGGCTTGGGGTTTTATAATGATTAGAAGGTGGGGCTGGGGTGAGGGTTCCCTCACACTGGCCAAAATTTGCATGGTTTGAACTTCCTACCACTGCCAAAGGAGGGAGCACCTGGGCTTTCTTGTCAGCTTGCCCAGTTGTGATGCATAAGCGGAAAGGGGAGTGGGGGGGTGAGCCATCAAATATCAAAAATGGAGACAGACTCAATTTATTACAGGGTACCAGAGAGCATGGGTGAGCCTGGACCTCAAGAGAAAAGCACAGGGCCACCCATAGATCATCTACTTCATTCCTTCGAGGAAATCAGTAACCAGGGACTCTTGAGGCCCAGACTCCACAGCCCATGTGAAATGTTGGAGCTTGTTAAATTTTCACTGTTTCTCATTTATATTATTTCCAGTCTGTTTCCTGGGAGGGTTATCAGAAAAATTCACATAACAAAAAGAGCCAGTAGGCTTGTCATCATGGGTAGTGTGTGTGTGCGTGTGTGTTTGTTGGGTATAGCTGATTGGTACTCAGCATCCATTTGCATGTTGTTTTGGTGTCTTCCAGCTTACTGCGGAAGCTGGAAAGCAGGAAACCACACTTACTTGACTCTTCTGGATGAATTTTATTATATACATTTTGCTTTACACGTAGAAAGCAGAAGTGAAGCAGAAGTCGTCTCCCTTTTATTTTTTGGCTGTTTTTCTGCTGGTGAGCAAGACCTTGGAGGTTTTTCTGACGTGTTCTAGTGTCCGGCCTCTAGCTTCGTGGGTGTTGAGAGGCAGTTGTGGTATGGCAGCAGTAGCCTCGGGTCCTTCCTTGCCGATCTCGCATCACAGCTATGGTCGTGAAGCGTATGGTTCCTGAACTCAGTAGTCCAGTGTCAGCCTACTGATTGCTCACCGTCCTGGTTGTTGCAGAGCTGGTGGGCTGCCTGGCTGCTCAGTTTTGCACTGCTGTGGGAGCTATTCCTGGAGGTCCAGCCTAAAGCCTGCTCCTCCAGCCATTCTAGTTAACTTCTAAACACCTAGTCCCCCTGATTGAATTCCTTTGTGCTTAATATAACTAGACTGATTTCTATTTCTGGCCTTGAATGCTTATTGTCATGGTGTGTTTGTGTTGGTAAGGGGGGACTGGTTTGGGGACAAGGGAAGTCTGGAGATTTTGTCAGCTCCAGACTTTATTTTGAGATGGGGTGTGTAGGAACCCCACAGGGGAGTGAGAATGGTGGCCTCTATGGAAAGAAGCCTGGCTGATCCCCGGGATCTGAAGATGAGCTGGGACCTGAGAAGGTGCTCTGGATCAGGCGTAGGGTGAGGGAGGAAAGCCTTTGGGGTCCCCAGACATCGTCCCTCTGACTCCACTGACCTTGGAGCTACCGAGGAGGAGGGTCTTAGGTGAGTTTCTTCAAGCAGTAGATAAAAGGGTTTAGTATTTTGTTTATTCTGAATATTTATTGTTTTGCTTTTAAATTTCTGTAAGCTAATTCTCCTAAATGGTTTTTATATTCTTAGTGCAATCATAGTGTACTTGAAAAACCCCCTTTTCTTTTTCTTTTTCTCCTCCATATACGAACGGCAACTTGTATGGTCTCCATTCAAACTCATCCAGTCATCCCTGAATTTAGTAGAATAAAAATGAGATTTGCCTAGGGCAAAGATAGTGGCAATTTCTAAGATTTTTAAGGTTATATTGGTACCTTAATGCTGTCTCATACAGTGCTAGCAGGGGAAATAATTCTTTGATTCAATTCAACAAATCCTTTTGAGGTGCGTTAAGCCTCAGGATTTCCTGCGCCTCTGCCACTTCTCTCTCCCCTCCACCTCGGCCACCCACTCTCATGACACATCTTGGAACTTAATTTCAAGGAGCGGGGCCACCTCTATAGTCTTTACCTTGGACATATTATAAACTCCTTCTCAGCAGGTGGCTTTGCCTTCTATTTCAGGAGAAAACTGAGGTTTTCAGCTGGGAATCTCCTCAATTTTTTGACCCCAACCAATGAATTTATATATACTCACAACCCTCTCACTTCTTTTACTCGGTTTCAGAAGAAGTTTGCCATTAAAAAAAAACTTTATTGAAATATAATTCACATATCATACGGTTCACCCATTTGAAGCATAGAATTCAGTCTTTTTTAATATATTCATAATGTTGTCCAACTATCACCACAATCAATTTTTGAAAATTTTCATCACCACCAAAAGAAACCACTTAGCCATCACCCCCAAGTTCTCCCATTGCCCATCTTTAGGAAACCATTAACCTACCTTCTTTCTCTGTAGATTTGCCTATTCTGGGCATTTCATATCAATAGGATCATACAATATGTGGCTCTTTGTGACCAGCTTCTTTCACTTGGCATAATGTTTTCAAGGTTCATCCACATGTTAGCATGTATCAGTACTTGATTCCTTTTTATGGTTGAATAATATTCCAATGTATAAAAATACCTCATTTTTTTTACCCATTCATCACTTCATGCCCATTTGGATTGTATGCACCTTATTATGAATAATGCTACTATGAACATTCATGTACAAGGTTTTGTGTGGACATATGTTTTCATTTCTCTTGGGTACATACCTAGGAGTGGAATTGCTGGGTCATATGCTAACTCTGTTTAACCATTTGAAGAATTGCCAGACTGTTTTCCAAAGTGGCTGTACTATTTTACATTTCTACCAGCAGGGTATGAGGGTTCTAATTTCATCACATCCTTGTCAACACTTGTTATTATCTGACTTTTGATTATAGCCATCATAATGGATATGAAATGTATCTCATTGTGGTTTTTCTCAGATGGCTAATAATGTAGAGCATTTTTTTCAGATGTGTATCAGCCATTTGTATATCTTCTTTTGAGAAATGTCTGTTCAGATGCTTTGCCCTTTTAAAAATTGGATTGTCTTTTTATTTTTGCATTGTAAGAGTTCTTTGTATATTCTGGATACAAGTCCTTTATCAGATGTCTGCGAGTTACAGTTCTCCCTAGTGGAAACCCTGAACTGGGTTTAAAGCACTCATATCCACTCTTGCTCACAGCTTGAACCCAAACCCTTCTGTTCTGCACCTTCAGAGGCCAGTGGTGACTAACAGAGGAAAGCCTTGACAAGTATGTGGCTGAAGTTGTGAAGCTTTGCATGTGATAGCAAATATGGGATGAGACTAGGAGTGGCACAGCCTCCTAGGGAATGAGATGGATTTTTCTCAGGGAGGTGAGTTGAGTCACCAGACTGAGAGTTGTGAAGGCAAATGGGAAACTGAAGTGAGGCAGAAAGGTTGGGATACAAGTTAGCAAGCAGGGGTGAGGTGACCTCCTTGTGAAAGCTGGTCCAGAAGGCTCTTCTCTGGGGAGGTGAAAGGGAATAGCCGTGTTTGCTATTAATTTCACCTTTATTTGCCCTACACTGTTGATGCAGGTGGGATAGTCTAGAAGCTGATACAGAGATGGCGTTTGGGATGCACAATATTTATGAAAGATGAACATCTGTGAAAGGAAGGGGGAGGAACCAAGATGAGGCAAAAAAGTGAACTGCAGCGCGGGCTGAAGAAAACCTCAGGGGACCTGCGTGGAAGCTGTGGACCAAATATTGCACATCAGAGCCGTCTCACATCTGATCAGAATGGCCAGGACTTTACAGCCCTGCTCCGGTTACTCTCTGCATGCAGGCTGCCTGGGAGTGGTGTGAGGCCAGGTGGGAATCTCTGGGACGCTGACGTAGACTGAAGAATGTGTTAACTGGAGGCTGTCTGCTGTTTGCGCTCCTGGTTGTTGGGCAGTAAGTCCTTTCTAAAAGAGGAATTCAAGTGTCTCTGTCTTTCTTTCTTTATTGTAATTGTATCCTATTTGAAGAACTGAACCTACCTACTTATTAGTCTGGAGTGTTAGGTATGGTGAAGGTGTTGGGTCAGGCTTCCCCCTACTCATTTCCTTGTGAGCTTTTGTGGCACATGAAGAACAGACTAGAGGAGAGCCGCCCTCCACCCTGGCCCTGCTCCTCTTGCACCATGCATGGATTATGATGTGGAAGCCATCTTGTGAGGGCCGTGAGAGACACCCTCAGCCCTCAGGTAGGGAGAACCGCTCACTTCCCCCTATGGTTTCTACAAACACTTTCGTGCTCTTGGGGAAGTACCGTGGAGGAAACAGCCATTGTTCTCTCCATCCCTTTTTTGTCTCCTCCTCATGTTTTCCTGCCAGACAGCGTCACTGTTCATATGTGGCCTTATCTCCTGGTTCTTGCTGCTCTTCTGCTTGCCTCAAAAATGAGTAAGGGCTGTGGCTCTCTCATGTTTGTCTCCCATGTGGTAAGCAGACCAGGCAGGGTCTGGTCTACTCTAGCTCTTCTCCCTGGCTGGGAGGGCAAGTTCACTTCAGCCTCAAGCCCAAACGGTTTTCTTCATTCCAGCTTTCCCATTAAAGTTGACATTTTGATCTCCATCGGTCTCATGAGTCTGTTCTGAATTTGGAAGGAGCTGGAAGTGATGAGGGCATGAATGATTGAGCTCCCCAAAACCCCCATAGCCAAGAGGTGCTTGGGGAGACTCCAGGTACAAAAGTGAGTTTAGTTTTTTTGATCTCTGATGTAGTGGTAAAGGCCTGGCCACACAAAGTCACACTTACAACAAACCTACAAGGTGTGTATAAATCCATTTTTCCAGATGAGGACACTCAGGCTCTTAGAGGTTATTTCATATTTAAGATGAGGCTAAACACCTTGAAATCACATTCTATACTTCCCATTCACTTTTTAACCCATTTCAAACATTCTCCTTAGCCACTTCACTGAAATTGCTTTTGCCAAGGTCACCAAAGGACATTGTTTTTGCTACTTCTGTCAGACACTCTTTAGATCTTACCTTGCTGTTTAAACTTTTCACTTCTTAGCAGCTTCTGACGCTCTTCACCACTCGTTTCTTCTTCTAAAACTCTCTTTTCCACTGGCTTTCAGTGCAGTGTATTCACTGTGCTGCTCGCCATTCTGACCATGCCTTCTCTGCCTCCTTATGGATTTCTCACGCTTTCAAAGTTCGTTTTCCACATTGTTCTGTTTTTGATCTTCATGGTAGGTAATGTGGTTTGGCTCACTCATCATGCATTTCATCACAGCCTCCTTCTAACATGTGGGAGCCATGAAGCTAAACAAAGAAAACAAAACAAACATTTTTCAGATGCCCTGGAGTTCTGGATGTAATTTAAGTTCTGCTGATCAGATACATACATTTGTGCATGACTTAGATTTGGATCTAATTTGAGAGGAGAGAGGGCCTGCGGGCATTTTTTTGCTGGTGCAGATTTTAATGGACATGATGTGGTTTTGGAGTGGGTCGCTGTAACAGTAGTTTCTGATGTGGCAGACAGTCTCCTGATTCTACAGATCTCTGATCATTTTAAAGGCAGCAGCTTCTTCAGCCGCCCAGTTCTGCAGTGTGGCTGTGCGAATTGTTTCTAAAAGCATTGGATAGAGTCTTTTTCATTAGTTTTCCTAAGTAAGCCACTTAAAATTCTGTAATAAATCCCTTTCCTCTTAAACTAGTCACAGTAGATTCTCTTCTTTGTATGTACTTTGTAAATACAGACCATTACAGTACTGATTTTTTTGGTTTGTTTGTTTTTTGAACTAATTTTTTTCCTAATACTTTCTTTGCTCCCTATCCAGATCTATAACCTAGAAACCTTAGAGTCATCCTCTACTCCTTTGTTGGCCTCATCCTCAACTTTCCATCAGTGCCAAGGCCTGTTGATTCTAATTTCTAAATATTCCTTGTATCCATCTTCTTCTCTCCACCCCCACTGCTGTTGCTTTAGTTCTAGTGTGATTATTAGAATAGTCTTCTCTTCTCCTTCCTCTTTTCTTCATCCCCCTCCTTCTCTTCTAGGTTAAGATCTGTATTGAAGATAATTGTGTTTGTTTGTTTGTTTTTGTATTTTAACATGTCTGAAATTGGGATCATCTTATAATTGATGGTGTCTTCCACCTGCTGTTAGCCAGGAAGTCATTCTAACATAGTGATCATTATCTGCCTGCATGAACTTGGTTGTTATTAAGGGTGATAAGACTGGACAACCTCAACCCCCTGATGTTTTATTCAGCAATCATTAAAGGACCATTTGAGGAAGGAATATGAGTCCTGATTGTTATATAATAACCGTTTGTTGACACCTTCTGGTAAAATTAAGTTATGACAGCATCAAAAGCTGCAGAATGGGTGTCAGCAGCTTGGAAGAAAACCTGAAGACAATATTAAAATATTAAGTGGCTTATTTAGGAAGGCTAAGTAAGCACTCTTTTAATAGATGCTGTATATTGGTAATACTCTAGATAGCACAGAGATCAATACTGTCTGGAAAAATATGGAGATCCACAACTTTGAGTCCAAGAGAACTCAGAGGAGTATGACTCTGTGAGGAAGTTTTAGAAAGGCTATGGTTAATTTATTTCATTTACATTTCCTTTTTCTATATGTACAAGAGTGAGATATGACAAAAATATCTACATAAGTCCAAAATAGCTATTTCAATCAATATAAAAAATTCTAAACTATAGGATGGCATTTTGTCTTAATTTCTCAGAAGTTTTTTTCTTAGTGGTATGTAAAATAACAGTGCATCTTAGTGCATTGAGATTCGGTGAAATGTGGTAATTCTCCGAGTTTTGTGGATTTTTCAAAAATAAAAGTCAGATTTCTTCTAGGCACACACTCCTATTTCTGCTTCTTGGAGGGAACTATTTTCAAATCTTTTAGATGTTTCTTCTGGTATTTGCTTCTTTTTCTCTAAGTAGCATCCTTATACTGCTTTCTTCTGATTTTTTTTCCCGTTAGACCTATTTATTGAATTTTCATTATAGAAAATAAGTATTTCATGCTGTCTTACCACCTCTCACCCCTCAAGACCTCATACACATCCTCCTCACTTTCCTTCTCCTCCCTGTAGAGTTACATTATAATTTTTAGTTAAATCAGTATTCACCATTTACAATCTTATGGCTGTGTCACCAATATTCCCACCTGAGCCATGTAGTGTACTATAATTCATTTTCTTTCTTGTACAATTATTTGTTTTTCCTGTAATTAATAATCTCTCTCACCTGTTAGTTTTCTGTTTTTCTCATTATATCATGTTCCAACTGTCTGGAAAATCTGTATCTTTTTTCAGTACACTCAAACACTCAGATATTCTGTTCATTTCATTTTGGGCAGCTATTTCTCCAAGTGTGATTTGTTTTCTTCCCATTTGGACTGGGTGCTCTCTGGTCCTGTATCAACTGCCTTCCTGAGATTTCATTTGGATCATCCTGTGGTTTCCCTCTCATGTCTCTTCCATTAGATCTCACATTTCCTGTGTCACATGCCTTCCCCTTTCTTGGCTTACTCTTTTGTTTTGGTGGAGCACGTGTTCCAGTAGCACTCTCAGAAAGGATCCTGGAGGAGTAAATGTTTTGAGACCTTGTATGTCTTAAACTGTCTCTAATCTCCTCTACCACTTGATTGATATTTTGTCTGAATATAGACTTCTAGGTTGAAGTTAATTTTCCTCCAGACTTTGGGAATATTGTCCATTCGTTGTGTTTTTGCTACCAGTTTTGCAAAAAAAAAGTCTGATGCCACCTTGATTCTAGATCATTCCCTTACCTTCTACCCCAGCGACTTGAGAGATTCTCTTTGTTCCTGGGTTCTGAAATTTTGTGACGCTGTGCTGGGCGCTCAGTGAACTCACATGATCTGGACACTTTTATCTTTAAATTCTGGGAATTACTTCATTGATAGTTTCCTTTCTTTGTCTTTTCTGTTCTCTTTTTATGGAACTCTTGGGATTTGAATGTTGGATTATGTAGGGTCATCCTCTTCTGGTTTTACTTTCTAGGCTATTTCCTCAATTTTGTCACTCAACTCTTCTACTGAGTTTTATATTTCTAATATGACTTTTAAATTTCTTTTATTCTCTGAATGTCCCTCTTCATAGCCCTCTATTCCTGTTTATGAATGCATCATCTTTTCCGATTTTTCCTAAGGATATCAGTTATGATATTTAGAAATTATTGCTCTTGAAATTATGTTTCTTTCCAATTTGCTTTTGGGTTGTTGCTGTCATTTGTTTTGGATTCTGTCTTTCCCATTGGAGGCTTTCCTCAAATATTTGGTGATCCTTGGCTGCCTGCCCATGTTTACCAGCAGGCACTAAAAGCTAATTGGAGGCTCTGTGTGTGTGGGCTGGACTTTTTGATGGAGGGCTTGGCTGTAGGGTCATCAGGCAGGGCCTGGACAGGTTTATTGTGGGACTCCCAATTATCTCACTAGCTAGATCTCTCTTCTCTTGGTTTGATCGTGTTCCCCAGAAAGAAATCTTCCAACCAAATACAGCTTGTGACACCTCTCTTATAAAGTCTTTCCTGATATCATTGGATGTTTCTGCAGAGGTGGCACTCTCTGTATCCTTTATCAGTTTCTGATGCAACATCTGTAAAACCTAGGTGTTAGTGCATGGAATACATCATTATACTGTTTATTTTTTTATGTTAGTCTTTATACTGTACTCTGCTAAGAGAAAGTAGATACCTTCTTACTTATTCCTGTGTCCCCATCCTCTAGCAAATGCCTGGCACACAAAAGGTGCTCCATAAGTGTTTCTTGAATGAATATGCATCAGGCACTGTATTAGGCTGTGGAGTGGGTGAGATGGAGTGGAGGTGGGATTAAAAAAGTGGGCACAAAAGACCATTTCTCCTAGAAAGATTGTCTATCCATATCCAAAGGATTCTTAAGACCTAAATTTTTATCTCAAGTTAGCTTTGGCTTTGCTTGTATGCGATAAAGTTTTTAAAGAATATTCTCAAGTATTTGGAGAGACAGGGTCTCCAAATTGACGAGCATTACCTTGTTTGAGATTTTTCAATAATGATGGTTTTGTTTTCTTCATCAACAATAAATTAGACATGGCAACTCCACTACTTGAATTGTTATTTAAAGAATGATAATGAAATGGTAGTATACCCTTGCACAATGAAGGCAGAGGGTGTTAAATATTTTTAAATAGTGCAAAGGCATTTATCACCAATTGCCTACAGTCATGCTTGGTAATTTCCTCCCTGCTCTTGCTCTGCTCAGATATCATTAAAAGAATGTAGCAAACTTCATAAGCCATTATGAAGCTGAACACCTTACAGCATAAGAACAACCAATGCTACTTTCTTAATCATAGTAAAAGCGTTTTTTTTTTAAAAATTCTTTTAAATTCTTTAATTCTTTTAAACATTTCCTTATCTTTTTTCATCTCCTACTCAGTCCCGCACCCTTTCCGCACAATGACTACTAACTAGTGAATCCTCCTGTTGCTTCCTGTTCAGCTGAATCAACACTTCTGGAGGCTGTGACTAATCAAAGCCGCAGCCCAGGGTTATGCTTGACTTTTGAAAGTCCTGGTTAGCTTTAAGGACATAATTATAAGTACTCATGCTTACAGAATGAGTAAGTGCATACAAAAACAAGTTAGACTTCGTCAGTGATTGTTAATTATTCGGCTTTTTAAAAAATTATATTGACTGGTTACTTAGATATTCTGAGATCATGATCGTGTAAACAACAGCATTTGGTTTATAGGATCCTTAATGGTTCTTTGCTTTTTCCATTCATGGCTCAAAATAATGGGAAATATGGAGAAGGCAAGATGTGATCTCTGAAAGGCAGTCTAACAGATACTATGTTTCTGAACATTATTTTGACAGCTAATTACCATGGAAATCAATTAATCGCCAAGAAAAAGAGGAGTATTTCCTCCCTCCAAAAACATACGAGTCTCTTCCAATAGCGTCACTGTTCATCTGTCATTGAACTATGAGTAGACTTTTAATTCTCCCCCCCGAAAGAGGTTCCACCAACAGAAAGTGAACTATTACTTTAGGTGCCCCACCTTGATTGACATCTGTGGCCAAAAAGTTCACTTCCCTTGACTTACTGCCCACCCCAGCCCTCTAAGTGAGGCAAGGTTACCGGTACACTGGCCACTCAGAGGAGACCATGGATGTAGCAGAGATGATAGATAAGTTTAGTAAATTTTCCTATCTTCCAATCACAGCCAAGTGTCTTGAAAACATAATCTTAAACCTTCTGTTTTCACTGCCCCATAATCTCTTCCCTTCTTCACACCTTGCACCCTTGCTTCTGCCTCCAACACTCAATTGAATCTCTCCCCATAAAAGCCATTACTGATGTCCTAGTTGCAACTTTCTGCCCTTAAGCTTCATGAATTTTTTAGAAGCGATTGGTATGGTTGACAACCTTCCCTTCCCTTAGACTTCTCTGTTGGTTTCCCTTCTGATGCTTCAGTTACTCCTTAGTCTCTTCTCACTCCCATTTTTTCAATCTCTCTATCACTATTGGTTTCTTCTCCATAGCCTTTTACCATGATAAAGTTTCTACCATACTAAAGGAAAATTCTCTCCCCTAAACTTGTCATCCCTCTGCGAGATCACCCTGTATTTTTGCCACTTCATTATTAAACTCTGTAAACTAATATAAAACATTCCCTGCACTTCTTCATTGCTCATTCAGTTTATAGCTCTCCATAATCAGGCTTATACTCCATCAATCTAGTTGAATGGCTCTGGCAAAGTCATTAATGACTTTCTAACTCTTTAAAATCCTCACCTTATTTAACTTCTTTTTCCAGCACTTGACCATACTGATCACTTCCTCCTTGAAACTCTCTCTTCCTTGCCATGACATTGCCCTTTGCTGGCTCCTTTCTTGCCTCTCTGGACATTCTTTTTCAGATTCCTCGTCTTCCATTGTTGGCCCCGTAAACACTGATGTTTCCCGTCATCTTGACCTTTTCTCTTCTCACCCTATAAGCCCACCCTTTTCCATGGCTTTAACCACCCTACACATGCTGATGACCAGAGTGTAATCTACAGAGGTCAGCATCTTATACTTTTGTTTCCTGCTACAAGGTCTTGCTTTAGACTACTGCCAGGGGTTCTGAGAGACACATAGCAATGTCCCTCATAGAAACCCTCTTCATTTTGCAGAATTCACCTCAGCGGGCCCTTTTCCTACCCTCCAAGGCCATAGCACTTTATGTTTATCTCCTCTCCCAACCCTCAGGGCCCCTTTCTCCCTTTGGAAATATAGCTCTGTTACTCCTATGAATTAAACTTTAAAAACGAAATCGTCATCTCTTTCTTTTTTTCTTTTCTTTTTTTTTTGTGAGGAAGATCAGCCCTGAGCTAACATCTGTGCTAATCCTCCTCGTTTTTTGCTGAGGAAGACCGACTCTGAACTAACATCTATTGCCAATCTTCCTCCTTTTTCTTTTTTCCCCCCAAAGCCCCAGTAGATAGTTGTATGTCGTAGTTGCACATCCCTCTAGTTGCTGTATGTGGGACGCGGCCTCAGCATGGCCAGAGAAGTGGTGTGTCAGTGCACGCCTGGGATCCGAACCCGGGCCACCAGTAGTGGAGTGCACGCACTGAACCGCTAAGCCATGGGGCCGGCCCCTTGTCACCTTTTTCTAAGGCAAGGGAACACTGCTTGGTTTCTGGAGTAGGTATTTGAGACCAGGGAAGGAAATATATCTTTCTAATTGAATATTCTACCACCACTTCACATATAACATATCCAAAATGAATTTTGCTACCCTCCCACATTACATCCTACCCTGTATCTGCTTCTTTTCCTTTATCTCCCAAGTTGGTAAATATTATTACCATGTAACCAATAACCCAGGGCAGAATTCTGGGTACCATCTTGTTCTCTTTGCTCCTCCTAACTTCTCTTGTCCAGCCAGTCCTGTTGATTGTATTGTCTAAATGTCTCTTAAAACCACCTTCTTTGCATGGTCCGTGGTGTCATTGCCTCTATCCAGGCCTATTCGTCTCCTTCCCTGGCTGGTTCCTCCAGTACTGCTTCCTCCAATCTGTCCTCCACACTGTTGTCAGAGGGATCATTTAGCTATAGATCTGGTTATATTTATCTCCTACTGCAAACTCTTTTGATGGTAGATTTCCAGTGATTTTATGAGAAGTTCAACCTTCTTAGTATGCTGTACAAAACCCTTTCATATCCCTTGTTGTCTTCTCTCTTGTCTCATTTCTTGCCATCCTCTGCACCTACCATACACATCATTATCTCCAGCCTCTGTGTCTTCCTGTATATGTTGGTTTCTCTGTCTGTAATGCCTCTTCCTCCCTCTACCCTTCCCCACCCCTTGCCTTCACCAACATCTACTCATCAGGGAAATGCAAATTAAAACCAGAATGAGATACTACAACATATCCACCAGAATGGGTAAATTAAGAAAACTTTCGATAGCAAGAGTTGGTGAGGATGTAGAATCACTAAAATACAAATACATTGCAGGTGAGAGAATAAATTGACTCAGCCACTTTGGAAAGCTGGTGTCTACAAAGCTTAAACATATTCGAAACCATTCAGGAATCAGTTCCTGTTAGAGATAGTTGGCTTCAACTCCATGTTCCCATAGCATTTTACTATGGCATTTATCACACTTTATTGTAGTTGTTTATTTATTTTTTATTAGTTTTTCCCACTAGAATGCCAGATATTTCAGAAACAAGATCTGTCCTTTTATGTCTGTATTCTGAGAGACTAAGACAGTTCTGGCACGTAATGGATACTCAATAAATGCTTGCTGAATGAATTAGATTATACTTAAAAGAAATAGAAATTCTTGATGGCAGTTTTAAGTCAAATTCATTAGTTTATGAACTTGTATGATTTCTTCTGATAGGAAGTGAAAACTATGTAGCTCCATGTGCTTCCCCTTTTGTATTAATTTTCAGAAAACTCTACAACTTTAAAAATCAGACTTTAAAAATTCTGCACCAACTCACTTTTCTATAAAAGGAGGAAATAAAATTAAATAAAATCAGCACTTCACATCACTCACCTAGCAAAAATCATCAGAGGGAGAGTAGAACAGCATCGAGAGCCACCTAGAGAAAGGTCAGCCTAGATTAGGGACAGTTTATAGAAATATCAATGGCGTAAAAACTGTTTTAGATTCATACCTGATGACTTCATCTGGCTTAAAATAGATTGAATATAAAATGAGACCCTGGCAGTCAAACACGATCAAGATCATCTAAGGAAACAAGGGGAAGAGAGTCTACCAGCGACCTGAAATGAGTCATCTGGTACAGTGGAGTGATTTAGCTCCACATTTTCTGGAAACTAATTTTCTGGAAGGAAAGGAAGCAATTAAGTCACATAGCATTCAGTTTCTGTTGAAAGGACACGTAAATTCACACTCAGACAAAATCAACCAGCTCATAAATGACAGAGCCAAAATTTGAACTTATCTGCTCCAAGCTGGTGTTCCTTTCGGCACTCCAGGGGGAGACGCGTCCAATCTGGGGAGCAGGGCTGCCTCCCAGAACAGCTAGGTTGGTTACACAAATTTCAGACTTTATCAGTGACAAGGAGCATATGTTGAAACACTTAAGGGAATCTCCTAAATGAATAGTAAAGTATATCAAGTTTACTTAAACTACCTCTATAACTTTTGATGAAAGAGGGGAATCATAAAATTCTTAATCCCTTGGTGCTCTGTAATGTTTCTAAGGGTGAAGGAAGGATATGGGTAAGAGACCTTGTTTCATGAGTGCACTGAGGAAGAACTTTTCTCTTTGTAGTCTGTGCACCTGTAATCTAAAAAGAGAAAAGGAAAGAGAAAGAATGCTTTGACAAGAGATTGGTTTTCTCCTCCCCTTCTCCCTTATGGAAAACTATTTCCTAGACAGGTCACTGATGTTTTGCCCAAGTCTTTCCTTTGCTTCCAGAAGGTTGCAATTAATGAGGTAGTTCAGACACTGAGTCAGGATAATTTTCCTTTCCACCCTGCTTCCTCGTGCTCCTTGCATGGCACCCTGCACCTGATGGCAACTAGAGGGTTTTTTGATGCCACTTAAGTACACTGAGGAAAGGAAGTCAGTAAAGTAACCACAAGTTCTCTCCTGATACAAAAAGTACGTCCAGATTGACTGTAAGGCAGGTACTCCAGATAAATGCGTTTGACAACTTGTTTTCTACTTTGCTGTCATCTGCATTCTCCTTGAGGTCCCAAGTTGTGCTTGGGAACAAAGTGTCTGTGTAGTATATCTGTGGCTCAGTGCCGTGGAGTGGGGAGGAAAGGAAGAATATACCCTCTTATATAATCCTGCTTTTCACCGCTGAGAATCAAACAGAATTGTCTAGTTTAACTGAATTAACTAATTCTCTAATGAATTAGATAAAAATGCTGTATTGATAATCCAATACCAAACTGCATTTAGAAATACCACCTGATGGGGCCGGCCCAGTGGCGTAGTGGTTAAGTTTGCATGCTCTACTTTGGCGGCCCGGGGTTTGTGAGTTTGGATCCCAGGCATGGACCTATGCACTGCTCATCAAGCCATGCTGTGGCGGCGTCCCACATACAAAAGAGAGGAAGATGGGCACAGATGTTAGCTCAGAGCCAATCTTCCTCACCAAAAATATATATAAATAAGTAAAATAAAAATACCACCTGTATAAAACATCATGCCAATTTAAGCTCCTACCCGCCCAAAATTTATTGCATAGCACTGGAATTTATGATTTAAAATTCATTTGTGAAAATTATATATAAAAGAGGACATTATATGTAATCTTTTAAAAAGCTAAGAAAACATGGCATATATTAACCTCTGCTAACTCCACCAAAATAAAAATTTAAAGACATAAACACCATAAAGACAAGGAGAATAAAAGAGAAGATGATTGCAACAAAATTTTGAGAGTCCAAAAGCAAATGGTGAGACCACAGGAAGCTAAAGACTAATTTAACAGTGAAGAATGCCCAGGAGAAGGTAAAATTTTGCTGAAGAACCTCAGAAAAATCCAGGAATTGGACATGAAAGTAAATTGGATTGAAACTCCAAATGAGAATCAGTTAGGTCCCTATGTCCCCTTTCAATTCCTTGTCCCAGGCCACTACATCTCTCCCAGCCTGGTAGGAGATGAAGGTGACTCTGAATCAGAAGGACTCTGGCCTTAGGGATGGCAGGCGCACCTGTGGGCAGAGCACTGCCCTGAAAACAGGATTTCTGTGTATTAAATAGATGGAATTCTTTCTCCCTGCAGTCTACACAGCTGCAAGAAAATGCTGACAGAGATGCTTATACACCCAGGCAAGAGTTTGGAGGATTTGTCTTTGGGGGATCAACCCAGGAGAAAAGCCAACAGATACTGATGGTTTGGGATACCCAAGAAATGGCTACAGCCCTGTCCAATCATGAAATGTAAAAGCCCTGTCCACCCACTATCTATTTTTCAGTGCTTCATTTATAAATATGATCAAAGATCCAAGGATTACCAGAAAATTGAGGACACCCTCTAATATGAAGTAGAGTATACAGAACTGAAGGGAAAAAATTAAAAAAGCAACTGGGAGGGTACATGAACAAGTCAGGGAGCAAAAACACTAGAAAAGCAGAATTAAAATTTGAGAGGTAAGAAAAAATAATGTATACATGAAAAGAAACATTCAGAGAACAACAACAAAAATCTTAAAAATTAAGTATAGAGATAGCAGAAGTGAAAAATTTAATAGAAGAGTTAGAAGATAAGGAAATCTTTCAGTATGCAGAAAAACAATAGAGATAGAAAGAAAGGATAAAACAGATAAGAAAATTAGCCAAAGGAAAAGAGTTCCAGAAGTAGAGAGGGAGGAAAACAAAAGGGAGAAAATTAACTAAAACATAGTACAAAAAATTCCCAGAACTGAAATATTTGAGTTCCCATATTAAGTGTCCAGCGTGATGCATGGGGAAAAATAACCCACAGCAAAACAATAATCATTCATTTTCAGACCTCTGAGAACAAAGTGAAGATGCTAACACTTCTGGAAAGAAAAAACAGGTCAATACAAATGTTCTGGAATCAGAATGGCCTTAGGTTTCTCAACAGTAAAATTGGAAACTAGAAGAAAATGAAACAATCTCCTTACAATGGTGAGGCTGGAGTGATTACCAATCCAGAATTCTGTTCCTAGTCAAACTTTTACTCAATTGTGAGAATTAGGTACAAAGATTTCAAAAACTGTAACTCACATGCACGTTTTTTTTTCAAGAAACTACTAGAGGAGGTGTCCCACTAAATGAAGGAGTAAACCAGGAGAGATGACGTAGGATCCAGATATCCAAAGAGATACACAGGAGAGAGATGAAGGGAATTCCCAGCTGGTGGTAAAGAGAGAGTCCAGGATGACAGCAGAGAAACAGGTCAAGAGAAACACTAATTCAATTGGGCACAAGAGGGTTGAGGAGACCAAGAGGGAAGTCTCTAAGAAGTAATGAAACTGACATTTTGCCAGATGCGCTTAACAGTTTTGAGAGAGTATTTATAGTGCTGCTGAAAGTCTGTAAATGAATAAGAGATAGATATACATAGAAACTAAAGAAATGAAAAAATAAGCTATTTAAACAAGCAAAGATATATAGTAATATTACCCTACATGTTCAGCTGGAAATAATAGTCATATAGTGTAAAAAGTGACAATTAATTTAAACATAATTATGGTACTAATGGGATTAGATATTGCAGTAGGGAGTGTGTGTGTGTGTGTGTGTGTGTGTGTGTGTGGTGTAAGAGAGATAAATACTCATCTTTCATTGGAAAAAATCAACAGATAATATTTAAGATGAAAAATGTCAAGAAACAGTATAAGCATACTATTAGAAATATGGAGCTAACTACTAGAATAACGACTATAAATAGAAAAGTGATCTCTCACCTCTAAATATAAGCATTTACTACTTTCCTTAGGGGACGGAAATCGGGAAGAAAAGAGGTAACATTTGGAATTTTGATTGTTTTTTAAAAATGTGTACAATTATTTGAGTTTTAAAACTATATACTAGAATGACTGATACAAAGTAACTTAAAAATCATGTAGAAATTAGAAAATTTGAGAACTGTAGGATCTCTGAGTTAGAAAAGATTTTAGTAGATATTTGTTCAGTGGCTTTCAAGCTTTTTGGACCACTACTCACCATTAGAATATATTCACATAACAACCTGTGACTCACACCTAGGACTCACACATGTACACACACACACTCATCCTCTCTCTCCTCCCACACAGCTAATATATATTTCATGAAACAATGCTTAGGCTTACTATTTGTAATATGCTGATATTTTTTTCCCTCTTCTCTGTTCCATCCTATATTTTTTTAAAAAATGTGTTGGGTTGTGACTCACTAATTGATTCATAACCTGCAATTTGAAAAACACTGATCTAGCCCAACCATTTGATGTTTTGGACCCTGCCTCTCACAGAAAATTTTCTCATTCCTACTCAGTACTGATCCTTTGGCCAGTTGTTCCAATAGGACTCTTGAAGTGGTTTGGGTTTGGGCGGGGTCCAATGGGACTATCTCATGATGGACCAGACAAGTCTCCTTCAAGTCCTCTGGAGACAAGCCTGGAGGTTGGGGTATGTCTCAGTGAATAGAATGGTAATATAAACATTTTCCTCCATACTCTTGCATGTGGAAGGTGCTCAGTAAATATTTTCTGATTTAGCTTGACTTGTTCTTAAAGGCCCACAAAACCTCATCATAAGCATGCGTTTATTCTCTTTTCTTCTCTGGCTGTTTAAAAAGAGCTGGATGGTTTACGTTTGTGTTCCCATTTAACTTGGCAGAGATTGCTCCGTTGCATCTTGAAGGGTTCATTCTTGCTTAGAATGGAGCTGAAGCTTCATCCCCAGTGCTGTTCTTTTTAAGGGTATTCACACATCATTGCTCATTCAAGTGCATTCAACTTCATTCAGAGGGGATGGACTCTGGCAGACCAGCCATGCAGGGCTTTTTGTTAAGCATACCCAAAGGATGCACGTTTCAGACATCTTAATGGACCAGATCCTCACAAAAGAATGAAAAGCATTTGAAAACAGGAAACACAGAAGCATGGAAGAATTTAGTTTAATGAAAATATAGGCTCCTGAAAACTCTACTCTGCCTTTAATTCTCATGCTTCAAATCTTACAAATGAAGGCTGAACCCCTAATGCTATAAAGATTAGAGCCTGTCTCTGATTGGAGAGTGGGCATATCTACAAAGTAATTGAAGATTTACGGGAAGCCTGGCTGGTGAGCAGTGAACGTAGGGTATAATCTTAGCTGAGTTACTCTTTTGTCACCTGTGAATTTTTTGAAAGTTTTGTAGAGGGGAACGTTGATCACAAGTTTTTAAGTATTTTTTTAAGCTAAACAGACATTCATAAACATGTATTGTAAAATTGTCAACCATTCTAGTGGCGTTCTATTTTTCTTTTTCTTTTCAAGTTTATGGAAATTGTACATATTTTGTATGTCTTTAAATAAAGCATGCATCAAAGAGAAATGTCTCTTTTCCTGTGAACAATTTAAAATCCCTTAGAAAAGCTTCATACCAGCCTGAGTTTCCATGGAACTTTCACAAAAACTGCTGGTCTAGAGGAAAGCATATAGGAGACTTATTTAAAAACAGAAGGGTCATAGCTCTGTGTTTATGCCTATATTATATAGAAAACTGAGTTATAACCAAGGAAAGATTCCTAAAGAATGTACGGAGATCTGGGAAGTGGGAGGAAAGATCGCCTGTGGATTGCTGCCATTGAAAAGGTGCATAATGAAGCAGAATTTAGTCTCTAAAGAAAGGTTTCTCAAAGTGTTATCTGTGGACCACTTTCATCAGAATCACTTGAGGTGCTTGTGAAAATTGGAGGTGAACCGGCTCTATCTTAGACTTACTGAATTAGAATATCTGGAAGTGGGGTCCAGGAATGTATGTTCAACAAGTTCTTCAGGTGATTCTGATGAACGCTAAGAGAAAGAACCACTACTCTAATGATGGAGGTGTGTCCACAGACTGGTCATTGTTACAAATGCAGCTAGCGTATTTCATGCCTGGTCACTATTATATAACAGGTGGGCAGTGTAGCAGGAAGGCCTTGGTGGCACAGCAAGAACTAGTGTCAGCCACGTAAATGGGGAGATTCAGGTGACCTGGCTTGTGAAAAGCAGCTTTTTATTTCTGCAAGCCATTTAAGGTAATTATGCTGGAGTTTCAGAATGACATGCCTGGAGGGTATAAAAGGCTTGATTAGGTTCCACTGAGTGTTTCCTGTACCTACTAGGACCTTACCTGGGACAAGCAGATTTTTATTGCTGTCAACTGAAGTCTCCCATTGTAAGACTGAAGAAACCACACTGAAATCCTGGTATTTTTGGCTGCGAATCTGCCTTTCATGCTTATTGCAGTGAGCTGTAACTTCTGTAAGCTTCATGGGCCAGGCTGGGCATTTTGTCAAGCCTAAGACCAGTCTCTTGGGGGATGACGTCAGCCACGTAAACGTCTTTAGAAGATGCCAAGTAAAAGGAAGATGGCAGGGAAAACATGCACACACACGTGCACGCGCAAACACACACACACACGCCCACACGGAGTTGAAACTAAGAAAAAGACCAATCATTCAAATTGTTAGGACCCAAGTTTTAAAAACTTGAACATTTGATAGTAATAGTAATTACCCCAAAAGTTACCTGTTGTATAATGAGTGAATTGATATATTCATTCATTCAACAAATGTTTACTAAACACATACATCGCAAATACTCTGTTAAGAGCTGGGGATTCAAAGGAAATTGGACTTGATTTGTGTCTTTGAGACTTTTCGGAAAGAGAAACATATAAGCAACTACAAAATAATGTGATAAGTAATAAAATGCAGATATGGATAAAAAAGTTACATGAGGAGTAGTGCTAATAGTCTTAAAGAAAGATAAGAAAGTTCCCTTTTTACTACAATTCTACCAATTTCAGGTAGGTAATAATGCTTAATTTTCTCTTTAGCATTTAAAATAGTAAGAAATAAGTAAATAATATTTAAAACTGAAGAATCAAGGAATAGCAGTTTATTAAGCATGTTATTTAGAAACATGAACAGAAGAAATGCCAGAAGAGTTGAAAATGGTTACTTCTGGGAAATGAAAATCAAGGAGTGAGGAGCGGTAGGGAAGGACTGTTATTTTTTTGGTCTTATGTAACAGTGAGTTTTGAAACTATATAAGTATACCTTTCGACTAAAAATTCATTAAAAAATGAAATAAAGCAAATTGGGTGCACAGAGAGAAGCGGAGATGGGAAATGGAGATCAAGGACTTCTAGGTTCCTTACGAGGCTCAGCCCTTGCTTCTGCTCCTTTTCTGAGGCCCAGCTGCACCTTCTCCCCTGGATTCTCAGAGATATCAAGCTACCCTCCAATAACCTCTTCCTTCTTAATCGAAACCAAGTGAGTTTCGCTTATTCACAAGCAGAAGCGTTCTAACACATACATACTCAAACAGTGACATATACTGAAGAGCAACCAAACAGTATAATAAAAGTTTCAAAGCATTTTTTTCCAAAATCTACTTCTTAAACATGAACACTCACCCTTTAAATCCCTAATTGCCACCCCAAATCCTGGTATTTGTGAACAGAAGAAAATTAAAAAGCATTATAGAGCAGGAGTTGGTATTCTTTTTCTGTAAAGAGCCAGAGTTAATATTTTGGGCTTTTCCGGCCGCACAGCCCTGTTGCCACTACTCAACTCTGCCATTGTAGTGGGAAAGCAGATGTAGACAACACAGACAAATGTGGCTGTCTCCAACAAAATTTTATTTACAAAAACAGGCAATAGGCTGGATTTGGTCCATGGCCATAGTTTATTGACCCTGCTTTAGAGCTAGGGCCACTGCATAAAGTTGAACAATTTGTGCATAAAAGTGAGTGACCAAGGAGACAAGTGGGACTGAAATGCAGCTGCACTCCCTTTACCACACTCTGTGCCAAAGTGTGACACTGTGTTTGCCCAGAGAGGGGGCACTTTTCTCTCATTCGTCTGCCCAGTGGGGGTGCTTTTTTCTAATCATACAATGGTTCCATGGCTAGTTGCTTCCCTGTTTAGAACATCAGAGAACATGCAAATATTAAAATGTTTGCAAGTCATTAGTAACATCTTACGTGAGACTTCTTTTCTCCAAGCAAAATCTCTCAAGCCATCTGTCCATTCTCTCCACCACCGAGTGTCGAGTCACTTCATCTTCCACATCATTCCCCTGGGGAAGAGGCTCCAGAGGACCAATGTCAGAAGTATACACAGTACTCCAGGAATGGTCTAAGGAGTTCAGAGCAGAGTGATTATTGTTAATACAGTTGTAGGATTACGTAAGTTCTTGGGCAACAAATGCCTGCCATGGACTCATATTAAGCTTTGCTGCCAACTGAACCCCCTTGATCCTTTAAACATGTGTTGCTGTTAAGATATAGTTCTTTTATGTTATCCTTCCACAGTTGAGTTGTTGGACCCCAGGTTTAGACTTTATGCTTGTTTCTGTGAAATTAGATTTTTTTTTTTTTTGCGGGGAAAGATTCATCTTGAGCTAACATCTGTTGCCAATCTTCCTCTTTTTTTTCTTCCTCCCCAAAGCCCCAGTACATAGATGTATATTCTAGATGTAAGTCTTCCTAGTTCTTCTATGTGAGCTGCCACCACAGCATGGCTACTGACAGACAAGTTGTGTGGTTCCGCACCCGGGAACCCAACCCGGGTCGTGAAAGCTGTATGTGCCAAACTTTAACCACTAGGCCATCCGGGCTGGCTCCTATGAAATTACATTTTTTTTAGAATCAGTTCATTGTTTTAGGTAGTTCAGAAGGAGACATGAGCTATCTCTTATCACTCCATAGGATCTCTAAGTTTGATAAGCCCGCCACCTACCATCTTATCTAAATCACAGATCAAAATGTTGAAAACAGTAAAAGCCAGAGTGTAGAAAATTGCTTGTTCACAGCCTAAACAGAAACTTATAACTTAAAGCAAGATATATGCCCATATATGTGCAATAATAAGAAACTAACCTTTAAAGAAAATATCGCCTCTGTAGATCTTAATTCATCTAAATAGATAAATAGATAAATAATAGATAAATAATAGATAGTATTTATTTGTCTATTTATAGATAAATTTATTATTTATAAATAAATAAATTTATTATTTATCTATTAGATAAATAATAGATCTAAATTTCAATTTTGAAATTTAGAATTTCAAAATTCTAAATTTACTTTGGAATATATGCAATGATATGTAATAAAATAGTTAATATTTTAATAGCATACTAGACCAAAATATTTTTCTTTAAATATTTACTACCAAGAGACCAGAATAAATAAATAATTGTGAGAGATCATGAAGGGACAATTCAAATAACAGTAAATATAAGTTAAGAAATATAAAATGTTCACTCTCATTAGTAATAGAAAAATACAAATTAAAATAATAATTGATAGTTAATGATGGGCAAAAATGCTTAAAATATATAAAACACCCAGTGCTGGAAAGGTTGGGGTAAAACACATACTCATATATTGCTGGAAGAATTGCAACTTGGTATAATTTTCTTAGAAATCAATATGGCAATAAATATTAAAAAGTCTAAAATTGTTTCTTACTTCTTGACCCAGGAAATTTATCCTAGAGAAGTAATGAAAAGAAGAAAAAAGTGTTGAAGAAGTGCATTTGAACATTGTTTATAATCCTGCAAAACTGAAAACAATGTTCTTATGTCCTAAATATCCCACAAATATTATATTTGAACATCCTGATGAAAGAAATATTATGATTAGGAACTGGAAGTATTAGGTATTAAATTGTGTAAAATATGGAGAAATATTTATATGATAAGTGAAAAAAACTATATGACAACATAAATTTGGACAGAACTAAGGAAACATGAAATAGATATTTGAATATTGATATTATGGATTGAATTTTTTATTTAAAATTTTGAAATCAGTGTTACTGTAATATTGTTTTCACAGTAAATGCATTTTATATTAAAGTTTACTACCATTTAAAATATATCCTATTGTCTGATTTGTTTGAAAAATCATTGGTGGGAGCAATGTGAGAAAAGCTGGAAAAACAGGAGAGAATCCTTGATCCTTTCTATCTGTACAGAAAGGAAGAGTCAGCCATTGAGCTACAGTCTAGTTACTAGACAGAGAGTGCCAGAGGGCTGATAAGATAGTAGGAATGTCTTCTAGGCCACAATTTGGGGAAAACAGTTCCAGTAAATCTAGCTACAAATCTTCAAAAGTAAGAGTTAAGTAATTTAAATTGAAATATTTTACAAATGACATAACGCTGTGTCCTTTTTAGTCTTTTCTTCTCCAACATATTTTCTAAATTAATCATGTATTACTTGAGACAGTGATTATTTCTGAGTTTCTACGTGAATGTGGGGGAATTTCTCAAGAGGGTAATTTCCGCATATTTTGAAATCTAAAACAGTTTTGGCAAAATCTCTAACATTGGTAGTCGGTGGGGGCAGCTAGGATAGGGGACATCCTTGGGGGATGGAATGCATGTCACAGTCACCTGGAGGTCTGTGTCAATTACGATGTGTTCCTCTTCAAGTAACAGTAGTTTAAATCATAAGGACATTTGCTGATTCCTTATCTAGAGGTCTGGAGGTGGGCACTCTTGGGGTTGATTTGATGGTTCAACAATGTCTTTGAGGATCTAGACTCTTTCTAGTCCTCCCCACTACCCTCAGCTTGAATTTTAGCCCTAGGATTTTGCCTCACAGTTGCAAGAGGGCCACAGGAAGTTCAAGCCTCATGGTTTCCCACTCTAGAGTACAAAGCAGAAAGGACAAGCAGTAATGTGTCATATCCCTCAGATGTTGGGGTGAGTTGGGTAAAATGTTGATTATAATGGTGAAGTGGTAAAAATAAGCCTCTTAACAAAGTCTACCGTGGACCTCCCTCCTTGCACATGGCAGATAAAAAGCTCATCCACCAGAGGAAGTGAGTTTGGCTGAGCAGGGGCAAGTTCTTGTGTGGGGTAGGGTTTGGAGGGAAGAGGCTGTGAGAGGGGTCAATGGTTTTTCTGTTTTGGTAGGATGAATTTACCTTTGAGTAGCAGGCAAATACTCAGTGCCTAGGGCAGCATAGACTTGACTTATACCCTAAGGTTCTTTGGTAGCTCTTACAGAAGGACCACAACTGGGATCTAAGCTAGCTTCTCCTTTTCTTTCCTTTTTTCTAATCATACCAAATTTTATTCCCTGAGAATTCTTCATCAGTTGTTTGCCCAGGCTGGGATGTGGTGGCCACTGCCTGAAGGAAGCCATTGCTGTGAGAGCCCTGTCTTGTTTTTGTTTGTTTCCCTCACCTGGCTCTCTGAGGATCAGATCAGATGAAGTATTTTTTAAACTATGAAGTACTATATGCAGAGAAAAATATTAAGACATTATTGCTATATAAGTGACAAATGATAAATAGAAAGATGAGTAAGACATCTTTTAATGTGTCTCCCTTTTAATGTGTCTTGCTGTGAAGGAGGTGATAATCTAGGTGGTTCACAATCTTTCTTCTGTCCCAATACAGCTGAGAGATACAACACATTCCCCTCAGTAGCAGTGGTTTTCCTGGGGGTAAGGGTAAGGTGGAGTATGGATGGGGGTGGGGAACATGCTATAAAGGAGACGAAAGCAAAATGATACAGCCTTCATAGAAGGAAGAAAGCACACGAGTGGCTTTGGTGAGGAGCCTCAAAGGATGGATAAAATTTGCAGAGGAAAATGAGCAAAGAAACATAGATGGGAAAGAATAGTCCCAGTCTGCTCATCTGTAAAATGGGGCATATAGAATAATACTTACCTCATGGGACTGTTGTGAAGATTAAATGAAGATGTTCACATTCTTATCTCTGGAACATGCACATATGTACATGGAAAAGGGGAATTAAGGTTGCTAATCAGTTGACTTTAAATAGGGAGAGTATCCTGGATTTTCCAGGTGGGCCCAGTGTAATCTCAGGGTTCTTAAAAGTTCAAGAAGGAAGCAGAAAAGTCAGAAGGAGATGTGACTATTGAAGAATGGTCAGAGGGACTTAATGTTGCTGCCTTGGAAGATGGAGAAAGAGGCCATAAGGTAAGGAACGTGGGTGGCTTCTAGAAGTTGGAAAAGGCAAGATAATGGATTCACCCCTAGAACCTCCAGAAAGGAATGCAGCTCTGCTGACAACTTGATTTTAGCCCAGTGAGTCCAGTGTCAAACTGCAGACCTCCAGAACTGTAAGATAATACATTTGTGTGGTTTTAAGCCACCAAGTTTGCAGCAGCAATAGCAAACTAATAATACTAGCCTGTAAGCATCATGAGGCAGGTTCCTGATACAATTCTGCTCACTGTTGATTCCTAGCACTCAGCTTGGCATGTAGTAGGCTCTCAATAAATTATTTGAATGGTTGAATGAATAGGCATTCTAGGAATATACTATGGTAAAGTTTGGCAGGAAGTTTTGCTTGGTCTAGGCATAAATAAGGCTTGAAGGCTGGTTAGGGTCATAGTGTGAAGTTTTCGAATATCAGTCAATAGAGTTTATTCTTCATTTGGTAGGCAATGGAGATCGACTGAAGATTTCTGAGTATTAAAGGGGCAGGATTGGAACTGTGTGTTAGGAGATTAATCTAAGCAGTATTAAGTAAAATTAGAAAAAAATTGCTTCATGATTCTGGAATTTTATATGCCGACTTATGCATCCTACTTACATGTCTAAAAAGCAATATTGTTTTTAAAGTTATGGTACTAATTTGTTGACTCTTGTGTATCCAATTATTCATTTTAATACTTAGTTCTTTCTCCACATTTACGATTCAATATGTTAATATTCTTCCAATCTGATGCTAATAGTCTCAAACTGGCTAATTATTTTTACCTGTAGCTACAGCTGAGCTCCAAAATTATTAAGGAAAGGAATAGGACAAGTGGGGTCTACTATTGAGATCAAACAGTTTGAGAACTTAAAAAAATGTGATGACTTCATTTCATTTTTGATAGGTTTATCAGGTTTGGTAGATTAGGGAAAGGTCCATAGACATAATATATTTTGATTTCAACAAAGTGAAATGTGAAAAAGTTTTCTATAATATCTTCCTGGGTAGGAGAGTGTGAGCTGGGTGATAATAATATAATGCAGGCTTGAGGCTAATGGACCAATCATGCCCCAAAATGGACATGAATCAGCATGGGCAAGTCTCCAGTAGAGTGACATAGGTCTTTGTCATTGAGTCTGTGCTAATTGGTTGTGCCATTGATGGCCTGGTTTAAGGTGGAAGGATGCTTGTTTAATTTATTGAAAGGATTAATCAAAATCAGACATGAGAGAATCCAGATACAAAAGTATCATAATAGGTAGGAATGTTGGACTGAAACTAACAAAATGAAATTTAATAGGGAAAAATGTAAAGTCTTCCAAGTATAGTACAATACAAGGCATACATAATTTTGGAGAAGCTCGTGTGGCAAAAAAAAATTTAATGTTTTTATTTGACTTTAAATTTAATATGAGTTAACCGTATGAAGAAGTTGTCTACTTTGAAGTTTTGGCAATCTAAAATTTAGTTTTCAAGATTGCTTTTATGAAGCTCTAGAAGACAGACAATGGGTAAAAGATAAAATAGAAGTAGATTTTAATTAAACATAAAAAAAGTCTTTTTAACTAGACCTGAGGAACAAAAATTTTGGTTAATTTAAGGCCTGGCTAATTTCAAGTCTGGCCAATTTCTTGGTCCATTTCCCATGTGGGCAGTTTCTGATTTGATCAATCATTCATCAATAAGCATTAATATACAATGTTATGTTGTAGATGTATCCTTCCCTTTTGTTTTCTGTCTGTTCGCTATTTTTCATTTATTTTCTTTTCCTGCCTTCCTGTGGGCTACTTAAACATTTTTTTTAGAATTCTATTTCAGTTTGTCTATAATGTTTCTGAGTATGTCTCTTTCTATAGGTTTTTTAGTGGTTGCTCTAGGTATTATACTATATATACATAACTTATCCTAGTCTATTGGTGTCATTTTACCAGTTTCAGTGAAGTATAGAAACCTTACTCCCCTTTATATCTCTTTATCCTCCATGTTTCTAATATATTTGTTTAAATATTTCCTTTATATACATTTAGAACCACATCAAACAGTATTATAATTTTTACTTCAACCATTGCATTAGTCTGCTTGGGCTGTCATAACAAAATACCACTGACAGTGTGGCTTCAACAACAGAAATTTATTTTCTCACTGTTCTAGAGGCTGAGAAGTCTAAGATCAGAGTGCCAGCTGATTCAGTTCCTAGTGAGAGCTCTCTTCCTGGCTTGCAGACGATCACCTTCTCTCTGTGTTCTCACATGATGGAGAGAGAGAGCTCTGATGTCTTGTCCTCTTTTTTTTTTTGTGAGGAAGATCAGCCCTGTGCTAACATCTGCCAATCCTCCTCTTTTTTTGCTGAAGAAGACTGGCCCTGGGCTAACATCTGTGCCCATCTTCCTCCACTTTATATGGGACGCCACCACAGCATAGCCTGACAAGCGGTGCGTCGGTGTGCGCCTGGGATCCGAACCAGCGAACCCCGGGCCGCCGCAGCGGAGCGCGCGCACTTAACCGCTTGCGCCACCGGCCGGCCCCTCTTCCTCTTCTTATAAAGATACTAGCCCTATCCAACTAGAACCCCACCCTTATGACCTTTATTTAACCTTTATCACCTCCTCAGAGGCCCTATCTCCAAATATAGTCACATTGGGGGTTAGGGATTCAACATATGAATTTTTGAGGACACAAACATTCAGTCCATAACATCCATCAAACATAATTCAGAAAACTCAATTGGAAAAGAAAATTCTATCATATTTACCCATATTTTTGCTTACTGTCTTCTTTCTTCCTGATGTTCCAAGCTTCCTTCTTTTATTGTTACCTTTCTGTTTAGAGAACTTCCTTTAGCCATTCTTTTAGGGTAAGTCTGCTGGCAACAAATTCTCTTAGTTTTCCTTCATGTGAGAATGTCTTGATTTCCTCTCCATTATTGAAGGAGAGTTTCACTGGATGTAGGAATCTGGGTTGACACTTCTTTTCTTTTAGCACTTGAAAAATGTTGAGCTACTTCCTTCTGGTCTTCATGGTTTCTGATGAGAAATATGCTGTCATTCAAATGGTTTTTCCCTTATAGGTAAGGTGTCATTTTGTGTGTGTGTGAGGAAGATTAGCCCTGAGCTAACGTCCGTTGCCACGTTCCTTTACTTTATATGGGATGCCACCACAGCACAGCTTGATAAGCAGTGCGTCAGTCTGTGCCCGGGGTCCGAACCCCCGAACCCTGTGCTGCTGAAGTGGAGCATGCGAACTTAACCACTATGCCACTGGGCCGGCCCCTAAGGTGTCATTTTTATCTGGCTACTTTCAAAGCTGTTTTCTTTGTCTTTAGTTTTCAGAAGTTTAACAATGATATATCTTGATGTAGATTTCTTTGAGTTTATCTTGTTTAGGTTTGTGCAGCTTTTTGAATCTGTAGGTTTATGACTTTTGCCAAATTTGGAACATTTTCAGCCATTATTTCAAGTACTTTTTCAGCTTTGCCTTCTTTCTCCTCTCCTTCCAGACCTAATGACACCTAATGACACAAATATTAGATCTTATAGTCCCACAGGTCCCTGAGGCTCTGTTCTGAGTATTTTAGTCTATTTTGTGTTATTCAGATTGAATAATATCTATTGTTCTATCTTCGTGTTCACTCATTCTTTCCTCTGTCTCCTCCATTCTGCTGTTGAGACCATCCACTAAGCTTGTGATTTCAATTATTATATTTTTCAGTTCTAAAATTTCCATTTGGTTCTTATTTATATCTCCTGTTTCTTTGGTGAGATGTTTCATTTCTTTACTGCAGCTTTTTCTTTTTTCTTTTGTTTCAAGAGGTTCATAATTGCTTGTTAAGGTGTCTTTATGATAGCAGTTTAAAAATCTTTGCTGCATAATTCTAACATCTTTCTCATCTCAGTGTTGGCATTTATTGATTGTCTTTTTTCATTCAGTTTGAGATCTTCCTAGTTCTTGGTATGATAAGTAAAGCTCAGGATATTATTTAAAACCATCTGTTTTAGCTGGCTTTCTCTGACACTGTTCCAACAGGGAAAGGGAGGGATGCTGCCTCAGTACTGCCAGGTAGAAATCCAGGTTGCCCCCTCTGCTTCCACAGTCAGGCAGAGGGGCTCCTCATTACTGCTGGGTAGGTGTGGGAATGCTAGCTCCCAACTAGACCGCACTGACAGCTTCCTTGCTGGGAGGGGTAGGAGTGTTTTGTTTGACACTGTGGGAGAGGACTGCCTCTTTATTGACAGCAGGGATGAGAGTTGTGATTCCCTGTGTAGGCTTCTCTGACACCACACCAGTGGGGGTGGTGGGGTGCCTTGTTACAGACTGGTGAGGGTAGAAGCCATGGTTTTTTTTTTTTTGGTGGTGTTTTGCTGTATTAGATAATTATTTTCGAAAAGTTTTGTCTTGCTAGGCTGCTCTTTTCCTGGTCCTATAGCTAGGGACAACAAGATTTTGTTGGGGCTTTTTATGTCTACATCTGTTGGCGTTTCTGGGTTCCTGGCTTCTTCAGCACTCAGTCTGAGATGGGTGCTGAAAAGAGAAAAAAAGAAAACCCAGGGAACTCACTGCTGTGTTTTTCTTCGGGTTCTAAGGTCCCTAGCCTGTCTGCTTTCTCCTCTCCATTTTTCAGAGTCTTCTTATGTTCATTTTATATATAATGTCCAGGGTTATAAGTTTCAAGTCACAGGAGGAATAGGGAAAGTACATGTATTCCATCTTCCTAGAAGTGGAAGTCCTAGCCTCTCAGTTTGTAAGGTCTTTGTGTGTTTCACATTAAGCAGTTTTAGAGCATATCAGAGCTTCGAGATAACTTTTGTAGAAAAATCTAAATTACTTTAGAATGGTTCTAATGAGAAGTCTGAAATTTTTCTTGATGACTCATGCTCTATTTAGTTTCATTCAAACTAAAAATTGATGCTGTCTCCTTGGATTAAACACAAGAATGTTGGAAACAACTCTGGACTGACAGAAACCCAGGTTCTAGTTCAAGGTCTTCCACCATTCAGCTGTGTGAACTTGGGCAGATCTCTTGGCATCTCAATATTCTCATTTGAATTAAGAGTGTTGGACTCATTAGATGATCTCTAAGTTTCCTTCTAGCTCTAACATTTTGATTGTCCCCTCATCAATCTATCACTTACAAAACATCTCTAGACTCCCACTGTAAAATGGGGTTAAACTAAGTAAAATCCTCATAATTAGATAAGACAAACAAGGATAACTATTATTTATTGGATGCTTAGTGTGATCCAGGCACCATAGTGAATGTTTTACAAACGTCATCTCATCCAATCCTCAAAACAGTCCACTGAAATAGAGATTATGCCGATTTTATAGGTGAGAAAACTGAGGCTCAGAAAGGTAAACAGCATGCCCAAGGATATTTTGATTTCAGAGCTGATGCTCACAACCACTTATATATACTTTTTATTTTTCAGCCCCTTTTCAAGAAGCAAATTATTTTATAGAAGTGGATCTTAAAGCAGAGGTTCTGGGTAGCTAAGAGATATATTTTATTTTTAATATCTCCAGTCACTTTATTCTGCTTGGATTCATTTTTTAACTACATAAGTTATAAATTCAGAAAATATACACATATAGCTAGTTTTTTTTCTGTTTATTCTTATTATCCACCACTTATCAGTTACAGAAAGCATCATTCCCCTTGAGAGGTAAAGGAATAAACTCAGGATTTTAAATCATCATTCCTCAAGAACAAAAATTTAATTTTCCAACTTTCCATAAACTTTATAGTGTCTCTGTATAGTGTATAGTGTCTCAGGAGAGTCCTGGGAACTAGAAGAAATACGTTATCTTTATGTGTAAATTTTACTTACTTATGGGGAATGGATAAGGAACCATTTGTAAGAATATCTGAGCTAATACAAAGGTAGAGGTCAAGAAGAAATGTAAAAATAAGAAATTGAGGAAACAGAAGAATAGAGAGAGCAAACAATGAGAAATTTAAAACTATACAATAATTTAAACACTTTAACATGATACTAATTCCTAAAAATATTTCATAAAAAATATTGTTTGGTTTTAAATAAACAAGCATGTATTATAAAATGAACTATTGAATACTCTGCAATTTGTTGAGATGTCTTCTTAGAATCAAAATTGTGTTGAAAAAAGATTTATCCTCTTCATTGAAATCAATTCTATAAGTTTGTGTAGATGCCCGGTATGTATTTATGTGGCAAAAGACCCTGAAGTGCTTATAATATGATTAACCTGGAAGGGAGGGAATAACAATATGAGAAGCCAGGAATACATAAATTATTTTACTCTTTTCTTTCATTATGAAGTCCCCTTACTATTCTGCTGGCTTACTCTGAGTTTTTCTATGTCAATATGCAGGGGCATTCCAATGGAACTTATTCAAATCTCACATTATTATGTGTTCCCAGAATTATCAAGAGAACTAACTGTGTTGTAAAGAGTTGTTGTAATATCATTTCTTTATAAGGACTTAGGATGCTGGTAATTGGCTCTATCATCTTGTTCTGAGATGAGGGTGTGCTTTTCTAGGAAAATGATTTTCTCTTCTGAATGTTACTATGATTTTGGAAGGTAGAGAATTGGTCTCCCGGTAAGAAGTTTTGTTTTTGCCATAAACCCACTGTATGAAAAGGGTGCTCTGGTATAGAGAAGCAACTTGCAGAATATTTTTGTTTTAGTTTTTATTGAAACTAAACAAAAAAAAAATTATCTGGTTCAAACAAAATATTATCTGTAAGTCCAAGATAGGACAGATAAAAACTGCTCAATTCTGGGTGGTAGAGCTCTGTCCCTTGGTCACTCCATTCATGCATAAAGCATTTTCTATTGAACCTCTTAGAGTCTGGGCAGCACAATTTGAAAAACCTCCAGTGAAATATAAAGACCTAAACCATAGTCCTAGTCCTGCTATCAACAAGCCATATTACTGAACCCCTGTGGGTCCAAATTTCCTCATCTGTGAAGTAAGGAGATTGAACTAGGTATCTTTCAGCTCAAATATCGGAGGGAACCATTAGCAACTATATGCAAATTACAAAACTTCTGTGCTTTATCAGTTCTCTACTGCAAAATATGATGCTCACTGAAGGGTAAAATTTGCATGCCTACCTCAAAGTTCTAAGTATTAGGAGATTTTTTTGACCTTAAAAGTTAAGAGAGTGAAGAGAAAATTACAAGATAAATGTAAAATATAAAATTGTCCTGTTCCAGGTGATTTCAGTATCTTTCTTTCTCACCTCATTTCAAATAATCAGTGGTATTTCATTGATTTACTCAGCAACCATAGAGTGCCCACTATCTGACAGGCACTGAGCTAAGGACTGAGGATAGAAAAGACGACTCAAGAACGTCCACTACTCTATAAGCATTCATAATCCCCTCCCCTCAAATACAAAAGGTAATGTATTAACAACTGTTCTTTTCAACAGAACATTTTTGGTTGTCTGTGATGCTGCGTCCTTTCTAAATGATAGAGATGGTGCTGCACATGGACATACTAAAACTAAAAGTGAAGTGCACTTATGTAGAAAGAACTATGTATTTAAAAACAAGGATATTTTCTTTCAGGAGAATGGCTTTGTTGCAACGGAGCTTTGATCAACTTGAGCAAAGAGTATTTAGTTTTATAGGTATAATAGGCTTTGCTTTCCTGATAAGCAGAGTATCTATCTCTAAGTATGAAGATGGTTCCATTGTGTAGAAAAGTAGACAGTCTCACCGGTGCCGCCCATAGTACCTGAATGATTCTGGATTACTAGTGGTTGCTTGAAATGGACTGGGGCCAAAAGAGGGAAGAGCTGGATGATCGCTAAGAGGTCTTTGAAGGTTTAGAAGGGAACTGTGCAAGGCCCATTCCCTCTAGACTTAAGCCCAAATTCCCTTGCTGTGGTACAAGCAACAGCCCTTGGGCACGTCTCCCTTTGTTCCTCAGACTGGTAGATCTCCCAGCTCAATCACAAATGCACACCCACTCACTCTGAGAGTGGCTGTCCCCAAGGTGGAGCTGAAGGCCACCCCTTACTCTAGACATGGCACCCACCCCATGTACCCACCCAACTGTTGACTCGCGTTCAAAGACCACCACCATCACCCATCCCAGCACCATCTTCCAGGAACTGGCCTCTCCCCCATAAGCCCCCGCCCTCTTCCGAGAGCACCCAATGGGTGGAGTCGGGGCTGCGGTGGGCGGGGCCTGAGGCGGGCACATTTAAAGAAAGGCAGAGGGCGAAAGGAGGCAAGAGAGGAGAAGAAAGAGAAACCAGGGGGGCGAGGCGCCGTCCAATGACAAAGCCCAGGGGTGGGCGCCGGCCGCCATCTTGTACCGGGCGGCCGTAGATCCGCCCGCGTCTTCCGCCCTCAGAGGGGGAGGGGCGGCGGCGGAGGCGAGAAAAGTAGGAGACGCGCCGGGCGGGAGGCGCCAGCAGCGGCCGCCGGCGGCAGCGGGACCCGGCGAGCGGGGCGGCCCCGAGCGGCCTGCGATGCGGCGCGGCGTGAAGAGGCGGCGGCGCCGGCCCCCGGCGGCCCCGGCCGCGGCCGCCCGGGGCGACGGCTGGAGGGCCGGAGGAGGGGCCGGGCTTGAGGCGCGGGAGGAGAAGGTGGTGTACTCGCGGTCGCAACTGTCGCTGGCCGACAGCACCCAGGCGCTGGGCGACGCCTTCAAGCTCTTCATGCCCCGCAGCACGGAGTTCATGAGCTCGGACGCCGAGCTCTGGAGCTTCCTCTGCAGCCTCAAGCACCAGTTCTCCCCGCACATCCTGCGCAGCAAGGACGTCTACGGCTACTCCTCCTGCCGCGCCCTGGTGCCCGAGCCCCCCGCGCCGCCCGCCGCCCGCCGCCCGCCGCGCAGGCCGGCCCCGAGCGCCGCGGCCAGGAGGAGGCGCCGCGGAGCCAGGGCGGCCGCCGCCGCCCGCACGAGGAAGCCCCCGCCGCCGCCGCCCGACCCCGAGGAGAGCTGCCCCGCCAAGCCCGCGGCCCCCGCGACCCCCGCGCCCTGCTTCGGGGGCCGCAGCCTGGAGGAGATCTGGAGGGCGGCCACCCCGACGCTGACCACCTTCCCCACCATCCGCGTCGGCGGCGACGTGTGGGCCGAGCGCAGCCTGGCGGCGGCGCGGCGCCGGGCGCGCCAGGTGCTGCGGGTGGACCTGGACCCCGTGGTGAGGCTCCGCCGCTTCCCGGTGCCCCGGGCGTGAGGCGCGGCCCCCGGACCCTGGACCGGAGCTTCCGCCTGGAGGAGTGAACGAGTGTCAGTCGAGTGTTTACAGATCCGACCAGGACCCCGTCCCCTAGTGCACTTTACGGGCGAAGAAGTCACCGGATGGCTCTCCGGCCCCGCGCCCCCGAGATGCGGCGCCGCCGTCTGGGACTCCGGGCCAAGTGTGTCCTCTGCTGCCCCCCCCGGCACCGGGTCTGTGGAGGAGGAGACAGCTGGACCCGCGGGGAGGTCCCTTTTCTTCCTGACCCCGGATTGAGACGTCTCCAGGACTATAGGGGCAGATCCGTTTTCTCTCTTTTGGACTCTACCTCACTGGTCTGGAAGTCCTCCGAAGAAGTTAATATTTTTCCAAAGGAATTTGGTTTCGTACTTGTGTAATAAAGCCGGAATTGACTTGTGTTTTTATCCCTCTCCCCCGCCTTTTTTCTTTTTGACTGCCACCCCTCTTTCTGGACGAAAGATCGAACGTATTTTGTGGTGTTGCACTAGTTTGTGCTCAGGGTATTCTGAATCCCCTTCGTTTCCTAATTTTAACTGGATTCCAAAGCTTTGACCAAGGATATTTTCTAAGAGATTCAAGCTTGTGACTGTTAATAGTGCAAGGACGCGTATGGCTTTGAATTTCATGGGCTCAGTGATTACAAACAAAGAGATGCAAAGTACAACTGTTTAAACATTTTTAAGGTGTTTCTAAAGATTTTATATTGAAATTTAATGTGTATATTTACTGAGCTCCTAAAGAAAATGGTAGAAACTCATAAAAAGTTTCGTTTAGGAAAAGTTGACTTGTTAAATTCTTTTTAATTGAATAAAAGTTAAAGTGCATTGAAACCACATGGCTTGTGATTAAAAAAAACAACAACTAAATGAATGACTATATTATAAAGATCTGGTGTCAGTTAAAGAGATGGATGGAACCCGATTGGAAATGATTTGGCCTCCTTGTACTGGTCTAACATACAAATACAGGAATATTTCAAGGATAAGTTATTTTAGAATGAGAATAGCCTCGGAGAAATGAATGTGTGTAAACTTTGTGATTAAAATGATAAACAGAATACCCGTTAGAATTCTCAGAACTATTAATGATCTAGAGGGGTGGGGGCATTTCTTGGTATCAAATTACTGATTGAAGTTACTTTGGGCAAAATAGATTTCTCTTTCTTTCCTTCTTTTTGTTTTTGTTGTTGGATGACAAGAAATGTCCGGACTGATATCTGTCACTTTTATAAACATAATGATGATTAGTTGACTTTTTGCTCCACGAGTTTCCTTTCTTTTCTTATTTCCATTCATAATTGTGTTTGCAGTTACCGGTCTTTGACAGCTGAAGACCACAGGAATGGAACAGGCGAGCCACACAAGAGTGCTGACCCTCCTTTTACATGTTTATAATAGTGTTTATACCATATGGCCCAGTGTGGAATTCTTGATTATCCAAGTGCCTTTGGTCATTGGTGGCAGCAAGACTTAACGGTTTTTAGCCAGCGGTGCCACAGCCAGCTTTTACTGCAATACCTAAAGGGTCAAGTAGTGTTTTTGTACCACTGTTATTCTAAATGTAGGTATTCTGCCATGGAGCAGTGCATACCGGGCTGGAACTTGACATGAAATCCTCAATATTAAGGTTTATCTCTGCTTGGCAGCTTCTTAGTGGAATAATGAGAATTGCAATTTTGACTCTTGTGTTCTTAGGATTCAAATGGCATAGCTTTCTGAAATTAGTTTTTCAAATTTAATAGTCCATAGTAGGAGTTTTGTGACTTTAATTTCAGTGTCCTTGTTTTGTAAAAAAAAAAAAAAATATATATATATATATGACTTTATGCCAGTTTCCCAGTAAGCCTCTTATTCTTTTATTCACTACTCAATGATAATGCATTGTTAAAAACACTGTCACATGAGTAAATAAAAGTGAGTAATGACTTAGAAGATGGAGAGTGTTAAATTATATATGTGTGATAGGAAGCTTATATATATTCTTTTGGTTATTAGCTTCCATTGCCAATTGTAATTCAGATACAGAGGGTTTTCTTCCCCCCCAAAACTGTTAACTTTTTTAGCTAACTTAGCACCTGAGGAAAAAAAATATGTATTTGTACCACTTCACTATTGTATATAGTTTTATAATAATTAAAAAATAAATCCAATGGCCATATTAGAATGTAATTTCAACATCTAGCTTATCTTGATGGTTTCCCAGAGGATTTTGAAATTAGACTTAGCGGGGAGGAAACCTTTGCTCAGCACAAAACTGAAACATAACCATTGATGGACACCAGGCGTTTATTTTCACGGAGATTCTTAACATTTTTTCCTCTTATGCCTTGTTACTTTGGTGCACTTGAACTCGCATAAATGTTTCTTTGGGCTGTCTGATTTCAGTTTGGATCTGATTGCCCATCCTGAATTCAATATGTTATTCATCTGGTCTCTGAAAAATCAAACCATTTCTAGTTTGTGAAATAAGATGTAAAAATGTCTTTATTTTTGCCAAGTTTTCTTTAGCAAAACCTTGCTAAAGTTAGTTGTTTTACAAGTTCTAAAATGTGAAGAAACAACCAATCCAGTTGATTAGTATAGTCATGGGAAAGTGAAAGTATTTTATGGGGACTTTTGGGCAGAATGTGAAAAGGAACTTGGCGCGGTGGCCTATGGTGAGGCATCCGTTCACTGTCCTCTAAAGTGAGGACGTAGCTTCTCTTGTGTATAGTTTTTTAGAAGAAATCCCATGATCTGTATTCATTCTTTTCCTTTCTCTTATATCTCATATGGCACAGTGGAGGAGGAAGCCAGGAGGAAGTTTATCGCCTTGCTTTGCTTTTATTTTATTTTTCACTCCTGAGTGCCTAAATGTGGTGACGGGCATCTCACATAACCTTTTGAAATTCCTGATGTCATTTTTATCTTCCTTCCTGTCAACCAGCAACTTATTTTTCCTTACTGAAACCAGTAATGTCATGATTGTTGAGGGCAAGGTACATTGTCGATAGTGCAAAGTGTCGCTGTTGTGTTGTGTATTATTTTGTCTGAGATTGAGTACCCTAGTGGACAAGTGTAGCTTAAGCTGGTGGCTGACACCTATTGATTTGCTATGTGCAAACGATAGTACTATTTTTCTGAAAACTCTTCAATAAAAAAATGAAAAATATTTGAATACAAAAAAATCTGAGCAATTTTGAACTCAAAAGTTTTTTTGTTTTAAGGAGTTGCCACAGCACTCTTTAAATTGGTGGTTTTTAATGGACATTTATACATAATATTTACTTTATTGGTGTTTAAAATATTTTTCGGTAGACTGTTGAGTGTCTTGAGTGCATTAGAAAGCAATTGTTTGTAATGGAACTGAATTGTTTCCTTGGACAGTTTGATGTGCATATGATTAAGATTTACAATCTGATTGTACTTTGCTTTTTAACTTATTAACTGTAAATAAATTTTAGAGAATATACAGTGTCTGATTTTTCTAGTGATGCTGAAAGTTTTTGAAATGGGATTTTATGTTTGCATGTGAATTGGAAAGCATTTTAATTCATAATGTGATAAATTTTGACTTTTTGTGAACTTCAGCTCTTGGAAGTCTCGAGATACGTATTTTGTGCTATCTTGGGAGTCTATGTTACATCAACTCTTTAATGATCTAGTGAATCTCCAGGACAATGTTTCATGCTCTAGCCCAAGCCATTACCCAGTTTGCCAGCAATAAAGACTTTAAAAATGCATCAAAATTCAGTTTTGAGTCCTCACCCCAAAGTCCCCCTGTGGTGGTGATCAAAGGTCTAAAGCTCACATTCTTTCGTATTGTGAAAGAAAGAGTGCTCCACGTAAGCAGCAGCACAGAATAAGAGAAGAGCCAGAATTTTCGTTACAGTGTAGAAGGTAGAAGTGGAGTATGAGCAACGGCGAGATTCATAGCACTTTGTGGCCTGAATTTGTCTTTGTACCTGAAGTTCCTTCCTGTCGATAACTGGAGGCAGCATAGTGTAATAGCTGTGAATCATGGTGCCTGGGATGGAATTAAGGCTTGTCACCACTTGCAAGCGTTGTAACTCTAGGTAAATTACATAAACTTTGTGCCTTAGCTTCCTCGAGTATCAAATGTGCTTAGTAAAAGGAACTATTGGGCTATTGAAAGGATTAAAAGGGATGTTAATGGTAGACATATAGGAAGTACTTAATAAAAGCTATTAATTGGAGGCATGTGTGCTGAGAATAAGTGTGTATGTTGAGAGTGGTCCTTTGGGAGTTCAGCATCCCTGGAATAGAGTGTGCTCTGGGAAAGCTAAAAGACAAATTAAGACAAGGTAATTTGTGCGTGAATTGAATTGAAGACAGAGAAATCTTTATTTTCTTTTAGCCTGCTGACAAACAATACAGCAAGAGGTTGGATTAAGTTGATTTATTAGACAGTTTTCACTGTTGGAAGTTTTCTAGGCTTTTTAAAAAATTTGGGGTCTTTTATATCTCTGAAAGATTTTTAAAATGTGCTGTTATGTATTTTAAACTGAGAATTTATAAAAAGTAATAGCTGAAGTTGTTGATCCAAGAACTTGCCAAATTTCCACACTAAATTTTCACCTGGAGTAAGTTCAGTAAGGTTTGCTTAAAAACCATGTTAATTTACATACACAGAACTAGATTGTAATTAATTTGTGTGAGGTTTGTACTTCCTGTGTTAAATGGAAACAAGTGAGCACAATAGTTATGTTTGGAACAGCAGAAAATTATTACTGAAAGTAAAAAATATCCTCATATTTGAAGCGTTGACACACTCATCTTTAGGTTTTGGGTGTAAAGCCTGTAATTTAGCTCTAATTCCTCTTAGCACAAAGAATAATGGAACATATTCTAGCTTGATGAGCAAGCCAAAGTTGCTGTATCTGAAGTTGACACAGGAATTTCCTTAGATGGAAGTTGTCCAGCAGTAAGATGCTCAAGACTGAGCTTGAGCGCAGACTTCACACGAGCAGTGATTTTTATTTTATTTTTATTGCAGTCACATTGGTTTATGACTGTATAAATTTCAGGTGTACCTCATTATACTTCTGTTTCTGCATGGATTACATCATGTTCTCATGTTCACCACCCAAATACTAATTACAGTCCATCACCACACACATGAGCCTAATCATCCCTTTCGCCCTCCTCCCTCCCCCCTTCCCCTCTGGTAACCACCAATCCAATCTCTGTCTCTATGTGTTTGTTTGTTGTTGTTTTTATCTACTACTTATGAGTGAGATCATACGGTATTTGACCTTCTCCCTCTGACTTATTTCACTTAGCATAATACCCTCAATGTCCATCCATGTCTTATGTCAGCACTCACTCATCTGGGTGAATGTCATCCTAAACTATGATCTATAACCTGATAAACTTATCCAGAGCCCAACTGGAAGGTAACGATCATAACACCAAACACTATGGCTAGCCCAGTAAGTTTAAATAAATATTCTACTGAAGTCAAAACTGGACTTCTTTTGCTTCTGAATGTATTCGTAGGACTGTTAATGTTGAGATTCTTCCAAGTACTGAAATTAACTGTAAAATGCATATATACTTGTCTCTTCTAGGGTTTTTTCAGGTACATATCTTTATTTAAATGGTTAGCAGAAAGAGTATAGAAAAAAGAGTGTGACTTAGGGTTCTAAACTCTTAGGCTAAAAAAATTACTGAAGCATAGTATACATATAAAAAGTACATACATTAAACATATTATAAGGACAGCTTGATGAAATTTCATAAATTCAATATACTTGGGGAACCAGCACTCAGATTTAAAAAAACAGGACATTACCAGTATCCCAGAAGACCCCTTCATGCTCCTTCCATTCTCTACCCATCTTCCTTCCAAGATAACCATTATTCTGACTTCTTACAGCCTCGTTAACTTTTGCCTGTTTTTGGACTTTATGTAAATGGAATTGTTGTCATATGCCTAGCCTCTTTCACTCAAAATGATGTTTGTGAGATTCATTCATATTATTACATGTAGTTGTAAATCATTTATTCTCATTGGTATATAGAATTCTAGTGTGTGAATATTCTACAATGTTTCTGCAACTCTTGATGGGCATTTAGGTAGATTCCAGTTTAGGGCAATTATGAGTAAGGCTTCAATGAGCATTATAGAACACGTCCTTTGGTGAACATATATTTTTTTTGGAGTATTTATCTAGGAGTGAATTTGCTGGGTCACATATTGCACAAATGATCAGCCTTGGTAGATACTGCCAAACAGTTTTCCAAAGTGGTTATACCAATTTACATGAACTTTTATAGTAGTATATGAGAGATCTGGATATTTCGTATCCTTGCCAACACCAGGTATCTTTGGTCTTTTTCATTTTAGCCTTCCTGGAAGATTTAAAAAAAAATTAAAAACGTTTTAATCCAAGTAATGTATACACATAGTCTAAAATAATAAAACACCTTAAATAACACATAAGGGCTTACAATAAAAAACAAAATGCCCTGCCTCACCCGCAAACACCCCTTCCCTAGCGGTAACATTTTTTTTTAAAGTCGGGGTTTTTTAGTAGGCTATTTTTTTAGGGCAGTTTTAGTTTTAGAGACTAATCGCAGAGCAAGTACAGAGTCTCACCCCTCCTCCCCCAACACACACAGTTTCTACAGTTATTAATATCTTGCATTAATGTGGTACATTTATTATAACTGATGGGTGAGCCATTATTGATACTTGTTATTATTGACTAACATTAGGGTTCACTCTTTGGTTTGTACAGGGTCATAAGTTTTGACAAATGCATCATGTCATGTATCTACCATTACAGTATCATACAGAATAGTTTCACTGCCCTAAAAATGCTCTTTGCCGCACCTATTCATCACTTCTCTTCTGAGCCCCTGGCAACCACTGGTCTTTTTACTGTTTCTATAGTTTTGCCTTTTTCAGAATGTCATATAGTTGGAATCATACAGTGTATATACGTATAGCTTTTTCAGATTGGCTTCTTTCACTTAGTAATATGCATTTAAGTTTCCTCCATGTCTTTTAGATAGCTCTCTTCCTCCCTTCCTCCCTCCCTTTCTTCCTTCCTTCCTTCCTTTCATTAATGGAGTTTATTTTTTAAAACAGTTTTAGGTTTACAGTAAAATTGACTGGAAAGTACAGAGAGTTCCCGTGTAAACCACCCCCTTCACACACACGGTTTCCCCTGTTATTAACATCTTACATTAGTGTAGAGCATTTGTTACAATTGATTAGCCAATATGGATTCTATTATTAACTGAAGTCCGTAGTTTATCTTAGGGTTCACTCTTTGTGTTGTACAGTTTTATGGGTTTTGACAAATGCCTAATGTCATGTATCCACCATTACAGTATCATACAGAATAGTTTTGCTGCCATAAAAATGCCCTATGCTCCATGTATTCATCTCTCCCTTCCTTCCCCGGGTCCTGGCAACCACAGATCTTTTTGCTGTCTCCGTAGTTTGAGGCAACACTTTTAACTGTTTCAGGTTTTTATTCTTTTTTTTTTTTTTGCTCCCCAAAGCCCCAGTGCATGGTTGTATATCCTAGTTTTAAGTCCTTCTAGTTCTTCTCCATGAGCCGTCACCTCAGTATGGCAACTGACAGATGGTTGGTGTGGTTCTGCGACCGGGAAGCGAACCTGTGCTGCCAAAGTGGTGAGCATTGAACTTTAACCATTAGACCATCCGGGCTGGCTCAGGTTTTTATTGGTTATCTTCATAATTCTAAATAAAAGACTGTACTGCTCTTTATTGATTTATCAATTTTAGGTACCATCTACTGACTTCCTATGAAGATGAGAAGTAGTTCACTTACACCGCCTTTCTTCTCTCTCCTCTCTTCCCAATATGCTTATGTTACTGAATTCCTATCTTTATTATTGTTGCAGTCAGGGTGCAGCCAGAAAGTGAGTCACTATAGGTATTCTAAACATTTACAGAAGTGATGGGAGATCCGAGAAGCAAACAAAGGATGGTGAAGCAAGCAAGAATTAGTATCATCAGAGAGCTGTTTCCACCCCCAGGGCTGGAGAAACAGAGAGCCGTGCCTGCTAGGAGCTGGGATCACAGGAGAAGGGGCTGCCCGGAAAGGAGCCAGAATCTCTGAGGACATAAAATCACTGCTAGAGATTGGAGTGGGAGAGAGAAAAGTATCTGGGCTTCTACCTTCCTCCCTTTCTCCAGTCGAGCCTCCATTGGTCAAACCACTGTAGAAGCCAGTTGGCAAGGAACTTAGGAAACAGTAGTTTGTAGGCGAAGTGAAGGAGCTGGATCTGAGGGCAGACAGGCATAATGGATGAAGTTAAAGTATGTGTGTTAGTCAGGGTTCTCCAGAGAGACACTATCGATGGGAGCTGGCTCACATGACTATGGAAGCTGAGAAGTGTAGACCCAGGGGAGCCAGTGGTGTAGTTCCAGTCCAAGTTTGAAGGCCTGAGAAGCAGGAGAGCTGATGGTGCAAGTGCCATTCCAAGTCTGAGTCTGAAGGCAGGAGAAGACCAATATCCCAGCTCGAAGACAGTCAGGCAAGGAGAGTGAATTCTTTCTTATTCAGCCGTATTCAGGCCTTCAACGGATTAGGTGAGGCCCACCAACATTTGGGAGGGCAATCTGCTTTACTCAGTCCACTGATTCAAATTTTAACCACATCCAGAAATATCCTCACAGACACACCAGAAATAATGTTTAACCAAATATCTGAGCACCCTGTGGTCCAGTCAAGTTGAAACATAAAATTAACCATCACAATGTGTAATTTTAAACTAGATACTTAAGTGTCTATTATTTATTTTATCAAGTGTCACTCCCTAGGTTATAAGATAAATGTCTCCATTATCCTTTCTGCACTTTTTCTTTCTCCTCCACCCGCTGTCAGCTTTGGATTTTACTTTGTCATTTTTGTTAATATTTTTATTCTGCCCTGCAATCGAGTTTTTTTTAGGTTGTTCATATGTTGATTGTAAAAATTGAAAACCAATAAATGGTTTACATTGTCATGACTATGTAAATAGTATTCAAATCTTAAAACACTGATCCTTCATTGCAACCCTTGGACCTCTTGAATGAAGACGTCCCTAGCATCAAACTGAAATGGACTCTTTTTCTTTATACTCCATCAATGCTTTAAACCATGCCATATTTTGGTTGGTTCATTCAGACTAAGGTAATCTTATGGATATGTTTTGGTTTTCCTTAATTTTCTAATTGCTCTTCTTTGTTTTCTTGTGCTCTTTCTGTATTGCCAAATCATGCCATCTATGAAGTCATCTTATTTCCCCCCGAGTGTGGTCTTATTGGAGCCTTCTCTTTTCCTGCCCCAGGTTAGACTGGGGCCTCAATAGCCCTGCTTCATAGCTTTCATCCTGAGGTTTTTCTCTGCTGCTTTCCCAATTTGGTTCCACAATTTTATGGTAACATGACTCTCTGGGAAGGTAGGGAGTATTTAAGAGCATGGGCTCTGGAGCCAGACAGCCCAGGGTTAGATCTTAGTTCTGTCACTTACAAACTGTGTGATCCTAGATAAGTTATTTGGCCCCTTTATAACTCAATTTCCTCATCTATAAGATAATAATAGCAAGAATATATACTTCATAGGATCGTTGTGTGGCTAAATGTAATAATACGTGAAAAGCACTCACAACAATGCCTGGCACAATGTAAGCACTCAGTAAATGTTGGCTCTTCTTATCTTCTTTCTTTATTTCCCCTCTCCTTGTTTTGCTGGAGTACATGCTCTGATAACTTCCTAATAAAGGGTGAATAGAGTCTGAAGCTTTGCATGTCTGAAAATATCTTTATTCTGCTAAAATACCTTTACTCTGCTCTCACATTTAATTAACAGTTGTGATATATTTAGAATCCTAGGTTGTAATGACTAGTTGCCCCTCCCTAAGTTCCCCCAGACTAAAACACTGTTGGAATGATCATATGTACTTTTTATAGTGTTTCGGACTTGTACTGCCACTTTTACCTTATCCTATTCTTTTGAGACGATCCGCTAAGTCCAGCCCACACTCAAGCCAAGGGGAAAGAGGGTCCACCTTTTGAAGGGCCTAAAAGAGAATTTATGAACATATTTTAAACTACCACAGTCTGCCCTCTGGCCTCAAATTATTTACATTCACCTCACATGCAAAATGTCCTCACCCTGTCCTAAGAATCTCCCCTTTCAATGTCCCAGCCCTTTATAACATCAGCTCAAAGTCCAGGATGTTGTCATCTAAATTAGGTCTGTATGTGGATGAGGCTCCTCAGGTGCAGTTTCTTAAACACAGGTCTTTGAGTATACTTCTTCTCAGTCTGAAGGACTGTGAATTAAAGACGCAACCAACACTCCATGGTGGGACAGTCATAGGATAACCAGAATAGACACTGCTGACAAACAAGAAGGAAAACAGGAGGTTTACATGAGTCACTGGCCCATAGCAGTTCTGAAATTCTGCTGGGCACAGGTTGGCTGTTCCTTCATTGGGACTCAAGGCCTGGGAATGAGTTTCCATGGTTCTAGCTCCCTCTGGGCTCTTGATTTCATTCTTTGAGTCATTATTCCTTTTTCATGAAAGGTAGCCTGTGTCTGCAGCTGTATAGCTGTCCCAGTCTATTACTGATTGTAGAAGTTTGTGGGTCCAAAGCCCTCTTCCACTGTACTGTCTCTGTTCTTTTAAAAACTCTTCTCTATCTTGGGCTTCTGCTGAGATTGATGAAGAACAACACTCTTAAACTTCCAGTTATGTAGTAACAAAGAGAACCGCAGGTCCTACAGTTTACTTTGCTCTATGAGGGTATGCTTCTATTATAGAATACTGGGATTTTCCAAGACTCTACTTCATTTAGGAAAGTTTTCTGGCATCTTTTCTCAAATGTCATCTATTCAGCTTTGTTCTTAATTTCACCTTTGATGAGGGCTGCATCATTAATGTTATCTGTGCCAATAAAATGTGAAACTATATTTTAATGGTATTGACTAAATGCAAACAGTATCAGTTATGAATGCATTCAGCTGCAAGTAACAGAAAGCTGCCACCAGTGACTTAAACAGAGCGAGAAATTTACTCACAAAACAGGCTGCAGGCTGCACTGCTTTAAGGCAGTAGTGTCATCTGAAGCAAGCTGCATGGAATGGCAGAGCTGCCAATTTCTTTGTAACCTACTTTAAAATATTGGGAGAAATGTTGGCAATCATTAATACTAATAATACCAATATTTACTGATCACTTACTACTTGCCCTCTTCAAGGTGCATTATGTGAATGAGCATTTCAGGCTCACAATAAATAGAGGTGGAGTGGTTGATGTCATTTGAAAGTCATTTCTTTCTTTTTTTTTTTTGAGGAAGATTAGCCCTGAGCTAATATCTGTGCCCATCTTCCTCTACTTTATATGGAACGCCGCCACAGCATGGCTTGATAAGCGGTGCATCGGTGCGCACCCGGGATCCAAACCTGTGAACCCTGGGACACTGAAGCAGAGTGTGCAAACTTAACTGCTACGCCACTGGGCCGGCCCCTGAAAGTCATTTCTTTTCTTCTTCTTCTCCAAGTCACAAACTAGCTGTAATATTTCCAGGGCACATGGCTTCACCAAAATTCCTTCAAAGTTTCCTTTGTTTATCAAGACATCAAGCAAACTTACAAGAATTCTAGAATCTAATACTTTTGGGTTGTGGAGAAACCAGTTCAGTCTTTTCAAATCATGTTGGAGATCCATGCTGTTCAATATGCTTTCAGGATGAACCCTCAGAAGATACTCCTGTGAGTGTATTGGCTTTGTGCATTTTTTGGCAAAAACCTTGCTTCCCAGGAAGCACTGCAACTTTTATATAATTATCAATTAAATCATAATTATCAATTATAATTATCAATTAAAGTAAAAAAGGATTTTAGTTTGTCTTCTTGTTGACATTTTCTAACGTATGCTAAATTAACAAGTTTCATTTTATTTAATTCTTATCATCATATAACTATTCTAGTATCATCACAGAACAATGGTGGCCCCAGGTGTAGCATCAGCTCTGGAAACTTCAGATGTGGTTTTCAAAGCTCTGTAAGGTCTTCGTCAGTATAAATTTAGAGCTTTTTTGAGATCTGGATCCTACTCTCCAATTTTTTTTTTTTTTTTGGTGAGGAAAATTGGCCCTGAGCTAATATCTGTTGCCAATCTTCCTCTTTTTGCTTGAGGAAGGTTGTCCCTGACCTAACATCTGTGCCAGTCCTCCTCTATTTTGTATGTGGGACGCTGCCACAGCATGGCTTAACGAGTGGTGTATAGGTCTGCGCCGGGGATCTGAACCCACGAACCCCAAGCTGCCGAAGCAGAGCATGTGAATTTAACCACTGTGCCACTGGGCTGGCCCATCTCCAATTTTTTATTACCTTTCAATGCTGTTTCCTCCAGAGCTTTCTTTACTTCCTTTACGTTATTCCATTAGGCATTTGACCAAACGTGTCAAATAAAATTTTTCTCAAATTGAATATGAACATTTGGAAGAGCACTGACATATTCAATACCCAAATATTTTATTATCTCTGGTAGGAGTTAGTTCTCTCTATGGAAGATGAATAAGTAAACCAATGTCTTTTTTTGGTCTCAAATGAAAATGTCTTCTCTATTGATCAGCGAATATATGTGCAAGGAAACATGTTAGGTATTGCAAGGGGGAATAAGAAGGTTAGGAGTACAAATTAGATTTCCTTTCTGTTATGGAAGAAAAGATTAACTTTTTATTTGATTAATTAAGATAAACTGTGCTTTAAAAAAATAAAAGGAAAGATAGCCATGAAATTAGATAAAAGTTAAGCAATGAAATATTTTTTCCCTAGGGCAGCAAGGACTTATGAGACATACCATAACCTGTAAATTTTATACTAAAAAAGTTGCTGCTAGTAAGATTATAAAATTTATCTTTAAAAAGTTTGCTTTGTGTAGTACTATTATTCCTTTGTTCTTCAAAGCTGAAGAAGTTTTTTTCTTTCTGCTTTTAATGTGAAATGAAAAGACATTTTTTCCCTGCATTTTCTTCCTGCAGTTTTAAAGCTGAACTTTTAAAAAAGTCTTTTATGTATTAATTCTTTTTCTCTCCATCCTTTGTACAAAACCAGTTATGAGATTGGGAATAATGTTGACTATTGTTAACCCAAGTCCAGTGAACTTAAATTGTCATAAAACGAAGCATTTGAGCAGACTTTGAGTTCATCTCCTGGAGTTCCTTGTCCAGCCCTTGGGCAGGATTCCATTCAAATAATCCATAATATAGTGGCGACCCTGTCTCTGGAAAGAACTGTCTGATTTGACCTTATATGTTGATTTTTCTAGAAATCTAGGCATTGAGAGGGCCAGGGGTTGAGTGGTGGGAGAGGGAGACTTTGTAGAAGTGCAGACTATCCAGGTTTACTTGAAGCCAACTGAGCAGAGGAAAGTTCTATCTTGGAAAGGCTTGGCTCAGCCGGGCTTAGCTCTCAATTGTTGTGGAATTAGTGAAAATTATTCTTAGAACTCACATGAAGGATGCCTCCAGAACTCTAAAAGGGACTTGTTCCTTCTTTATTCAATAAAGGGTCTCGGGGGATATTGACTTCACCCTCATGTATCCTCAATAGTTCTTCACACCAATTATGTTGTAATTACCTCCTTATGTAGTTCTCTTTCTCCCCTCCTAGACCATGAATCCCTCATTGGCAGGACTCATCTTTCTATCATTACAGTGGTGCTGGCTATGTGCAAACTGCTCAGTAAATATTGAATGAGTGCATTGTGTTTATAGAGTTCAGACAAACCCGGGACATAGGCTCCCAAATTTACAGAAGAACTAGCCATGTCATTTCAGTTTTATGTGTAACAAAAGCAATCGGTAATGGAAAAAAAAAATATATATATATTTTTTACAGAAACCTATGGAATGAAGTTTTGATGAATTCCTAGCATTTTGTGATCAAATGAATTGGCTGAAAACTATGACACCTCTTAGGATCCTACTTGCGGCCCAAGACCACTTCATCATCATGACCTTAGAGTCCCTCAGCAAGAGGCAGTGTAGTGCAGTGGTTAACAGGGTGGCCTCTGGAGCCAGGCTGCCTGGGTTCAAAATCCTCCCTCGCTTTCTTACTAGCAGCAGACCTTTGGACAAGCTACTTAATCCCTCTGTTCCTCAGTTTTTTAGCTGTAAAAACAGGTGTAATATAGCACCTACCTCATAGAGCTCTTATAAGAGTTAAGTGAATTAACGTAGGTGAAACTCTTAGAATAGTGGCTGCAGCTTGGTTAGCTTTAAGTCAGTGAATGTTAGCTTTTATTAGTAATAATGTAAAAGCTTTAGAAAGTCTCAGTTTGCTTATTTGAAATTTTCACGTTGACATGTGTTGAAAGCAAAGAACAGCTCTAGTACATAAAATGTCATATTAGAATAAAACATTTGGGAGAATGAGGTCAACTTCACTAACATTGGAACGTGCAAAAGGATGCTCTAGGTCTTGTTAGGAGCACCGAGATGCACAAGACTTGCCCTCAGTACAGACTGATAGCAAAATGGTCAGAAATAGGGGGGTAACAGAGGGAACAAAGTAACTTTGATTTAATCCCTACCATTCACCAGGTACTATTCTGTGCACTTTATGCTTGTTTTTCTTTTGAGCAAAACTAACAATCTTATGAGGTAGGAATTGTTCCTATTTAATAGATGAATAAACTAAAGCTTAGAGAGCTTAAGAAATTTGCCAGATATCACAAGTCTATGCAGCAGAGATTTGAACCCACAGCTGTCACATCCCACTCCCCCAGTAATCTTTATAAACATTTTTTGAGGAAGTGAAATAAATGAATCACTTCTGGGAAGAACCTACTATGGGACTGTGAAATCCCTAGGTGGAAGACAAATCAATTTAAGAAGCCTGTTTCGTTCACCTTTGTATTTCTCCTGGTGTACAGCATAGGTGTTCAGTGTTTATGAAATGAATAAGCTTATGAATGAGTGAGCAAAAGAATGAATTCCTTTGCTCCTATGATTAGGTTGTTTAGTTTGGCCGAGGATCTCGGGGCAATCTGGCTCATGTCTAAAGCCCTTGTGCGTGCCTCCTGTTCTAACTGCCACAGGCAGGTGAAAGAGAAGGTTAGTTAGTGTAACATTTGTCTCAAGTTACTTGTAAGCCAGTGAAAAACAGACTTCCCCCAGATGGAACCACGGGGAGTCATATGCAGTTTTAAACCCTGACTCCTCTACCCCCTAGTTGCCATCCTGGAGCCTCTCTGTCCTGGCATCCTGCAGGCCCCACTGCAGACGCCTCTTCCAATTTATAAAGGTATCAGCTCTGGGGACTGCGACATGATGACAACGTGGACTAGGTTCTGAATACATGCTAATTCCCCTTTACCTCCTAAACACCTTCATAAAGTTTTAATTCCCAGGTTTTACTTAGATAAACTACAGAGCTGACAAAAAAAGAAAACAAAATGGAATAATGGACCCAGAACCAGAGATATCCTGAAATCAGGGCAGGGTATGTGGGGGAGAATGGCAGGTGGGAAAGGGACGGGGGCACCCAGAGAGTCTTTACATGGAAGTTCGCATTCCAGCAAAGGAGGAGAGTTGGTGCTTGTATTGCTTTGTGGGAACTTCTTGTCCCCAGCACGTGGTATGCACTTACTGAACATTTCAAAGGTGCAGGAGGGCTCAGCTGCCCCTTGCAGTCACGGGAGAAAACACCATCAAGTCCGCTCATTCTCTTGCCCTCTGATGTTTCCCTCCGGCTGGCATTGCTAAAACACCTATTTTCCTAATGACACCATAGAACAGGTAGATTTACCTCTACCGGCCTTTGCTTGCTTTCTTCTTCTCAGTTTGTCTATCCACCCATGGCTTCATTCAGCAAAAAGTGATTGGGCCTGGGCCTCTGTGGGCCAGGATCTGTTCTAGAGGTGAACCCCTGCCCCAGTGGCTCTTACAGGCGGGTAGTGATTCTTATGTCTGGTGCTTGCAGCCTCTACATCAGGCCGGCCACTCTGTCACCTTCCGTTGCCTTTTCATTGTCATTTGGCAGATGGCTGCCTGCTTCTTTTCTCTATTTATGTACCGAGTGGAATCCAGTGCTTTGGGGATATGGACAATTACAGTGAACGGACTCCTGGATGTGTCTATTATCTTGATGGATTGTACGTATTTCTTTCAAAATCTAGTTTACTCTTGAGCTAGATATGTTAAACAAAGCAAAACAACCAGAAGAGGCTTGTCAAAATTGTATGTCCTAAGGGTTTGACAAACATTCAGTGGCTTTTCCCAGAAGCATTTGGTTAAGGGACTAGTCATTGAGTGAGTCCCCAAACCTGGAGGCAAATGCAGATTGGGCTATCAGGCCTCTGAGAGTGGAGCTTGACCCTTGGCTGACAACCCCCCTGGCTGTCCCCAGGACTTGCCTTAGAAGCGATGGAAGGAGGAGCTGCTGCCAGGGTGTACCTGATGTGACTCCATCATTCATGGACTCTTTGATGCTTGGGGGCTCTTTATTTCAATTAAAGTGCAGCCAACCTGGACTTTGAAAAGTGTACCTTAGAACAACCTCTGGAAACAACCCAGCCCAGCCCCTCATTTTACTGTTTCAGTCCAGAGAACCATAGGGCCTTGCTCAGCTAGTGAGTGGTACAGCTGGGACGAGAATCCTCATAGTCTGAGTCTCTATCCGGTGTTTTTTCTCCCGATCGATTTGCCTGGGAGGGCTTTGCCCTTCTTGGACTTGTATTGTGTTTTGCTGTAGGAATCAAACATGAGGTAGATTTCTCAGGTAGTTATAGCTGGGGGAAGGGGCTGTGACAGCAGAGTGGGGTGAGAGGCAGGGAGACCTGGAAGGAGAGACGATACAAAAGCCAGGAGAGTGGGCGTGAGGGCCTCCTTCCATTTCGCTCTGGGCTGGCCTTAGTAAAGACGTCTGGGCAGCCTGGTCCTGAGTGCTGGTGGAGTTTTGTGCATCAGCGATGGCCTGGAGGAGGGGACACCTTCGGTAGGTTCTGGCAGTCTGTGGGAAATAGGGGTGTGTGTGTGTGTGTGCGTGTGTGTGTGTGTGTGTGTGTGTGTGTGTCTGAGAGAGGAAGAGAGGATCACAGTGGAGGGATGTGATATTTACTCTGATTGCCTATTCAAATCATTTTCACATGACTCAAATCATGGGGCATTTTCCTTAAAAAAGAAAGTAAATCCTAAAGAAGAAGAATAATAAATAATAAAATTAGATCTAGAAATTGATGTTCATTGTTTTAAAAAAATTCCTTCTAAATGTGTATTTTTGATTTTAGAAGTTGGCTCTGCTCTCCTCTGAATCCCGGAAGATGTAATGGTATATTAATGATGGTTTGGAATGGCACCTTCATTGGTGTGATTTTTAATTCATTTCACAGGTCAAGCATTCTGGCAGGAGAAACCCGAAATGCACAGGCAAACCAGTTACCCCAACCAACGTGGAGTAGAGAGCAGGGCAGGATGGGGTGAGTTCGGAGAGCGCAAGGTTTGGAAGCTGAGTTCACAGTCAGCACAACTACTGACCTGCTGTGGCTGTGAGGATTCAGGCAAATCAGGGTTCTTTCTACTCCGAAGTTTCATGATGCAGGTTAAAATTCTACATGAATTCTGTACAGTCAAAATGCATGCCTGGGGGCCGGCCCTGTGGCGTAGCGGTTAGGTGCGTGCACTCCACTGCTGGCGGCCCCGGTTCGGATCCTGGGCGCGCACTGATGCACCGCTTGTCAGGCCATGCTGTGGTGGCGTCCCATATAAAGTGGAGGAAGATGGGCACAGATGTTAGCCCAGGGCCAGTCTTCCTCAGCAAAAAGAGGAGGATTGGCATGGATGTTAGCTCAGGGCTGATCTTGCTCACAAAAAAAAAAAAAAAAAAAGCATGCCTGCATGAGTAATACAGCTTCTGATGGAGCTATTCAGACAGAAATTGTTCATCTTTCAAGTCAGTGATAGAAAATGATGATCAGAGCTCCAGGATCATATGGCTGGGGTTCAGAAATTTTATTCCTTCACCATGAGGATATTTTGAAACTGAATTTAACATTCAGGTTTAGTTCTTCGATTTTGATCACTTTTTAGTTAAAATGTTAAGTAAGCAGTGTGTTTATCTTAGTTATGGCAGAGCTAGTGTCTGTATAGGGAGATCACTTGAAAATTAATGAATAAGGTTTTTCTGTTTCTATTATAAAGGAGAGTCATCCATTAGCATAAACTATGCCTTGAGAGAGTGACCACTACATGAAAGAATATTGTGAGCCTAGGATTCTATTGTGGCATACAGGATTTGTTACGTTGAAAGATGATTATGAAAATTCCGACATTCTTACTCATTGGCACTGATGGTTAAAAGAAGAGGGGTATCTTAGTTGAAATAGGTGACTGCTCTTGAAAATAGAAATGTAAATAGGATTCTGGTGAATTATTTTGCTAATTGTTCTTCATTAAACCAAATAATGTATTATAAATGGAAAAACTAATCTCTCTTCTTGAGGAAAAATATTATTCAAGAAAACTTTGATTATAAAGGGCCCCTGGAAATGTCACAGAAGATACTCTTGTCTGTAGATTTGTTCATTTTCTCACTACCCCCTAGACGTTGTTCTGATGTTTTAGGTTGGTGTTCTAGATTAGGATGCTGCCTCCCTCAAACACTTTAAGTCTTTTCTTGTATGATTGCTTCATGTTAAAAAAAAAAAAAAGTATATTTAAGATTTCTATGATAGACCCATTCTTGTGATGATAGGCACGTAAGCTGTTGCCACCTTTTCTGGAGAGCAAATTGGCAATAAATATCCAGAGTCTTAAACTACTGCTCATACCCTTTTGCTCAGTAATTTCACATCTAGAGTTTTGTTCTAATGCAATAATCAGAGATGAAAGGCTAAATTGGTGTCCAGGGATGTTCATGTAAGAATATATGTAAGAAAATTGGAAATAAACAACATCCAATAATGGGACAATAATTGTGTAAAATATACCCAGGCAATTTTATGTCATCATTAAAGTCATGTTTTCATAGCACTTTTAGTGCTCTGTTGTTAAATGAAAAAGAGAAGCAGTATATGAAGTAATATAGAAGATATATTCCCAGTTTTATTTTATTTTTCAATCAAATACCTTAAAACATTTTGAGGTATAATTTACATTCAATAAGATTTTCCCTTTTCGGGTATATACTTTGATTAGTTTTGACAAATATGTCTATCAAGATATAGACTCTACCACCCCAAAATTTCCTCTTGCCCCTTTGTCAGCACCCTCCCTCTACTCCCAGTCCCTGGCAAACTATAGTTTTGCATTTTCCAGAATGTCAGATAAATGGAATCATACAGTATGTTGCCTTTTGCATCTGGTTTCTTTCACTTCTGAGATTCATGTGTGCTGTGTGCATCAGTACTTCATTCTTTTTATTGTGGAGCAACATCACGTTGTATGAACATACCACAATGTGCTTATTCACCAGTCCATAGACATCTGGGTTGTTTCCGGTTTCTGATGCTCATGAACCATTTGTGTACAGGATGTAATGTGTTTATTTCTCTGGGGTAAAAATCTTAGGAGAAGGATTACTGGGTTATATGGTAAGTATATGTTTAAGAAATTGCCCATCTCTTTTTCGAAGTGCCTGCACCATTTTGCGTTCCTACCAGCAATGAGAGTTCTAATTGTTTTGCATCCTCTAAGCTTGTGGTATTGTCCATTTTTAAAGTTTTAGCCATTCTAATAGGTGTGTAATGGTATCTCATTTTCCTAGTGACTGATGTCAAGCATCTTTTCATGTGCTTATAGGTCATCCATATAACTTCTCTAGTGAAATGTCTATTTAAATCTTTTAAAATTTGAGTTGTTTGTTTTCTTATTATTGAGTTTTAAGAGTTCTTTATATATGCTGTATACAATTCCTTTGTCAGATATGTGATTTGTAAATGTTTTTCCAAGTTTATAGCTTATCTTTTCATTTTCATATAGTATCTTTTAAAGAGCAAAAGTTTTTAATCTATCAACTTAACTATTTTTAATTTTATGATTCATGCTTTCCTTTAATAAACATTTTAGTTTAGAATAGTTTTAGATTTATAAAAACTAATGCAAAAATAGCACAGAGAGTTTCCCTACACCCCACACCCAACTTTCTCTCTTATTAATCATAGTATGGCTCATTTGTCACAACAAATGATTATGGTTTATGTTTTTTGTGATCTACCTAAGAAACCTTTACCTGCCTCGAAGTCACCATGATTTTCTATGTTTTTATATAGAAATTTTACAGTTTTAGCTTTTAGGTTTAGGTCTATGATACATTTTGAATTAATTTTTGTGTAATGTTGAGGTTCATTTTTTTCTTGTTTTAGCACTATTTGTTGAATAGACCTTTTTGTTTTAATATATATAAATATATAAAATATTGAAGGATATGCTTGAATGGTGGTTATTTTATTTTTTCCTCTGATATTTTCTATATGTCTCTACAATTAGCATGAGTAAGCAGAAGTTTTGAGTGAACAGACAATATGGTGAAGAAAGACAGTGAAAATAAGTGCAGTAGAAGCAGAGACTGAGAGAAGCTGGCCTCTGAAAGAGGGATCATCAGATTATGTTGCTGAGAGGGTGATGGATACCTCAGTTACCCATTTGTCGATTTCTGAACCACACTGCAGAGCCTGAGAGGCCTGGCTCTGTTGTGGTTCCTCTTATATGTGGTCTAGTCCAGTGGTTGAGAATCCTGTATTTTTTACTTCCACATCTGCCCTTACAATAAACCTCCATTACTTTAGACATCTTGAGTGGGTCGCTGTTTCTTGCAACCTAAAGGAAACTTACCAGCAAACCTACACACAGATGCAGCAGGCACCTCTTTATGGGGTAAGGATGAATGACTAAGGAAGAACATGTGCTGGCCCCAAAACTCCTCCAGGGTTTGGCCTCCATGTGTGAAATTAGAGCTATGTCTTTTATTGTAACATTATATTTCTGATACTTGTAAATATATTGCTAAGATCAAGGGATAACATATTAATATATTAACCATTTATTATTTTAAAATTTATTTTTCATATTATTCCAGCTCAGAGACCAGAATTCTGAAAACAAGTAAATTCTGATTTGGGGTGGAGAGAGAGGGTTGCAAGTAGAACATTTCTGAACATGGGCCAAGACTTGTACTTGTGAATCTGGTATCAGAGATGGCAAAAGGGTCGCCAAAGCTGGATTTTGTGTAATTGAGATATAGTACCTCATGGTTAAGGTCATGGGCTGAGGGGTCAGAATGCCTGGGTTTCAAGGCCAGCTCCGTGACTTTCTTAGCTGGGTGAACTTGAGCAGTTTACAAAGCCTCCTTAAGCCTCAGTTTCTTCTGCAAACAGGGGTGCTTGGGAGGCTTCTGTCAGGTAATGTGCTGGCACAGCGGAAGTGCTGCATAACTGTCAGCTCATCTCATTGCTCCCTAATATTCCCCAGCTCTCATGCCGGGGGGCCTGGAGGCCGTGTGTTCGTGCATGCCTGAATCTTCAGGCTAATGGTTCACTTTGCGATGAAGGCCTCCCATTTCACTGAGCCCTTGAACCACCCCATCTGTTCAGCCGTCTCTGTCTCCCTGTGTGGGTTCCCTTCTCCTTTTTAAGACCCTTAATTAGTTTTGGGTGATAGAATGATCCGCACCACCTGGGCATCAGTTATTAGCAATAAATGCAGCTCCTCTGAGTAGCCACGGCATACTAATTATTTCCACATGAAGGTAGTTTTCTGCAACTCTCATTACCTGCTAAATTATACTGGTGCATATTTTAAAATTTTTGTTTGTTTCTTTTTAAATCATTCACCTTAGGTTCATCTAGTCAATCCAGAAATACCTGCAATAACATCTGGATAAAATTCTTTTGTTTAATTTTTTTTCAATTTTTAACTCCAGCGCATTTTTGTTTTTTAGCATCCCGTTGGGAAGTTCTATTTCTTCTCTTTTCTGGCTCATGTTTCCTAAATAGCCAATTAATTGTCTAATAGATGTTATCTCTGGGAGGTTGCCGCTCTTTGCCAGGCATTAGTATTGTCAAGCCAGGCCTAGCATGTTAATTCTTTCCCTGACTTTTGCTCCAGGTCCACATGACAAAGGCAATATGCCAAAGAAGCTACTGAGTTGAAACAGCTAGAATTTCAATTTAACTAGGATTAGGTTAGCGCTTGCTAGAGATAGTGGGCATGGTGGTTAGGGTAGCAGACACGGAAACAAACCACACATGATCAAAATTGGCTGGATGTAAGAAAAAACCCTCTATTTCTAGCACTATCGTCAAGCTTTCTTTTTTTTTTGTTAAGCTATGGTGTAAGTGTGTAACATACTACAAACACATATTCTTTTGGATGCTTATTTTAATTTTCACATTGGGTCTCAGTGTTGGGGTTACATAGGGAGTGGTGTTCATGCCCTATCTAAAGGAGGTATTTAGATCTGACCGATTTTTTTCTTTATAATATTTTGTAAATAGAAATATTTTATAATTAATTAATTAAAAAACCAGACTTCAAGATTGTAATTGGGAGGAAATCTAGTCATGAGTCATTGAGGTAGTCCAGGACAGGTAAAAGTGATAGGGGTTAGAGTGGGGGCAGGAAATGGAGAGATGAGGACAGATTTGGGAATTTTTTTAAAATTCTTTTTGTTGTTTAATTAACGTACTGTAAGAATAACTTCTTTTGGTGTATAGTGCTATGAGTTTTAACAAATGTATAGAGTCAGGTAAACACCACCCCTATCATAATATAGAACAGTTCCATCACCTCCCAGTATTTCCTCGTGTTGTAGTCAACCCCTCCACCACCCCTAACCACTGACAACCACCCATCGCCTTCCCTACAGCTTTGCCTTTTCTATAATATCATATGAATGGAACCTTATTGTATTTAACTTTTTGAGACTGGTTTCTTTCATTCAGCATAATGTGTTTGAGAGACATCCATGTTAGTCATATATCAATAGTTCATTCTTTTTTTTCCAAGTAGCATTCCGTTATATGGATATACCAGAGTTTGTTTAACCATTTATCTCCTGAAGGATATTTGTGTTATGCCCAGTTTTTGTCGATTATGAATAGAACTGCTATAAACATCTGTGTACAAGTTTTTGTATAAACATAAGGTTTCACTTCTCTAGAGTAAATACCTAGGAGTGGGATTAATGGGTCAAATGATAAGTGTATGTTTCACTTTATAAGAAGCTGCCAAACTATTTTTCAAGGTGGATGTACCATGTTGCATTCCCACAAGGAATGCATGAGAGTTGCACCTGCTCTGCATCCTTGCAAGTATTTGGTATTGTCTTTTGTTAGAAAAGTCATTTTAGTAGGTGTGTAGCCGTACCTCACTGTGGCTTTAATTTGCATTTCCCTAAAGCCTGACGATGTTGAGCATCTTTTCATGTACTTAAATATTTGATATTCTGGATAAGAGACCTTTGCTGGATATATGATTTGCAAATATTTTTTCCCAGTCTGTAGCTTGTCTTTCTGTTCTCTTAACAATGTCTTTGAAACAGCAAAAGTTGTAATTTTGATGAAGTTCAATTTACTGATTTTTTTCTTTTAAATAAATCTAGTTTATAAAGCTTAAAACTTTAGACATAAAATTTGTGTTCTTTGTGGGCATGCATTTGCTGTTATATACCAGCATTGGAATGTTTTCAGATTTGCTGCTTATGGTTGCACTAGTTGTGCACTGCACAACTCTGGGAGGCATAATTTACTTGGACTATAATGAGAATGGCACCACCAAGAGCTGTAAAGTGTACAACTTGTGCAAGCATACATTATCTCTCTGGTGTCTTCCTTACTGCACAGATTGCCGTCATTGCTGTGGTCTTGTTTTATTTCTCCTGCCATTTATTGTTATTATTCGGAGTCTATATTAAAGCTCTGTTTAAGAAGCTCCTGTATATGAACCGTCTGCAGCTAACTTCTTCCCAGTGACTCTTCAGCTAGCTGACGGCCTATCCTTGGGGTTCCAGCAACCTCATGCTTTCGGGCTGGTTTCCTCAGCTGACGCTTCCCATCAATTCACGTTGATGGAAATTGGAAACTCCCTGCACTCAGCCAGTTGTAGCTGTCTAGACAGCCAGGGTTTTGAAACTTGAGTCTAAACAAATGACTAAGAACTTAAGATTTGTAGCATCATCCATTATGCAACTCTCATTTGCATTAAAAAGCGACCGAATATAAAGACAGAAATGCCACTTGCAGGTAATATTTTGGCTGTGAGTAATGCATCATTAACTCTGAGTAGCTCTGAGTAAACTCAGAGGGGGCACATGACCTCCCTCTGACAATGTGAGGTACTGTTCAGCGTCTGAGATTTTATATTCTGAATGCGTGACTGGTTGTACTTTCTTGCTCCCAGTTAAAGATGGGACCACAAGCTGTTAATCAGTCAACTGTTATTGTGAGAGCAGAACCAGAAAAGCTTCAACAGAAGAGAATTGTTCTCCGTGTGCTGCTACATCATCATCTTCCTCAGTTAATACAGGCTCTGAAGTGCTACACTGTGAGGCGGGGATAGGGAAGAAGGAGCAAGTGTCCTGTTTATGAATTGTTTTATTCAAAATCAGGCTGATTATGTTTTTATGTAGGGAAGGCACAGAATCTGATTGTGTCTTGCGAGTGAGGATAGCTTAAATGAGGAAGTTGTTAAGGAGGGCATCTTGGAAGGTGTGGACTTGGAAGGCTGAAGGTTTGGGAAGAGGGGGTGTGTAATATCATAGGTAGGTAAAAAGGTCGATTAAGAAGGGATCACTGCTTGGAGGGTCCAAAGAAATGGTTTGAGGGATGAGGGAAGGGAATGATTTAATTCTGGGCCATTGATCCTGCTCTAAGAAGTGATGATAAACAAAGGGGTAGAACCAACAGGTGTTTTCGTTTTGTAAATAAGCCCATGATGGTACTACAGGGAAGGTGATCTTTTGGGTGTCTTCCACCTACCTGGCTTCTTCATAATCAGCTATAGTATGATTTCAGAAAGCATCCGGTTTTTCACCATTAAATATGATGCTAGCTATAGGTTTTTTTTGTTTTATAGATGTTCTTTACCAAGTTGATTAATTCTCCCTTTATTCCTAGTTTGCTGAGATTTTTTTTTTTTATTTTTTATGAATGGGTATTGGATTTTGCCAAATGCTTTTTCACATCTATTGTTAAGATCATATGACTTTTCTAATTTGGCCTGCTGATGTGATGGATTACATTAATTGATTTTCAAGTGTTGAAGCCGTCTTGCATACCTGCAATAAATCCCACCTGGTCATGGTATGTAATTCTTTTTATACATTGTTGCATTTGATTTGCTAACATTTTATTGAGGATTTTTGCATCTATGTAAATAAAAGATATTGGTCTGTAGTTTTCGTGTCTTATAATGTCTTTATCTCATTTTGTTATTAGCTGGTTTTGTTAATGCTGACCTCCTAGGATGAGTTAGGAAGTGTTTTCTCTGCTTTTATTTTCAGAAAGAGATTGTACAGAATTAGCATCATTTTTCCTTTAAATGTTTAGTAGAATTCACCAATGAAACCATGTGAGCCTGATGCTTTCTTTTTTGGAAGGTTATTAAGTCTTGATTAAATTTACATAATAAATATAAGCCTATCCAGATAATCTGTTTCTCCTTGTGTGAGTTTTAGTAGTGTGTGCCTTTTAAAAAAATGGTCCATTTCATCTAATGCCCCAAATTTTGGGGCATAGAGTTATTCATAACATTCTTTTATTATTCTTTTAATGTTCACGGAATCAGTAGTGGTTTCCTACTTTCATTTCTGATATTAGCAATTTGCGCCTTCTTTTTTTTTTTGGTTGGCCTGGCTAGAGGTTTATCAATTTTATTGATCTTTTCAAAAAACTAGCTTTTGGTTTCTCTATTGATTTCCTGTTTTTTATTTCATTGATTTCTGCTCTAATTTTTATTATTTCTTTTCTTCTGCTTGCTTTAGTCTTCATTTGTACTTCTTCCTCTAGTTTCATAAGGTGGAAGTTTAGGCTACTAATTTTAGATCTTTCTTCTTTTCTAATATATACCTTCAATGCTATAAGTTTCACTCTAAGCAATGCTTTCAGTGCATCTCATACATTTTGATAGGTTGTATTTTCATTTTCATTTAGTTAAAAATACTTTTAAATTTCTCTCAAGACTTCTTTGACTCATGTGTTATTTAGAAGTATGTTATTTAATCTCTAAATATTTTGGGACTTTTTTCAGCTATCTTTCTGTTATTGATTTCTAGTTTAATTCCATTGCGTCCTGAGAGCATACTCTGTATGATTTCTATTTTTTTAAATTTGTTAAGATGTGTTTTATGGCCCAGAATGTGGTCTATCTTGGTAAATGTTCTATGTGAACTTGAGAAGCATGTTTATCCAACTATTGTTGGATGAACTATTGATATAAATATCAATTAGATCCAGTTGATTGATGCTGCTGTTTAGTTCAGCTGTATCCTCACTAATTTCCTACCTTCTGGATCTGTCAGTTATTGACAGAGGGGTGTTAAGTCTCCATCTATACTAGTGAATTTTTCTCTTTCTCCTTGCAATTATATGAGTTTTTTCCTCAAGTATTTTGATGCTCTCTTGTTGAGTATATATAAGTTAGGGATTGTTATGTCTTCTTGGAGAACTGATACCATTATTATTATATAATGCCCCTCCTTATCCTCAGAATTTTCCTTGTTCTGAAGTCTGCTTTGTCTGAAATTAATGTAATTATTCCAGCTTTCTTTGGATTAGTGTTAGCATGGTATATCTTTCTTCATCCCTTTACTTTTAATGTGTCTTTACATATATATAAAATGAGTTTCTTGTAGACAACGTATAGTTGGGTCTTGTTTTTTTATCCACTCTGACAGTCTCTGACTTTTAATTGGTGTATTTAGACCATTCACATTTGATGTGATTATTGATATAGTTGGATTCATATCTACCATATTTTTAACTGTTTTTCTATTCATTGCACTTGTACTTTTGCTTCTTTTTTATCTTTCCCTATTTTTCTGCCTTCTTTGATTTTACTTGAGCAGTTCATATTATTCTACTTTCTTTCCTTTCTTAGTAGATCAATACTTCTTTTTTGAAAAGTTTTAATGGTTTCCCTAGTGTTTGCGATATGCATTTACAACTAATCTAAGTCCATTTTCAAACAACACTATACCACTTCACAGGTAGTACAGGTATCTTATAATGGAGTATTCCCAATTCCTCTCTTCCATCCCTTATAACATTCCTGTCATCTATTTCACTTATCCACATGCTATACTCACCCAATATGTTGCTGCTATCATTACTTTGAACAAATGGTTATCTATTAGATCAATTAAGAATAAGAAAAATAAAAGACTTTATTTTATCTTTATTTATTCCTTCTTTAATGCTCTTCCTTTCTTTGTGTAGATCTGAATTTCTGACCTGTATCATTTTCCTTCTCTGTGATGAACTTCTTCTAACATTTCTTGCAAGGCAGGTCTACTAGTGATAAATTTCCTACGTTTTTGTTTATCTGAGAAACTTTCTATTTCTCCTTCAGTTTTGAAAGATAATTTTGCTGGATATGGAATTCTAAGTTGATGCTTTTTCTCCTTTCAACACGTTAAAATATTTTACTCCACTCTCTTCTTGCTTGCCTGGTTTCTGAAGCGATATCCTATGTTATTCTTATCTTTTTTTCTCTATAGGTAAGGTATTTTTTCTTTCTTACAATTTCCATCTCTCTGCTTACATTACCCATCTGTTCTTGGATATTATTTGCTTTCTTTTCCCATTAGAGCCCTTAACATATTAATCATAGTTAAACTCCCTGTCTTTAAATCCAAAATCTGTGTTGTCTCTAAGTCTGCTTCTGATGCTTGCTTTGTCTTTTTAGACTGTTTTTTTTCTTCTGGCCTTTTAGTAAATGTGCTTTTTAATTTTTTTGTTGAAAGCCAGACATAATGTATCTGATAATAGGAACTGAGATAATCAGGCTTTTATTTGAGGCTCTATGTTAATCTGGGTAGGAGCTGGGCTGTGTTTAATGCTTGCTGTAGCTGTAGGTTCTGGAGGCTTCAGTTTCTTTTTTTCCTCCCTTGTTGTCTTTGGGTTTCCCTAAGAATACCTTCTTAAATAGGGTCTATGTCTTGTGTCTCTCTCAGTTGTAATCTACTATTATTATACTGGAGTCCTGTTGATGTGGTGGTAAGATGTTGACGAGGAAAGCACTCTATAATCTTGTGTTTAATTTAGAATTTTTTTAGTGGTTTGAGTCTCTGATCTATGACCTTCAGAAGCATTTCTTAGCTTTTTTTCCTCCCCTTATGTGACACAGGAAGGCTAGAGGGGCTGGCGTTGTCTAATTGCCCTCCCCCCAGGTGGGCTAAGTCTCTGGTAAAAGACTTTCCCTTCAGGGCAGGTTTTTATTATGGAAGAGCTTTGGGTGTAGTTCAAAATGTTTACTTTTTCCCTCCCCCTGCCAGAAGCTTAAGGGAATTTTTTTCTTTAATCTTTACCTTGAGAACCAGATGGGGCTTCTGGAGGTAAAACCCATGAAAGTCTGGGGGCTCCTCTAACACTGGGCCCCCAGAGGTTTTAACTCCCAAATTAGTCCAAACACAGCCTCCAGCAATTCATTGATTATGGTTTAAATGTTCTTGCCAGTCACTGGCTCCAGTGGCTCCTCTCCCGGTAAGCTGATCTCAACCTCAATTCTCTGTGTTCTCCTGTCTGTCTAGTTTTGGGGTGGCAGTTTGCCGTGTGACCTCAATTTTTTGATGGGTCGAAGAAAAGTCACTGATTTTTCCATTTGTTCAGTTTTTATCTTGTTGTGAGGATGAGAGTGATGACTTCTGAGTTCTTTGCCTGTTAGAGCTGAAACCAAAAGTCCTCACTGTAGCTTTTTTTATGATTCACTTTTAAACTTTACACACAGTCAAATTCACTCATTTGGTATAAAGTTCTATGTTTGATAGAATGATATAGCCATCACCACAATCAAGATACAGACAGTCCCCTTAGCCCCAAGACTCCTGTGCTGCCTCATGTGGTCAGTCTCTCTCCTACTCCCAACCCCTGACAACTACTGATCTGTCTTAGAACTTTTTGTTCTTAGGTCATCTGTGGGATTGGGAACCCTCTGGGACTGCCATGGGGTGTATATTTGTGGGCATGAATAGGTCAAAGAAGAAACCTCCTTTGGGCAGATCCCAGGTAATGTAATGCACTATAGCTCCCAACTGTGTGCTTTCTGCCACTTAAAAAAAGTAAGCAATAAGAAAACAGAAATAAAATTAAGTAAGAATAAATTCAGCAAAAGTAAAAAAAAAAATAGACAAAGTGGTAATAAAGAAAGTTCAATTTAAAACAAATTTCATAGCTCCTTCTTTGAAATATTCACGTAAACAGTAGTATACAGGTGCTCTGTGCAAGGGAAGTGACCAAGATGACTACTCTCTCAAGGGCATCTTATGATATTGAGCTGGACAAACTTTGGAGATGACTTAGTGACCTAAGGAGGAGTCAACAAACTATAACTCACCAGCCACATCTGGCATATTACCTGTTTTTGTATGGCCCCAGGCTAGAATGATATATTTTTTTTTTTTGCTGAGGAAGATTCACCCTGAGCTAACATCTGTTGCCAATCTTCCTCTTTTTGCTTGAGGAAGATTCACCCTGAGCTAACATTCGTGCCAATCGTCCTCTATTTTGTATGTGGGTTGCCATCACACATGGCCGCCAATGAGTGGTATAGGTCCACACCTGGGAACCAAACCTAGTGCCTTAACCACTAGGCCACGGGGCCAGCCCCAAGAATGATTTATATATTTATAAATAATTGGAAAAAAAATAAAGAAGAATATTTCATGGCAGATGAAAGTTATATGAAATTCAAATTTCACTGTCCGCAAATAAAGTTTTATTGAAACCCAGCTACACTCATCTATTTACATATTGTCTATGTGCTTTCAAGAAAAGCACATAGAAATTCTGTCTGTGGCAGAATTGAGTAGTTGTGATAGACTGTATATGGCACTCTCATCACTGTGGACTGATGCTTGGCACACTGCAAATTGCAGTGATGCAGTTATAATTCAACAGTGTTTCAAATGTCGTATGATGACATCCCTCCCTCCTTCACGTTCTCCTTCCTTCCTTCTTTCCCTTCTCTTTCTCTCCCTCCTCCCATTTATTTACTTCAATTTATAGTAAATACCCATCAAGTCAAAACAAGGAAGGAAAAGTGGACTTTGAATATCATGCTTTTAAGACACAGTGCAGTGTAAATTATTTTGTAATAGAATTAGAGGGCAAAGCATTTTGCTTCCTATACAATGACATTATAGTTGTGCCAAAAGAATGCAATATATATCAACATAACCAAACAATCATCACAATATTCCCAGCTCACAGGAAAGCAATGGTTAGAAAAATAGAAAAACTTAAACAGCATTTCTCATTACAGCAGAATTTCTTCACAAAAATAAAAAATGAAAATGAGCCTGCAGCCAAAGAAAGTTTCAGAGTGGCCCATTTGTTAGCCAACCAAGGAAAGCTGTTTGCCAATGGTGAATTAACTAAATTGTGATTGATTGCAGCAAAGAAATGCGTCCAGAGAAAATAAACTTGTTTGAGACTTTTACCTTTTCAGTGAGAAAAGTTGCTCAGAGAGTTGAAGACATTGGGAGCAACGTCATTAGTCAATTAAGAAATTAGACAAATATTTTGGTGTTGTTTTCCTTGGCTCTTGATGAGCCGACAGATATTACTGATTCTGCTCGGTGGATGCTGTTTATTCCAGGAGTCAACGCCGAGTTTGAAGTGACTGCATGGAACAACTACAGGTGAGAATATTTTCAAAGAATTTGAGAAAGCTAATTCAGTACAACTTGAGGTGGAATCTGCTAACAAGTGTTACAGTTGATAGCAGTAAAGCTACGTGTGGAGCAGTAAAGGCTTAGTTGGACAAATTTACAAAGTTTGAGAAAATGGAAGGTATTTAAAGCCTGTGGTTATTTATCGTGTTATTCATCAGCATGTACTTTGCAGAAAAGACTTGGATCTGTCATGCGTCACTGATCCAGTAGTTCTGTTGGTGAATTCATTTGCTCTCATGGACCTGACCATAGTCAGTTTCATGAATTTTTGCCAGAAAAAGAAGCTGAACATCCTGACTTGTGCCACCCAGCAGTTCAATGGCAGTGGTAAAGTTTTAGGGTGATTTTTTGAGCATGGGGCTAAGATTGAAATTTTTTTAAATGAGAAGAACTGCCTTCAGCCACTACTAGTGAACACTGAATGGCTTGGGAAATTAGTTTTTGCTACACACTTGATGTTTCTTAATGAACTCAACCTAAAATAATAAGGCCAAACAGCGCTCATATGAGAAACTTACACTGCTGTAAAGTCATTTCGACAACTAACATGGTTTGAATGTCAAGCTGCCTTATTCACTTCCAGTGGTGTCAGAAGATAAAACAAGAGGTGAGATCTCCATTTCCATATAAGTTTGCAGTGGATATATTTTCTGAGTTCAAACTGCAGTTCCAGCAGCATTTTTTGGACTTCAATGCAAGTGGAAAGAAAATCTCCATATTTCAAAACCCATTTAACTGAGCAGTTGAGGAGCTTCCACCTAACTTCCATTGGAAGTGATGAATCTGCAATTTAAGGGTATGCTAAAAGACAACTATCAACATAGAAATTTAATGGAATGCCATAAATGCCTTTCAAGTGATCAATATGCTCAATTAAAATCATATGCTCATGAATTGATATCAGTATTTGGCAATACTTTTCTGTGTGAGAAGCCATTTTCAAAGATGCAATATTTGTCTTTGAATTGAAATACTCAATGAGGCAAAATCTCATTGTAGGTCAGCATTAACAGATGAGCATTAGCAACCCATGTTGATAATAGGCCGATTACACTTGAACCCCAATGAAGTGAAATGTTATCACCCCACAAAGAATTTCATTCTTCTCATTATAGACCTATGCTATAAAAAAGTTGTACTGAATTATTATTATATTTTGAATTTTGTCAGTAAAAAATGTGTGGAAATTTGGTTTCTTTCTTGTTACATAAGTGATTATATAGTATCCTTGATTTTGCCTTTTGGTCTAAAATATTTACTATCTGCCCCTTTACAGAAACTGTGTGCCGACCCCTGACCTAGACTGTTCTTGACTTTCCATGTGCTAGAAGACAGTCTGAGGTCCTCAAATGAGAAGCCCCAGGCACAGAGCCAATAATCTGCAAAGACCCCTGTACATTATAAATGGAACAAAAAAAGCTTTCAGGGCTTGGTCAGCTGACCTGTCAGTCAAACTGTCTCTTAATAAAACCTGGTGCTTAAACAAAAGAGGGTGCCTCTTTTCTAACACATCTGTATTAGTTTCTTAGGGCTGCTGTAAAAGAAACTGCCGCAAGCGGGGGGCTTAAAACAACAGAAATTTATTCTCCCACAAGTCTGGAGGCCACGAGGCTGAAATCAAAGTATTAGCAAGGCCATGCTTCCTCTGAAGCCTCTAGAAAAAAATCTTATTTTGCCTCTTTCTAGCTTCTGGTGGTTGCCAGCAGTCCTCAGCATTCTTTGGCTCGTGGCTTCATCATTTCGGTCTCTACCTCCATCATCACGTGACCTTCTTCCCGGTGTGTCTCTGTGTCTGAACCTCCTCTTCTTATAAGGATGCCGGTCGTATTGGATTTAGGGCCCACCCTACTCCAGTATGACCTCATCTTAACTAATTACATCTGCAAAGATCCTATTACCAAACAAGGTCACATTCTGACGGTCTAGATGGACATGAATTTGGCCAGAGTGGGGGGGCACAATTCAACTCACTATATTTTAGCAGTGAAAGGAGGAAGTGATCAGAAGCGTGCTTGGCTAGAAAGCTTCAGGACCTGTGGTAGACAGAAAAATGACTCTCCTCCCCAAAAGCATTCACATCCTAATCCCTGAGATATGTGACTATATTGCTTTCTACGTCAAAAAGGGACTTTGCTGATGTAATTACACTAAAGATTTTGAGATGGGGAGATTATCCTGGATTATCTGGATGTGCCCAGTGTAATCACAAGGGTCCTCATAAGAGGGAGGCAGGAGAGTCAAAGGCAGAAGAAGGAGATGGAATGACAGAGCAGGAGTTGGAATGATGACCTTTGAAGATGGGAGAAGGGGCACTGAGCCAAGGAATGCCTGCAGCCTCCAGAAGCTGGAAGAGAAAAGAAAGTAGATTCTCCCTGGAGCTTCCAGAAGGAACACAGCCTTACTAACATCTTTATTTTAGCCTCATCAGAGTCATTTGGGACTTCTGACCCCCAGAACTGTAAAAGAATAAATTTGTATTATTTTAAACCGCTAAGTTTGTGGTAATTTGTTATAGCAGCAACAGAAAGAGAGCTAGTTCACCTGGTTCCTACAGCTGGACTGAGTGCGTCCTGGCTGTGGATGAAGGAAGGAAACGGTGGGGAAACGGATGCAGGAAAGATCGTGCAGCATTGGGTGCGTGTGCAGCTGGGGCGAAGGAGAAATCAGAGGTACCTTCTGTGCTTCTGCCCTGTTACAGGCACATGTTCTTTAGGAGAAGATTTCAAAAGACAGGCAAATTCCATTTTTGGCCTGAAATTTTAAATAAAAATGATTTAAGTTTGTAGAAAAGAGGTGTTTTTTTTTTAAATGAACCCCAGCACTTCGGAGGTACATGCAGTTTTTCAGATTCAAAACACTCCCAAGTGATCTTCAGAACCTTCGTTCCTTCCAGATGGCCTCCCACAGATGCCCTTGTTCACTTCACAAAACACACGCGTGCTGGAAGGACCTCTCAGAGTTTTGTATCCAGGGATGTTAAAGTCTCCACTTTGGCTTAGGGAGCTAAGAAATACTTGTAGCTAAGCAAACATTTCATAGATGGGATGTTCCCTGAAAAGGACGGTTTGCCCACAAGCATAGAAAAGTGTCAGGGCAGGAAAGAGAAGTTTGGCGTTACTGTTTGCTGTGGAGCTTGGATCCGAACCTCTAAGCTATAAATAAACTCTGCTAGCCAGCTCATTCTGTCATGACCCCAGACTTCTTAGGAAACAGTAATGCTGGAACTGTTTTTCAAAGACATAGCAAATTAAGAGAACATCATGCCAAACAGGGGATAAAAGATCAGATGCCCAGAAAAGGACTTCAAAACCATTTAAAAATTATAAAAGCAATCTTTTATTTGAAAAATAAATTATGATTACTGCAAGTTTCTTTTAATACTTGATTTTATTTCTTTTAAAGAGGAACACTATTTTATAAGGCAAGGGAGATTCTAAAATTGTGTCCCCAGAGATTCTTAAATAAATAAATAAAAATAACAAGGCATCTATTTTCCTGGGAAATAGAATATATTCCTGGATATATTCCTGGATATAGAAAATAACTGCCCATTCATAGGTGAAAAGATGAGATCAGAACTTTTTAAATTTGGCTGCCAATGGTTTTGAAGTGCTTTTCTCCAGTTAGAGAGCTTTAAAAAATACTGATGCCCAGGCCCGAAATCTGGATATTCTGATATAACTGGCTGAGAAATAGGACTAGATGGGGCCTGGAGTTCCTTGAAAATGTAAAAATTCCTTGATTCACAGATATTTTATAATTATGATCACAATTTTAATAAAGTGATCATATTTATGGTTACTTTAATTTTAACAAAGTTATTTAATTTTATACTTATGGTCAAAATCTTAAAATTATGACCACTTTAGTGGGATGAATTCTTTAACAGATTTTCATTTAGCAAACATTTATCACGTACTAGATATGAAGGCTTACTTTTAAGAAACCCTGGTTCAGTAGGGAAGTGACGCATGTAAAAAAGTCAGAATTCTCAAGCTGTGTGACATGTACCAGCACGGAATTGTGTTTAAATTAGGAGGTAGCAGAGTGGGAGGAGAGGTTAGATCTGTTCAGGGTGGGCTGGGGGTGATGTAGAGATAAGAGAAAGCTCTGGTCTTAGCTGGGTTTGAAAAGCTTACTAGAGTTTGTCGGGTTGGCAAGAAAAGAGGGTATTTCCAGAGCCAGAGAAAGCATGTGAAAAATCACAGATATGAGTGAGCATGTTCAGGAGATGATCGTTAATGTTGCTAGAGGGTGACAGAGGGTAATGTTGCTAGAGATAAAGCAGGAGTTGGGAATTGGCAGAAGGTAGGAGGTGAGGCTAGAGAGTCAGGCTGGCCCCACGAAGGGTGGGGGACCTTCACCTGTTCAGGCCTCGGGAGCCACATCCTGGACACGATCAGACTTGCTCTCTTGCAGGATCCCTCTGGCGGCCCCAGGAAAGATGAGTCTAGGAGGAGTAAGACTGGGGGCAGGGAGATGAGTAAGGAGGCTGCTGCCAAACCCAAGAAGAAGATTTGAACTAACATGAATAGAGAGGAAAGGATAGATCTAAAATGTATCAGGGAAGCAGAATGAACCAGACCTGGCCAATGGTGATAGATACAAAGGAGACAGGGAGTCAAGTTGACCTCCAGGTTTTTTTATTTGACCAGCCAGACAGCTTATGACAGCCAGCAGGCACTAAACGTTGAAGCACAATTTGTTCTGTAGACTCAGTCATACAGGAACAGATATCTTCAGGCTTAGCTCAGCAGCATGGAAAGTGAACCGAGTTTCTGCAGGTCACCCCAGCCTCAAATGTGTAGATGTGGGGATAGGGGTGTGGAGTGTGTGTGTAGGTGTTCAGGGTAGAATATAGGAATGAAGTAATGGCTTTTGTTTTGTTTTGTTTTTTTAAATTATAGTAAAATACAAAAACTTAAAATTTACCATCTTAACCATTGTTAAATGTACAGTTCAGTGGTATTAAGTATATTTACATTGTGCTGCAAGTATTACCACCATCCATCTCCAGAACTCTTTTCATCTTGCAAAACTGAAACTGTACTCATTAAATAAAAATTCCTTATTCCCCTCCTCCTCAGACCCTGGCAAGCCTGACTCTACTTTCTGTTTCTATGAATTTGACTGCTCTAGGGACCTCATATAAGTGGAATCATATAGTATTTGTCTTTTTGTGACAAGCTTACTTCACTTAGTATAATGTCCTCAAGGGTCATCCATCTTACAGCATATATCAGAATTTCCTTCATTTTTATGGCTGAATAATATTCCATTGTATTGTATACCACATTTCGTTTATCCATTCACCCATTGATGGACACTTGGATTACTTCCACCTTTTGGCCATGGTGAACAATGCTCTATGAACACGGGTGTACAAATATCTCTTCAGCACCTTGCTTTCAATTCTTTTGGATACATACCCGGAAGTACTATTGCTGGAGCGTATGGCAGTTCTAGTTTCAACTTTTTTGAGGAGCCACCATACTGTTTTCCACAGTGGCTGCACCATCTTGCATCTCACCAACAGTGCACAGGTGTTCCAATTTTTCTCCATCTTCACCAGCACTTGTTAATTTCTGTTTTTTAAATTTTTTTTTATTTTTAGTAGCAGCCATCATAGTGGGTGTGAGGTGGGATGTCATTGTGATTTGGCAATGGCCTTTTGCTCCAGCCTCCATTAGCTAGAGCAGCTGTCACCTCAACCTTCAAATCGTCCCTTACAGGTGAGGGTCCATGCGGTTTTCTCAGGGGGCTCATACCACTGCTCGTGCCCTTGCTTTTTCCTGGCCACTGTCATGATAGCCCTTCTAGACATGGATGTTGTTCTGTTGCTGAGCCAGTGTCCAAAATGGCCACTCCTGCCATCCCTCATGATGTGCCCACACTGGCAGGTGGCTACTTCTTGCTCTGCCCCAGTAGCCATTAAGCTGAGCAGGACAACCACCCTCCTCCCACTGCCTATCAGTCCCCACAGCCTTGCCCTCGCAGCCTGTTTTCCTCCGGTGCTCTGAACCAATCATGTGACTTGCATTTCAGTCCATTGCTGCGCTTTCTCTAACCACCTGACACAAGCAGAAGGGCCGGATAATAAGACGGAAGACACGAAACTGGGCTGTACTCCAGTGTTGCCCCTCTTTGCAGGCTAAGCCTGTCCCCTGTCACTCCCTCCTCGTCCCCTTGTGCAAGTCCCTCCCCTAGCCTGGATATTGTCTTGGAGATGAAGGAACAACCCCTGGTCTCCACCTACTTGGAGCCTTAGCCCTGCAGGATGGCTTCCAGCCCCACAGGATCCAACCACTGTCCACATGAGGCTTATGGGGTTTTCCTGCACAGAAAACCCTGGTCGGCCTACTCAGGCGTCCTGAATTCAGCCAAGGGTATGAGCTTAGGTCTTCCCACTGGCCTCTTGCTTTAATGTCCTAGAGATTTCAGGCAAGATTGTTAGAATTTTAGCACATTCTTCTCTCTAATATAGAAATTATTCAATTGCAAGTGTTGTATAAATCCTGGCTAACCAGGTTCCTGCAGTAGGTCAAAGTAATACTTCCTGAAAGTAATTTTCTATTCACTTCTGTGCTCAGACCTGAGGCATGGGGCCTGTGTTAGCTTTCCAGGGCTGCTGCCACAAATTACTACAGACTGGGTGGCTTAAAACAACCCAGACCTTTCTTCTCCTACAATTCTAGAGGCCAGAAGTCCAAAATCCAAGTGTCAGCAGGGCTAGTTGTTTCTGGAGCGTCTGAGGAAGTATCTGTTCCATGCCTGTCTTCTAGGTTGTGGTGGCTGCCGGCAACTCTCGGCATTCCTTGGCTTGTGGCAGCAGAACTCCAATGTCTGCCTCTGTCTTCACATGTTCTCCTTCTCAGTGTCTCTGTGTTAAGTCTCCCTTTCCTTTCTCTTATAAGGATACCCATCATTGGATTTGGGGCCACCCGAAATCCGGGGTGATCTCATCTCAAGATCCTTAACTTAATTACATCTGTAAGACCCCATTTCCAAATAAGGTGACATTCATAGGTATAGGGGGTCAGGACTTGGATATATCTTTTTGGAGCCACTATTCAACCCACGACAGGACCCAATGTCATTTCTGCATCAATTGTTCCACCAAGGTGGTGACCTAGAAAAAAGGTTTGTCTGATAATTGAGTTTTTGGAATAAACTGGGAGATGGCCCCCTTCTGCCTTTAAGGTTAGGAAGATTATATTTGGTGCTCTGAAGAGTACTAATTATTAACGGGGTTTAGGGTCACACACACATTCCAAAAACAAATTTATTGTAATTTTCTACTTTAAATAATCCTCCCATTTGCTGGGGTGAATTCCCCTCTCAGTTTTCCACAAGACATTCCATCCTCTATCTTTGCCCAGAGTTGGACAAGTGATTTACCTTTTTAAAGAGTGTCTTTCACTTGTATTCCTTAAGGCAGCCCTGGCATAGGGAATGCCTCTTCTCCACACGTCCCCCCGCGTGAATTTGATGGTGAAAGGATTCCTGACTACCCCACCCTCCAGTGGACTCCAGCTGGCAATGACCACGTGCTCCTCCTGCTCAGAAGCCGGCAGGAAACAGCACCTGGGATGATGGCACTACTTAGAGTCGTGTGATTAGTTCTCATGTTGCTTGACACACAGGCTTTGCCATTTGATGAACTTATAACATCGGCTGCTGATATCGGTTTCCACTTAGTAACTAAGAAGAATTACTACTTACATCATCCCAGATTGATGACTTGGAACCTTTTAGGAAAAAAAGACTCAGAGACGAGATTTATTGCCATTCTCAAGTACTTCCTGAGCGGAATCAAAAACTTTCTTGGAAAAGACTGTGAAATAAGAGTCTCCTTGGCCAAGAGAGAATAATCTAAAGTCTACAGAGACCAGACACAAATACCAAGCAAGGAAACAAAGTCCCCTGGGAGAAAGAGGGATGACGAGGACATGTGGCAGCCAGAGAGAGAGAGAGAGAGAGAGAGAGCTAATGTCAGCCTGTTCCCAAGAACAGCCACCCTGCTTACCGCAGGGGAGCAGAGGCCAGTACGGAGAGGGGGCTCTTCTAATGAAGGCCTCAGTCCCTGTTCCTTTGCCCCATCACTCGTACCCACTCTGTGTTAGACGATGCCAAGGCCAGGAAAAAAATAGTGGCTGAATCTCATTGAAGGGTCCCTTAGTCTCAGTGGTGACACTTAAATGAAGTCCCCTTTAGATACCTTCAGAATTGGTTGGACACCTTGGGATTGGCTCTGGAAGAATTAAATCTGTGGGGCGGAGTTAAATAGAGACGAGAACAAGCTTCCCAAGATTAATGCCGGATATAGGACTATGCAAAAAAGGACTGAGACCAGAAGGTGAGGTAAAACACCTTAAATAAAGGGTTACAGTATTCTTTACATTCACTGGACTGAAGCGGCTACAAATGAGGTGTATTTCACCTCCTTAAATTAATGTGGTAAGATGCTCCTTATCTTCCTGGGACCGAAACAGCTACAATAACCTACACATGTATTTAATTTAATTTAATTTAGTGACAAATTGTTAAATAACCTTTTTTCCATTTTACCTGCCTAAGTTTGCCCAGAGGAAGGAGACTCGAAATCACACTATTGGCTACTGCCTGCTGTCCTCTGGGCAAAAAGTCTCTCAATATGGAAAAGACAATCAACCTGAATAGCTCAGGAATAAGGGAATTCATCCATCCATCCATCCATTCATCATCCTACAAACACATTGACTACCTAGGATGTATTGGGCTCTGTAAGGGATGTAAAGAACATATCATGGTGCTGAAATCACATGGCTTTCAACCTCAGGATCCTGTGATTCTGTAGTTTTCCCCTTCAGATGATAAATCCACCAGTCTTCCTTTAGCCACACTAAACAGTTGAGTACCAGAGAAAGAGGTGTCTGAAGTTAAAAAGTTTAGATTCAAGTCCCAGCCCTATCACAAGTTGTTTGATTATGGGTTAATTAGCTGAACTCTCTGGACCACAGTTTCCTCATTTATAAGTGAGAAATAATTCCAACTTCAGGGAGTTATGTGGAATAAAGAAAATATTTAAAACTCCTGCATATAGTAGTACTCTTCCTCTTAACTCTTATAGGAAGATCTATCCCTCTAACAGGAATGTGGCATTTCTCTCTAAAATAGTCTGTAATTTTTAATTTTTTTTTTTAAGTGAGGAAGATTAGCCCTGAGCTAACATCCATTGCCAATCCCCCTCTTTTTGCTGAGGAAGATTGGCCCTGGGCTAACATCCATGCCCATCTTCCTCTACTTTATATGTGGGATGCCACCACAGCATGGCTTGATAAGCAGTGCATAGGTCTGTGCCTGGGATCTGAATCTGCGAACCCCGGGCCACCGAAGCAGAACGTGCCAGCTTAACCACTACACCACTGGGCCGGGCCCCTAGTCTGTAATTTTTAAGACTTTGGTTTAAGGCCCATAAAGAAAGGAATTTAACTGTATACCCCAATTCAGGATTACCTGGCAGGTCTCCTGGTTTTTTCCATAATATCTCCCTTCCAGGATTCTTAGAATGGCCAACTCTGAGGAGGTTTCAAAGCTCTCAAGCAGTCTCCTGCTTCATGCTCCTTAACGGTGCTGCATCTCCTGGAGTATTGGTGGTTTTAGTGCTTTCTAGTGCATTGGAGATGTCCAAAAGAGCCATTATTGCTCCTACACAGGCTTAAATATTTGCTCATCCAGCCTAAGGATTCACGGACACACACAGGGAGCCAAATACATTTCCCAAGTATGTAGGTCAAAGGCTATTTTTTATCATTTGGGTCAGAAACATACTATTTATAAGCTTATATTAATTGGATTTTAGTTTTTTTTAATCCTGAGTTCTCTTCAATGCAAACTTTGGAATCAGAAAACATTTATTTCTAAATGATATTCTTTATTATTCAAAATGCATTCGTGGTTCTTTTGAAAAATAAGATGAGCATTGGTAAATGTCATTTCAACCAATATGGGAAATGTCAAAGGAGGTAGAAATTCCACAATGTTTTGCTCATTTCACAGAGATTACATTGTGCAAACTGTGGATTTTTTAAAGACCTTGCGCCATCAATCCCTCCTGCCAACTAGCTCTGAGACTGTGGGCAAATCATCTCTCAGAGTTTATTTTTCTCATTTGTAAGTGGGGCTATAATACCTATGTTCAGGATAATTGTAAGATTACAGATAATGCCTGTAAAAGGCATAGCAGAAAGCCTAGCACGTCACACTCAATAAACACTGTGTTATTATTATGATTTCCTTTCCATACTTCCCACTACTCCCAGATGCATTATATCTTAACGGTGAGGCCTTTTGTAGGTCAAAATGGCATCCCTATGTGGCTTAAGCTATCAAAAATGCAATATTTTTCTTTTATGCTTGGGGGATATGACCCTTCACTTTTTTATATATGAATAAAGACTCCTTACAAGTAATTAGTCAAATGAGTTGGTGGTAGAGATTATTGAGGACTTGAATCTACGTTGTAGTGTAGCACACAGAGAGGTAGTTGGAATTCCCTCTATTGCAAACCTTAGGTGTCAGGCTGCTAGGCTCAGGTACACAGTGATGAATCAAATGTATATGGTGCATATTTTCATGATGCTTCAAGCCTTAAACAAACACAAAAGTTACATGTATAATTACAAATTGTGCTAAGTGCCATGAAACAAAAGACTAAAGGCCATGAGAGAGAATGATACGGGGGATAAAATTTAGATTGGGGGATTGGTCAAAGCAGGCCTCTGTGGAGAAATGACCTTTAAGCTTTGACTTATGATAGGAGATAGCCAGGAAAAGAGTGGACACAAAGTGCATTCTAAGTGGAAGCTGGAAAAAGCAGATCTAGTTTGAGGAACCAGGAGAAAATAGGTCCCAATCACCTAATGAAGGGGAGCATGAAGAAAAATGGCATTAGAGAAGGGACAGGGAAGGACCCTCCAGGGTCTTGTAGTCATGTTATAGATTCTATATCTTATCCTGGGTACAATGAGGACCATAGGAGTGTTTTAAGCAGGGGAATGACCCACTGAGATTCAGGATTTTTAGATGACATTCTAGCTGCTGTGTACAGAATGGATTGGGATTGGGGTGGGAAGAATAAGGAGGGCACAGACGTTAGGAAAGAAAACAGGGGGACCAGTTGGAAGGTGGTGAGAGATCAGCTGGCTTGGCCTAGGGTAGAGGCAGAGCTGGGAACACCTGCTGCTGGATGGATCAGGGGAAAGAGATTGATGAGCGAGGGACAGAAGATGAGTTACAGGTTTCTTGCTTGAGCAGCAGGGAAGAATGCCCTGTTGACAGAGCATCATAAGAGTGGTCTTAAGTTAGTTGGTCATGGATTTCAGTTGCTGCAATTTTTGGTATTAATTCGTATGTTTAGAGAATTTTGTTTAGGATTTTCTTTTCTGAATGTTTTGTTTCTATTGAATTGTTTAGTTATTACCATCTTGATTGTCTGGTTGATTGTCTCCAATTCTTTGCTGTCAACAAGGTCTTCTTACACAGGACTACGGAACTGGCGGGATACATATGTACATCATCTTCTGCTCTGCCTTAGTCACAGTCATAAACTTTTAATAACCACTGCTTTAGAAGAATCTCAGACTCCAACAGGATTGTTCTCATTGTTCTCTGATCATCTGCCCCCTTCTTTTCCTGTACCTTTGCCCTTGTCTGCAATGCCCTCCTCCTTCCTGCCTGCCAGTTAGAGTCTGACCGTCTTAAGATTCCATTCATGCCTGCTGCCTCTGAGAAGCCTGTACTGATCACTCAGCTTACTGGGCTTCTCTGACACATCCTATTGGCCTTGAAATCTTAGTTTTCTTTGTATGAGTGTAGGCCTTCTCCACCCCAAAAGATTGTAAGTTCCTTGAAGACAAGCATGGTGTTGTTATATGCCTACAGAACCTTTCATGACTCCTGACACATGGTCAAAGTTCAAATGATGTTTCTTGGTCAAATGGTTGAGTTCATGTCAAGCTAGGTAGGAGAGGAGACTGGTGAAGGAGTTATTCTGGGTTGGATGGGAACTTAAAACAAGTCTCACGCCACAAACTGAAGGCATTCAACAACCTGACTACACACAAATAATATTCAATTTCTAATGTATCACAAAAGAATTATATTTATGTTCTTTGTTCTCTCCTATCTACCGATGCATTTGGAGATTGAACTCGAGTAGGAACATATTTTTAGAGCTTTGTGATATTTCACTGCTCTCTGTTGCTGTACTTTCTGGAGCCACATTGTTCATTTTTCTTTTTCATTCTCTGAAATACATTAATCAAGACAGCTTCTGGGCATGGGTCCAGAAAACAGTTTTAAGAAACCAGGGAATTAAACACTACCAACCAAATTTTCAGTTGCAGCAATAATTATTAAGTGGATCTCATTTAATTCCAGGCTGTGATCTGGACCCTGGAAAATTGTTGCCTTTTTGAAGTCTCACTATTCATGGAGTTGGGACACCAAACTAATGTCTCTCTAAATATTTGATAGCCAATCTCCCACCCAAAGTGTGCCAAGTCATGACACATGTATCTTTAAAACATGTCTAAAGTAACTTTGTGTTAAGAATTTGGGGAATTTTCAAAATAATCTGGAGGCCACTTACAGTATCGTAAAGCCAGTACATGTAGTCTTTTGGTTTAGGAGCTCGAAGTAAAAAAATGGAAAGACAAAGTCAATATGGACACCTAATTTTCACGTTGCATTTTATTGTCCCCTTTCAGGAAACAATTCATTCAGAATTCCCTGAACTGGATTCCTCTCCTTCTTGTGTCTGGAGTTTTCAACATCTAGCTCAGTGGTTCTTAACCCCAGCTCAGATTAGAATTACCTGTGGATCTGGCGCCCAGGCACCAGGGTGGTTCTCATGTGGAGCCAGGGTTTAAGACCAAGGTGGCTAACTCAACATGAACACACTGTAACAGATATGCTTCTATCTAAGCACACTGGAATGAGAGTGTTCATGGCAGCCTTCATTGTCACAGCTTGAGTCTGGAAACAACTCAAATGTCTATCCACAGTAGAATGGATGACTAAATTGTGGAATACTCATACAAGAGAATACAATACAGCAATGAAAATAACTGAGTTACAGCTACTCAAAGCAGCATACATCATGAGCTTCATAATGTTAAGTGAAAGAAGCCAGACACACAAAAAATACATGTTGTTTCATTCTATTTTTATAAACTTCAAACACAGACAAATCTAATTTACAGTATTAGAAGTCAGGATATTGGTTAAGTTTAGGGAGAGAGAGGGGGCAGCAATCGGGAGTGACCACATGGTGCTGATAATGGTCTATTTTTTGAGCTTTGTGGAAGTTAGAAGCCTGGGGTTATACAACAGGAGATATGTTTTTGCTTTATCATTTCAGTATGTTCTAAAATTTATACACTGAAATAATTAGAGAGGTTCACCTGAAATATCAATCAATATAATCTTTTGGAAGAAGATGTTTGGTCAAAAAAAAAATAATAAGATATTTATCATTGTGAGTCATCTACTAGTTCTTGGTCTTTTAAATACAATATAGTCTTTGAGACAGCCCTACTTAAGACAATATTTTGGAAGTTAATATATTAATCACAGTAAATGGGAGTCCAAGATGAATCTGTTCTTTTAATTCTGTTCTAAAGCAAATAGCATATGGTATAAAGCCAATTACATGATTTTCAAATATAATATCTTATAGACTCACATTGTAATAGAGACTTTAGCAGTGTTAACACTGGACTATTTTAAACCACCCTTAATATCTTCAGGATGCCTAATAAATTTATGAGGTGAACTATTTTATTGATTCAAGTGATACTGGACTGAATTATTTAATTCACTTCTAAATGTTATTATTTTTAATTATGACAGTAATATAGATTTACTATAGAAAAGTTAGAAAATAATAACACTCATAATTCAACCACGTGGAGGTAAGCACTTTTAGCACTGTGGTATGCTTCTCTGGGGAGGAGGAAGGATGTATATATGCTCGCATTTAAACAAAATTATCTACATAGCTTTGAGTCCCACTTTTTTTCATCTAGTGGTATAGTATAAGCATTTCCCTAAGTCATAAATGTTCTGCAGAGCTATGAATTTTATTTTATTTTATTTATTTTTTTTTTGGTGAGGAAGATCAGCCCTGTGCTAACATCTGCCAATCCTCCTCTTTTTTTTGCTGAGGAAGACTGGCCCTGGGCTAACATCCGTGCCCATCTTCCTCCACTTTATATGGGACACCGGCACAGCATGGTTTGCCAAGCAGTGCGTCAGTGCATGCCCAGGATCCGGGCCAGTGAACCCTGGGCTGCCGCAGCGAGCACGCGCACTTAACTGCTTGTGCCACCGGGCCGGCCCCCAGAGCTATGAATTTTAAAGGTCACATAGCATGCCATAATTTACTTACAGTCTATTGTTGGACATTTAGGTTATTTCCATTTTCTTGCTTCCATTAGATGCTAAGAATAAAATGCGCCTTGCATGGTGGAGAAAACAGGCTAAAGAATGTCAACTAAATCTCAATTAAAAAAAAAAAAAAGAATTACAGCAGGTAATGTGAGGGTGAGGAGCTGGCATGGCCGAATTTTGCTATGCCTTGTCTATTGCTGGCAGCATTTGCATCCTTCTCTCCCTCCTCTTCCTCTTCTTCTTTCTCCCCTCCTCCCCCTCCTCCCCCTCCTCGCCTTCCTCCTCCCTCCTTTTCTTCCTCCTCCCTGTCCTCTTCTCCAGCCACACCAGCCTCCTTACTGTCCATCAATACACCAGGCACTCTCCTGCCTGCGGAAATTTGTGACTCCTGCCTGGATTACTCCTCTGTTCTGTCACCATGTGGCTCCTTCACTTCCTTGAGGTCTTTATTCAAATGTCACCTTTTTTAGTGAGACCTTCTCTGGTCACCCTTTCTTGCATTTCACACACATAACCCCAATTCTTCTATCATCTCCCAAGCTTTACTTTTTGTCCTCTAGCATTCATTATTATCCACCATAGATTTTATTTCAGTTATTTTTCATTCTTGGTCTCCCCCACTGGACTGTAGGCACCAAAATTTCAGGGATCTTTGCCTCTTTTGTTGACTGCTGAATCTTCAGTGTCTAGACCATGCCTGTCTCATTCTAAATGCTCAAAAAACATTTGTTGGGTGAATCAATGAATCAACGTGACTGTCTTCATAAACATCATCAACAGCCCATTTCCATCAGGAATGCTTTATTGAACATCCAAGCTGAATGTAAATTTTTAATCTGGTCAGAGCGATTGGATACATAATTTAGCAGACTTCATTTTGTAAAGTGACCCAGGCGTGAGTATATCATCACAGACAGAGCAAACCACGAAGTTGAATAGATGGTCTTTATTTATGTCGCTAAACGTAACCGCTAGACAAGAAGCTGGAAACACTACCCTAAGTACATAATTAACCAGCTTAAAATGATCCAGAGGGGATTTGTGAAGGACAGGGAAGTTCAGGATTAAGAAGCCTCTTAATCTCCCCAATTTTTTTCCCCAAATATGGAGACTAATTTATTGAGATGATGGGTTTATCCTTCTTATCTAGAAGAACAAGACAACCTGACCTAGTCTAGCCGCGGCAACTGTGCCAAACCCCACTACTGGATCAACTCAACAATACGTTTTCTTTGTTCCTCCTCCTGCTCCAAGACCAATAGATGCTGTTGAAGGAAACCGAGTAGCCAGCCTCGTTGCAAATATGCGATACCCTGCCTCAGGCGGGCCCACAGCTCTGCTTAGCAAACCTGGAATGGAGTGGTTCTCAAAGTTTTTGGTCTCAGGACCCCTTTTTACTAAATTATTGAGAACACCAAAGAGCTTTTGTTTGTATGTGTCATACCCGTTGATGTTTATTGTATTAGAAATTAAAACCGAGAAATTTCAAAAATATTATTTAAATCATTTAAAAATTGCAGTAATAAAACCAATACATGTTAACACAAGTAACATATTTTTATGAAAAATAACAGTATTTTCCCAAAAAATCAGTGAGAAGAGGAGCATTTGTTTGCATTTTTGCCAATCTCTTTAATGATTGGTTTAATAAAAGACAGCTAGATTCCCATACCTGCTTCTGCATTAATCTGTTGAGATATAACATTCCATGTAGCCTCTAGGAAACTCTACTGTCCACTCGTGAGAGAGTGAGAGTGAAAAGGTAAATAATGTCTTATTATTATTATGTAATTTACCCTTCACTCTGCTTCAATTTGTCATGTGCACTGAATCTCTCTCCCCAAAAGTCCCCAATAGTTTTTATGTTATCAATAACCTCCTAATTATTGTCAAGTCCAATGATAAGTTTCATTGGCTGGAGGGATTGGAGAAGGCATTATGGGCATTGAGGTAGTGATTGAAGACTGACTCTAAATTTGCCAAATGAAGGTGAAAGACAGGATGAAGATGGCTGAGAATACAGAGCAAACAGTCCCTGTGATGGGGGTGCTGGAAGGTGAGGCTGGAAATGTCCTGATGAGTCTGGACTCCTCCTGGGGGCATTAAGAAACCATGGAAGGTGACAGGGAGACTAGCTTGGGAAGAAGGAAAATTGAGCAACACTTCTTCTTTAGGACAGGAGGAAAGAGAGCAAAGGATGCAGATGTTGGTATTGGAAGAGGTGCAGTTTAGAAGAGTGGAGAGCACTCATTCATCTCTTCAAGACGTGTTTATTGAGCTCCTGCTAAGTACCAGATAATTGATAGTTTCTATTTACTCTGTATTATAAGATGAATGCCATATGTTAAGAGTGAAGGGAAGAGGAGTGTGGTTATAGCTTAGACGAGCAGTAAAGATTTGGAACAACTTCTGGAACTGGGCATTGTTGAGGGCCTCACAAAGATTGACAATCATAGAACCACCTGGGTTAGTCAGTGGCTAGACCAATCCACAGTTGGGAATTGTCAGAGCCAGTGAAGCAGAAGACCAAAAGGGTAAGTGAACTATGGGGTGCTCATGAGAGTGTGCTTAAAATGATTGGTCCTGGACTGCAGTCTTTTTTTTCAGATTTATTGAGATAAAATTCACATAACATTAAATTAACTATTAACCATTTTAAGTGTCTGATTCAGTGGCATTTAGTACATTTACAGTGTTGTGCAACCATCACCTCTGTCTGGTTCCAAGATATTTCATCACCTAAAAGAAAATCCTGCACCCATTAAGCAGTCCTTCCCATTTGCCCCTCCTCCTAGCCCTAGGCATCCATTTGTCTACTGTCTGTCCCCATGGATTTTCCCGTTCTGGATATTTCATATAAATAGAATCATGCAATATGTGACTGGCTTCTTTCATTTAGCATAATGATTTCAGGGTTCTTCCATGTTGTAGCGTGTATCAGTACTTTATTTTTTTTTTTTGCTAGCAAGTAATATTCCATTTCATGAATATGCTATATTTTGTTTGTTCCTCAGTGATGAACATTTGGGTTGTTTCCACCTTTTGGCTATTATGAATAATGCTGCTATGAACATTCATGTACAAGTTTTTGTGTGGATATGTGTTTTCGTTTCTATGGGGTATATTCCAAGGAGTGGAATTGCTGGGTCACGGGAAGAACATTTTGAGGAAGTGCTAAATGATTTTCCAAAGTGACTGTAACATTTTACAATTCTACCAGCAGTGTATAAGGGTTCCATTTTCTCCACATCTTTGCCAACAATTATTATCATCTCTCTTTTTTATTGTATCCATCCTTGTGGGTCTGAATTTGTGATTTTGATTTGTATTTCCCTAATGACTGATGCTGGTAAGCAGCCTTTCATGTGCCTATTCACCATCTGTACGTTTTCTTTGGTGACGGGTCTGTTCAACTTTTGTCCATTTTCTATTTGGATTGTTCATTCTTTTACTGTTGAGTTTAGAGAGTTCCTAATATATTCTGGATGCAAACCTTTCATCAGATGTATGATCTGCAAATGTTTTCTCCCAGTGTGTGACTTGTCTTTTCATTTTCTTAACAGTGTCTTTTGCAGATCAGGAGCTTTTAATTTTGTTGAAATCCAATTTACTATTTTTTAAAAATGTATAGATCATGCCTTTTTGTGTCATGTCTAAGAATTCTTTGCCTAACTCTAGTTTCTGAAGATTTCCTCCTGTGTTTTCTTCTAAAAGCTTTAAAGTTTTATACTTTACCTTTACATCTATAATTCATTTGAGTTAATTTTTGTATAAGGTGTGAATTTAGGTCAAGGTTTGTTTTATTTGCCTACAACCATAGTCATGCATTGCTTAATGATGGGGTTACGTTCTGAGCAATGCGTCATTAGGCGATTCCGTCATTGTGCAAACCTCATAGGGTGTGCTTACAAAAACCTAGATGGCATAGCCTACTGCACACCGAGGCTATATGGTACTAATCTTATGGGACCACCATCGTATATGTGGTCCATCCTTGACTAAAATGTTATGTGGCGCATGACTGTATTCAGTTGTTCCAGTAACATTTGTTGAAATACTATCCTTTTTCCATTAAATTGGCTCTGCACCTTTGTCAAAAATCAGTTGGCTATGCTTGTGTATAGGGCCAATTTCTGGACTCTCTATTATGTCTGCTTGATCTATGTGTCTGTCTTTTCCTCAATGCCATACAATACCATACAATACTGCCTTGATTACTACAGCTTTAAGTCTTTGTAAGTCTTAAAATAGAGTAGTGTGAGTTCTCCTACTTTGTTCTTTTTCAAAACTGTTTTGGCTATTCTATTTTCTTTGCCTTTCCATACATATTTGAGAATCAGCTTGTTGACATCTATAAAAAATTCTGAAATTTTGATTGGAATTATGTTTCATCTATAGATCAATTTGAGGAAAATTGATATCTTAACAATATTGTGGCTTCCATCTATGAACATGACATATCTCTCCATTTACTTAGGTCTTCCTTGATTTCTTTCATCAGTCTCTGTCAGTCTTTTATTAGCTTTCAGCATACAGATCCTGTAGATATTTTGTTAGATTTAAATCTAGGTATTTCATTTTTTGATGTGATTTTAAATGGTACTTTTTTTTAAGTTTCATATTCTAATTGCTAGTGTATAAAAATAAAACTGATTTTCATATATTGACCTTGTATTCTGGGGCCTTATTAAACTATATATTGGTTCTAGGAACTTTTTATGTAATTCCTTATGATTTTTTCATGTAGGTAATCATGTAATTTGAGAGTTTATATACTTTTTTTTTTCTAATCTGTAAGCCTTTTCTGTGCTATGCTGTGTCAATACCATGCATGCACTCAGGAGAGGTACTGGGGTTTGTGTTAGTTCATGCACAGAATTGGAATATTCCCTCCTTCAATTCTCTCCTTTCTTGGATTTTTCTCACACTCTCCACATTCAAAGGGCCCCTCTTCTTTGTCCTTTGCCTGGAAAGCTAGGATTTCTTCTGGAGTTTTAGTTGGCCTGCTATCTCACATTTCCTCTAGATTCATCTGCCTTTGGGGCAAAGTGGCAAGAAATTATAGAGCGAAGAAATAGTGGGGATTCCCCTTCATACTCTTTGCACCACAGGACTTCTTTTCTTGGTTCTGCTGGCCAGAAAGATGTGTTTTCTCTTGGGTTTTAGGTGCCCCTTCCACTAGAGTACAGCTCTGCAGCTGAGACTGTTCTTGGGCCAGGGAAAAGAAAGGAAAAAAGAGAAAAAAATAAGAAAAAAACCCCAGGGGATTCGTTCCACATTCTCTGGTTAATAGGAGCCCGTTTTCCCAGTCCTCTGGCCAGGAGGACAGGGTTTCTCTCCATTTTGTTGCCCATGTCCACTTCAGAGTTTTACACTAGGGCCACCCTCAGGTCAACCACAGGAGAAAAAAGAGGGAAAAACACAAACTTTTCATATAAGCGTCTATATTACTCAGGGTTCTCCAGAGAAACGGAACCAATAGGAGATATATATAGACATGTGATTAATTTTGAGGAATTGGCTCATGCACGCATGGAGGCTGAGAAGTCCCATGACCTGCCATTTGTAAGCTGGAGACCCAGGAAAGCCAGTGGTGTAATTCAGTCTGAGTCCGAAGGCCTGAGAACCAGGAGAGCTGATGGTGTAAATCCAAGAGGGCAGAAGAGTGATGTTCCAGTTCAAGCAGTGAGGCAGGAAAAAAGGGGCAAATTCCTCCAGCCTCTGCCTTTTGTTATAGTCAGACCCTTAACAGATTGGATGATGCCCACCCACATTGGGAAGGGCAATCTACTTTACCGAGTCCACCAAATCAAATGCTAATCTCATCCAGAAACACTCTCACAGACGCACCCAGAAATAAGGTTTAATCTGGGCACTCCGTGGCCCACTCAAGTTGACACATAATAGTGACCATCACAGGGTGGCTCTTCAAGTTTTGTTTCCCCTCTCCTATTTGTCTGCTATCGTCAATTTTTAAGTTTCTCACGTAGTTGCTGTTTATATTTTGACTAGTGCATAGTTGCAATTAGTGGGAGAAATAGGCTGCAGTGGGCTCACTCCATTTTGGCCCACCAGAAGTCTGAGGTAGGTTTTTGAAGTGGGCCAAAGTCAAAGGAAGTCTAGGAAACATGAGGCTTGAGCATTAGATGGATCATCAGTGAAGATGTTGAAATTATCTAGATGATGACAGGAATCTGGGTGGAGAATGCCTGGAAGTCAGGTGCCAAAGTTTTTAATGAATAGAGGTGAGTGTTGTGGGTAGAAGGCGATGACAGGGACAAGGATGGGCAGAGGGAAGCATGAAGACTGTCACCTGGTATATGAGGTTCACAGGAGGAGTTGTTCAAAGTAATTCAAAGTGGCAGAGCCGTAGTCTAGATGTGGCAGCAGAATCCTGTGTGAAGGTCCACCTCATCTTCTAAGGGATGGGAGATAGGTAGGTTATGTAAGACGAGCAGCCTTTGCTTTGAGAGCAATTTGAGGGAAGTTGTGTTGTACAGGGAGTGAGGTTTCAGTTAATGTGAGAATGTTCTGGATAAAGGAAGGGAAGAAGAACTTAGTGAGGGCATCAATATGCCACCCACTACCTTAACACTAAGAGCCCTTAGCTCACTGAATCTCGACCATGCAGATGAGAAGGCGGTAGAACACTGTGGTTGAGAGCATGCGTGTTGACGTAGAAGCAGAGTTGGTGCCCATGCCAGTCATATCACTTGTGTGTGATCACACTTGTGTGTGATCTTGGACAAGTTACTTAACATCTCTGAGTCTCAGTTGCCTCATCTATAAAATGGAGACAATAACAAAGGGGTGTGAGGATTAAATGACAATATGCGCAAAGTGCTTAGTGCAGCACCTGACAACACAGAACAAGTGCTCAGTAAATGATAGCTATTATTATCCTCACTGTAATAGCTAAGAGGAGCTGAATAATCTGAGATCACATACTTAGGAAGTGAATCTCAGGTCTTCTGACTTCGATTCTTTGCTTAGGAGGGAGCCCAAGGCTGGGATGGCCCGATGAGTAGGAGTGGGCCAGTAAGCCAGTCCTCTACCCAGCTCTTTTTTGACAGTCCACTGTTGAGGATTCATCTCTTTGTATTTAAGACATCCTTCCAGTAAAAAATGCAAATCCCTCTAAAAGAGATAATACATGGAATCTTACATGTGATATTAAGTGTCAGGCACTGTGTAAAACTTTACCCGCATCATCTCATTTAACTCTCACAGTGATCCCCTCATGTAGGAGTTCTTATTCCAGTTTCCAGTTGAGGAAACTGAGACCTAGAGAAGTGAAGTGACTTCCTCAAGGTCACATAGCCGGTTAGTGACAGTGTTGGGCTACAACCCTAGACTCTTACTCCAAGTCCAGTGTTTTCCTCTTTACCACAACTAGCTCTCTCCCAAAGTGAATGATGCCAGATAATCATTTCAACAAAGTAGTAAAAAGATATACTTAAGGCTTTTAGTTCTCACTCAGGCACTGTTCTCTGGGTGACTTTGAGTTTGTCACTTACTCAACAATTTTGATGTTATTCTCTCTGGGAAATGGAGACGATGTATTTCTAAGCGTTGCCTTTGTTGGTCTGCTATGAAGACCAGGAAAAAAATTAGTAAAGCTCACTGGCAGATTAAACTTTCCAAGTTGAAAAGAGTAGTTTAAATCCTTCTGCAGCCACATATTAGGTATGTTAAAGGTAAGAGTTGGGATTTCAAATGGCTTTGATAATTTCATCAGTTCTTTTCTGCAGGATTTGACTGCTTGTTCTCATTCCATTCCTAATTCTTTCCCTTTTTTCCTTTTTAACTATACTTCCCCTCTGTCAGCTCATTCCTTCTAATTTCTCCCCATGTCTAGCAATTGTCATTCCCCGTATGTCCACATTAAATCTACCATCTAAGAAGAAAAAAATCAGAATACAAAATGAGAGAAGACTCAATTTTAAAATGTAGTTTGGAGTTAACTCTTCTACTTCCTGTCAAAATATAATAACAGGGACTGGATTTATACTCCTCCTGGAAACAACTAAAAAAGTGGACAAAATATATGAAACAACTGTTCTCAGCATCAGATATCAGTTGATGAAGGACAGTGATGCCTGAGATTGGGAAAGAAATGAAGTGATCCCTACAGTGCCCTAACTTACTATCTGGACAGAGTTTCGAGGCTGTGGTGTAGAGAAAAGAAAAGCAGAGCCCAGCAGTTCCCCTAAATTGTGGAGATGGTGTCACTAGTTCAGAGAGGCTGCTAGATTTCATAGGGAGGTGTATCATATCAGAGAGGAGAAAGTTGCACAGAAAGAGAACTCCAAAATCAATAGTGTGTCTGCCTTGAATATTTAATTGAGTACTGATCAGCTTACGTGTATAAGGAAACTATCTGAAACCGGGTGAAGAAACACTCAGAAGGATTAGAGGGAACAATACCTGGGGTCACACAGTACCAGGAATAATGCCTGTTCCCAATAGCCAGTGTGGAATACCTCATAATTGACATGCCATTTGACCACTTGGAAGAATACTTAAGAGAGCCTTGCATCAGTACTGGGGAAAAATTATCCCTCAACTATATGCTGTTCTTGTCCTGTCTAAAAAAGCTTAAAAGTAAGACCCAAAAGGATCAAACTATTTCCAAATAATTTAACTGTGTCCCAGAACAAAGACCAAGCATATTTTTAGGAATATAAAAATATCCAGCACCCAACAAGGTAAAATTCACTGTTTGGCATCCAGTCAATAATTACTGGGCATGCAAAGAAACAGGAAAATACAACCCATAATAAGGGGGACAATCCAATTGAAACTGACCCAGAAGTTACACAGATGGTAGAATTAGTAGATAAAAACATTAAAATAGTTAATATAACTGTATTCCATATGTTCAAGAATTTAGAGGACAGATTGAGCATGTTAAATAGAGACATGCAAGTAATAAATATAACCCAAATAAAACTTCTAAGATGAAAACTATAATGACTAAAATGAAAAATCTGGTCTACTGAGTGGGATTAAAGGCATATAGACGTTGCAAAAGAAAAGATTAGTGAACTTGAAGACATAGCAATGGAAACCATCTAAAATGAAACACACAGAGAAAAAAGACTTCAAGTGGCATAATATACAAGTAATTGGATTCCCAAGGGTGAAGGCAGGCATGAAAACTAATTGAATAAATAATCGATATGAATTTCCAAAGTTGATGAAAACTATAAATGCATAGATCCAATAGGCTCAATGAACCCCAAACACAGGAAACATGAGGAAAACTACACCAAGGCACACCATAATCCAATTGCTTCAATCCAGAGATAAAGAGAAAATTTTAAAAGAAGCTAAAGGAAAAAGATAAAAATGAAAGCAGATTTCTCATCAGAACCAATGTAATCTAGAGTACAGTGGAACAACTTTTTTTTTTTTGGTGAGGAAGATTGGCCCTGAGCTAACATCTGTTGCCAATCTTCCTCTTTTTGTTTGAGGAAGGACGTCGCTGACCTACCATCTGTGCCAATATTCTTCTATTTTTTATGTGGGATGCTACCACAGCATGGCTCAATGAGCAGTGCATAGGTCCGTGCCCAGGATCTGAACCCACGGACCCCAGGCCACCAAAGCAGAGCATGTGAACTTAACCACTATGCTACTGGGCTGGCCCCTAGAACAACATTTTTAAAGTACCTAAAGAAAAAGTTGTTATGACCTTGGATTACGCAAAGATTTCTTAGCTACAACACCAAAAGCGTGATTCAATAAAAGAAAAAAAATAATTGGACTTCATCAAGCTAAGAACTTTTGCTTTTAAAAAACTATTAAGAGGGGCTGGCCCTGTGGCTTAGCGGTTGGGTACGTGCGCTCCGCTGCTGGCGGCCTGGGTTCGGATCCCGGGTGCGTACCGGCGCACCGCTTCTCCGGCCGTGCTGAGGCCGCATCCCACATACAGCAACTAGAAGGATGTGCAACTATGATATACAACTATCTGCTGGGGCTTTGGGGGAAAAATAAATAAATAAAATTATAAAAAAAAAACAAACAAACTATTAAGAGTATGAGATGACAAGATAGTGACTGGGAGAAAATATTTGCAAATCATGTACATGACACGGGACTTGCATCTAGAACATATAAAGAACTCTCAAGACTCAGTATTGTAAAGATAAACAATCCAATAAAAAATGAGCAAAAAGATTTGAAAAGACACATTACTAAAGAAGATATACGCATGGCAAATAAGCACATGAAAAGCTGTTCAACATCATAAGGGGAAATGCAAATAAAAACTACAATGAGAAAGAGTGACGTCAGCGTCATGGCAGAGTGAGCTTTCCAGTAAACTCTTCCCCTGATAAGATACAACAAAAGGAACAGTCACAGACAAACAACAGACTCCTAGACAGCGAAAAGCAAGATCTGAAAGATCCACACTGCCGCACATCTGAGAGTGGAACATGCTGGGGGCCCTGGAGGAAGTGGGGAGATGTAGGGAGAACTCCTCTCACTCCCCATCAGATCAGCGATCCCGGTCTCCGTGGCTCCCAGAGAGGGGGGAGCGGCAGCCCTCTGCGGGGAAACTGCAGCTCTTCGGGCTCTTTAAGCCTGTGGGAAACTCCCACACAGAGGACTCAGAACTGCTACAGGGGTACCATCAACATCTGAGTACCCCAGGAGAGTGGATAAGGAGGGGCAAGCGAGAGGCCCCCCACGCCAGGGACCCAGCAGGCAAAAGAGAGAGCCCTCCCCCCCCCCACATGCCAGACACTGCAGCTCAGTCAACCAAACCAGACAAGGGGCCCGTGGATCGCAGCGAGCAGCCGGGGAAGAGCACAGGGGCTCAGATTACACAGCCCTTAACCCCCACACGGTGGCGGTGGGTGGAAATTGCAGCCAGATAGCTCCAGGATGAGGAAAAACAAAGCCAATACAGGACTACAGTGTAAAGGTACATGAAATCACTAGACCAGAAGGAAAATGACAAGCACCCAGAAACCAACCCTGAAGACACAGAAATCCATAACCTAAATGACAGAGATTTCAAAATAGCTATCATAAAAAAACTCAAGGAAATATGAGATAACACACACAAACAATTCAGTGAGATTAGGAGTTTCATCACAAAAGAGATTGAAATCATAAAGAAAAACCAATCAGTATTGATGGAGGTGAAGAAAAACAATGGAGGAGATAAAGGAGAATCTGGAATCTTTAAAGAACAGAGCTGACAATATGGAGGAAAGAATTAGCATTATAGAAGATAGGAATACAGATATGCTCCAGATGGAAGAGGAGAGAGAACTAAGACTAAAAAGAAATGAGGAAAGTCTCCAAGAAATATCTGACTCTATTAGGAAATGTAACATAAGAATTATAGGTATTCCTGACGGAGAAGAGAGGGAAAGAGGAACAGAGAGCCTATTCAAGGAAATAATAGCTGAGAACTTCCCAAATCTGGACAAGGAGCAGGAAATACCAGTAAGTGAAGCCAGTAGGTCGCCTAAATATGTCAACAGGCAAAGGCCCACCATGAAATGTAGTGGTGAGGCTGGCTAAAGTCAATGACAAAGAAACAATATTAAGGGCAGCTAGACAAAAACAAAAAATAACATACAAAGGAACTCCCATCAGGCATTCAGCGTATTTCTCAACAGAAACTTTACAAGCTAGGAGAGACTGGAATGATATATTCAAAATACTGAAACACAAAAACTTTCAGCCAAGAATACTCTATCCAGCAAAAATATCCTTCAAATATGATGGAGAAATAGTAACTTTCCCAGATAAACAAAAACTAAAGGAGTTCATGGCCACAAGACCCCCACTACACGAAATACTCAAAAAGGCCCTCAGGCCTGAAAAAAAGAAAAGAAAAGAAATACAAAGCTTGGAACAAGGAGAAAAATAGGTAGACAAAATCAGAAAAATAGTAGATCTTTACCAGAATAGGTTAGCAACCACTTAAATACCAAAATCAAAGATGAAAGGAAGGAATTCACCAAAAATAAATATAACCTCATCACTGTAAACACACACCTACAACACAAGATAGAATAAGGTATAACAAGAACAACTTAGAAGGGGAAGAGGAAAGTGATTGAATGGACTTAGTATAGGGAAATAAGAGGCCATCAGATAATGGACTATCTCATACACAAGATTTTTTATACAAACCTCAAGGTAACCACTAAACAAATAATCAAAACAAAATTACATATGATAAACAAAGAGAAAACTAGAAGAGTCATAAGACAGAACAACCAAACTGAATTGGCAGTCTGAAACAAATGGGACAAGAAACAAAGGAAATGCAAAAGAACCAGAAAATAAGTGACAAAACAGCAACATTAAGCCCTCATATATCAATAATTACCCTAAATGTAAATGGATTGAACTCTCCAATCAAAAGATACAGAGTGGCAGGATGGATTAAAAAGCAAGACCCAACAATATGCTACCTCCAGGAAACACATCTCAGCTCTAAAGACAAGCACAGTCTCAGAGTGAAAGGATGGAAGACAATACTCCAAGCTAATGGCAAACAAAAGAAAGCAGGTGTTGCCATACTCATATCAGACAAAGTAGACTTCAAGATAAAACAGGTTAAGAGAGACAAAGAAGGGAAATATTATATAATGATAAAAGGGACACTCCACCAAGAAGACATATCAATTATAAATATATATGCACCCAACATAGGAGCACCAAAGTACATAAAGCAACTATTAACAAACCTAAAAGGAGACATTAACAACAACACAGTAATAGTAGGGGATCTTAATACCCCACTTACAACAATGGATAGATCATCCAGACAAAAAGTCAATAAAGAAATAGTGGACTTAAATGAAAAACTGGACAAGATGGACCTAGTAGACATATACAGAGCACTCCATCCAAAAACAGCTGACTACACATTCTTCTCAAGCACGCATGGAACATTCTCAAGTATAGACCATATGTTGGGAAACAAAACAAGCCTCAATAAATTTAAGAAGATTGAAATCATAACAAGCATCTGTTCAGACCATAATGATATGAAACTGGAAATCAACCATGAAAAAAAAACTGGGAAAGTGACAAACATGTGGAGATTAAACAACATGCTACTGAACAACCAATGGATCATTGATGAAATTAAAAGAGAAAGCAAAAACTATCTGGAAACAAATGAAAATGAAAATATGCCATACCAAATCATATGGGATGCAGCAAAAGCGGTCCTGAGAGGGAAACTCATAGCGATACAAGCCCACTTAACAAACAAGAAAAAGCCCAAATAAGCAACCTTAAATTACACCTAACAGAATTAGAAAAAGAAGAACAAACAAAGCCCAAAGTCAGCAGAAGGAGAGAAATAATAAAAATCAGAGCAGAAATAAATGAAATTGAGACCAAAAAAAACAGTAGAAAGGATTAATGAAACAAAGAGTTGGTTCTTTGAGAAGATAAACAAAATTGACAAACCCTTAGCCATACTTACTAAGAAAAAAAGAGAAAAGGCTCAAGTAAATAAAATTAGAAATGAAAGAGGAGAAATTACAATGGATACCATGGAAATACAAAGGATTATAAGAGAATACTATGAGAAATTATATACCAACAAATTGGACAATCTAGAAGAAATGGATAAATTCTTAGATTCATACAACCTCCCAAAACTGAACCAAGAAGAAATGGAGAATCTGAAAAGACCAATCACAAGCAAAGAGATTGAAATAGTAATCAAAAACCTCCCAAAAAATAAAAGTCCAGGACCAGATGGCTTCTCCGGTGAATTTTACCAAACATTCAAAGAAGAGTTAATACCCATCCTTCTCAAACTATTCCAAAAAATAGAGGAAGATGGAACACTTCCTAACTCATTCTACGAGGCCAACATCACCCTGATACCAAAGCCAGACAAAGACAATACAAAGAAGGAAAATTACAGGCCAATATTGCTGATGAACACAGATGCAAAAATCCTCAACAAAATATTGGCAAACTGAATACAGCAATACATTAAAAAGATCATACACCATGATCAAGTGGGATTTATACCAGGGACGCAGGGGTTGGTTCAACATCTGTAAATCAATCAACGTGATACACCACATCGACAAAACAGAATAAAAACCACATGGTCATCTCAATAGATGCAGAGAAGGCATTTGACAAGATACAACATCCATTTATGATAAAAACTCTCAACAAAATGGGTATAGAAGGAAAGTACCTCAACATAATAAAGCCTGTTTATGACAAACCCACAGCCAACATCATACTCAACGGGGAAAGACTGAAAGCCATTCCTCTGAGAACAGGAATGAGGCAGGGCTGCCCACTCTCACCACTGCTATTCAACATAGTACTGGAGGTTTTGGCCAGAGCAATTAGGCAAGTAAAGGAATAAAAGGAATCCAAACAGGCAATGAGGAAGTGAAACTCTCACTGTTTGCAGATGATGTGATTTTATATATAGAAAACCCTAAAGAATCCGTTGGGAAAACTATTAGAAGTAATCAACAACTACAGCAAAGTCGCAGGGTACAAAATCAATCAACAATAATCAGTTGCATTTCTGTATGCTAATAACGAACTAACAGAAAGAGAGATCCAAAAGATAATACCATTTACAATTGCATCAAAAAGAATAAAATATCTAGGAATAAATCTTACCAAGGAGGTGAAAGACCTATACAATGAAAACTACAGGACATTATTGAAAGAAATCCATGATGACATAAAGAAATGGAAAGACATCCCATGCACATGGATTGGAAGAATAAACATAGTTAAAATGTCTATATTACCTAAAGCAATCTACAGATTCAATGCAATCCCAATCAGAATCCCAATAACATTCTTCACGGAAATAGAAAAAAGAATACTAAAATTCATATGGGGCAACAAAAGACCCCGAATAGCTAAAGCAATCCTAAGAGAAAAGAACAAAGCTGGAGGCATCACAATCCCTGATTTCAAAACACACTGCAAAGCAATAGTAATCAAAACAGCATGGTACTGGTACAAAAACAGACACACAGATCAATGGAACAGAATTGAAAGCCCAGAAATAAAACCACACATATACAGACAGCTAATTTTTGACAAAGGAGCTAAGAACATACAATGGAGAAAGGAACCTTTCTTCAATAAATGGTGTTGGGAAAACTGGACAGCCTCATGCAGAAGAATGAAAGTGTACCATCTGCTATCGCCATTCACAAAAATTAACTCAAAATGGATCAAAGACCTGAAGGTGAGACCTGAAACTATAAAACGCGTAGAAGAAAATATAGGCAACACACCATTTGACATTGGTCATAAAGGAATCTTTTCGGATGACATGCCTACCCAGACTAGAGAAACTAAAGAAAAAATAAGCAAGTGGGACTTTATCACATTAAAGAGCTTCTACAAGACAAATGAAACCAGAATCAAGATGAACAGACAACCAACCAGCTGGGAGAGAATATTTGCAAAGCATACATCTGACAAGGGGTTGATCTCCATAATATATAAAGAACTCACACAACTGAACAACAAAAAAACAAACAACCCGATCAAAAAATGGGCAGAGGAAATGAACAGACACTTCTCCAAGGAAGATATACAGATGGCCCATAGGTACATGAAAAGATGTTCAACATCACTAATCATCAGGGAAATGCAAATCAAAACAACACTAAGATATCACCTCATGCCTGTTAGAATGGCTATAATCACCAAGACAAAAAACAACAAATGTTGGAGAGGATGTGGAGAAACAGGAACCCTCATACGCAGCTGGTGGGAATGCAAACTGGTGCAGCCTTTGTGGAAAACGGTATGGAGATTCCTCAAAGAATTAGAAATAGAAATACCCTATGATCCAGCTATCCCGCTACTTGGAATCTATCCAACAAACCTGAAATCAACAATCCAAAGAGGCTATGCACCCCTATGTTCATTGCAGCATTGTTCACTATAGCCAAGAAGTTGAAGCAACCTAACTGTCCCTCAACTGATGATTGGATGAAGAAGATGTGGTATATATATACAATGGAATACTACTCAGCCATAAAAAAAGACAAAATTGTCCCATTTGCAAGAACGTGGATGGGCCTGGAGGGTATTATGTTAAGTGAACTAAGCCAGAAAGAGAAAGACAAACACTGTATGATCTCACTCATATGTGGAATATAAACCAACACATGGACAGAGAAAACTGTATTGTGGTTACCAGGGGCAAGGGGGGTGGGGGCTGTGCACAAGGGGCGAAGGGAGACATATATATGGTAATGGACAAACAAAAATGTACAACCGCAAATTTCACAATGTTATAAACTATTAAAATATCAATAAAAAAAGTCAGGTATAAAAAAAAAACTACAATGAGATAACACTACATACCTATTAGAATGTCTAAAATTGAAAGGTTGGATTGCCAAGTGTTAGCTAAGATATGGAACAACTGGAACTCTCATACGCTGCTGATGGGAATGTAAAAATGGTACAACCACTTCAGAAAACAGTTTGACAGTGTCTTAAAAAGTTAAATATACCCTAGCATATGACTCAGCCAATCTACTCTCAGGTATTTTCCCAAAAGAGACCAAAGTATATATCCATACAAAGAATTTTACATGAATGTTCATAGAAGCTTTGTTTATAAGAGGCCAAATGTCGAAACAACCCAAATGTCCACTGGCATGTTATTGGGTAAACGAAAAAGTAATGAACTATTGATACACAAAACAACATGGATAAAATTCATACCAGTTATGCTGAGTGAAGGAGCCAGACTCCCCCCCTCAAAAGGAAAGAATTATGTCTTTTATGATTTCATTTATATAATATTCTAGAAAATGCAAGGTAATCTATAGTGACAGAAAACAGACAAGTGATTGCCTAGGGATAGGATTTGGGGAGGTGTGGGATGGAGAGATAACTAAGGACACAAGAGAAGTTTTAGAGGTGACAGATATATTCTTTGCCTCGATGTGGTGATGTGTACATGGGTGTGTACATATGTCAAAATTATCAAATTATATACTTTAAATATGTGCAGTTTATTGTATTATCATTTACACCCCAATAAAGCTATAAAGAAAGCACAATTAGATATCCTGCCTCTCATCCTTCAGTGCTGGTCCTCCAGCATCCACTGATTCTCAGAATCCCCAGTATCCTTCAATAAATCCACTGTTTCTTAAAAATAAATGTAATTGGGAGAAAGGAGAAACACCTTGGCAGTTATAATGTGTAGCAATTAGAGACGTGTCACAGCTCTTGGAACTATAGTTCATAGAAGGGAAGGGTGACATAGTACATATCTTTTTGCTTTTGGCAACTCAGAGCTGGTGATAGGTCCCAGATGCTAAGTCCCAGTATGCCTTTTACCTTGTCACAGTATGCCCTTTACCTCGTCTCATTAATTACTTGTTTACCAGTAAGTTGTCCTCTGCCTCCTCCTACTATATAATAAGCAGGGACTTGGTCTGTTTTGATCACTTCTATGTTTATAGTAGACCTATAAATATCACATAGTACATGCTAATTAAATCTTTATTGAATGATTGTTTTATTGCATCTGTATAGAGCATATATCCAGATATTTGACAATCCTAATGGTAAAAGTCCCCAAACCATCACAATTTCACTGGTTTCAAGGTTTTCTAGCCTTTAAGCAAAGTTTAGGTTTTATTACAGCCACCACAAACTTGCCCTAAAGCTTAACTTCCTGGATCATACAACGCCCCTACACCCCTCTCATTCACAATCTTGTGCAAGTAAATGAAGAAGACTCTATAATTTGATCCTCGTTTAAGGAGTCCATGTTCCTAATTTTTTCTGTCGGACAGAATTAAATTTGACCCTGTGAAACTCTGCCTGTGATGTGGCAACAAAGATAAATAGGATCCATTCAAGTTGAACTCTCTGGGCTGATCCTTGTAAGCTGCCTAGGGCAGTTAAATGGAAAAGCTGCACTCAGGAATTTGTATACTGCTTATCCAAATAACAAAAATCAAGCATTTAAACAAGTCAGTCGTTTCACTGGAGAACGGTTTTGTAAGAGAGATTGAGCGGTGGAAGATCGATGACTTCTTCTTTAGGGCCTTTCCTTATTGCGGAGGCAGAGTTCACCATCTGGGGGTGTGTTAACAGAAACATGAAACCTGAGTACAGTCATGCATTGCCTAACGACAGGGATACAATCTGAGAAATGCGCCGTTAGGTGATTTCGTCGTTGTGTGAACATCATGGAGTGTACTGAAGGGGAACAAAATCTGCCACCCCAAAATGTGTTTCTTTAACATGAGGCTTATTTTAGGCTGATTATTTTTAAGAACTAGGTGGTAGGCAGGGAGGAACCTAGAAAAGCCTGTTTGTTGGCTCCCCTGTGTGTTCTTCTGTTTCTGTGTAGCCAAACACTTGTTTTCCAGACATTTGCTCCTTTTCATCTACCTGTAAATCGCCTTCCTTTTCTTTGAAGTCCCTGATTCTCCCCATCCCCAACATCTTTTTTTGTCTTTAGCTGAGGATGGTATTGAAGGTGAGGACTTCAACCATTCCGGTGAGTTACTTGGTTTTCCTGGGTTTCTCCTAAGTGTACGTGTTATTAAACTTTTGTTTTTCTCTTGTTAATCTGTCTCATGTCAATTTAATTCTTAGACCAGCCAGAAGAACCTAGAAGGGGAGAGGAAAATTTCCTCCACCCCTACAGTACTTATGTAAACCTAGATGGCATAGCCTACTACACACCTAGGCTATTTGGTACTAATCTTATGGGACCACCGTCGAATATGTGGTCCATCATTGACTGAAACATAATTATGTGGCACGTGACTGTAGTTGTTGAAAGGGCAGGGTTGTCTGACTGACAACATTCTCTAAATTGTGCCTTACACATTGACATGAGAATCCAAGGGAGTCATTATGCATTTGTTATAAGTGGCATAGAAGTTGACAGTTTCTACATGCTTCAACACCTATTTATAATACTTAGTCATGTCTGCACTTTACACATGAACATCCACTTGATAGTCATTTTTTCCCCCTGAAAAAGGGGTCTTATATATTCCAGGGGATTTGCAAATTTATTCTTCCTGAGTGGGATAGCAAAAGGGGATCCCTTGATATCCGTTGTTTGATTTAATTGGATAGTTATGGACCTAACCCTGTAAAAGGATTCAGACTTTTTTCAGTCTGTCTTCAGATTGAATTGAAAGCCCATTGCCTATATTCAGATCAACTTAACAAACATATTACATGTCAGACATTGTGAGACATATAACTGAAGGAAAATTGCTTCCCAAAGATCACCTGTAATGGATACAGTAGATTGACCCTCAAAAGCAATCTACTTTCCTAATGATGCCTTATGTTTTGAAGGGTCATGAAACCATTTAGTGGATCAAGATCAGCATGGTTTAAAATGAAATAGAACCATAAAGAAAATATCAGAGTACATTACTCTTAGTAAGGAAAAGTAATGTTTCATGAAATTTTGTTTCATTTAAATGTATATATATGTGTGTGTGCCTACACTGGGTTGTGATGAAATATGTGTTTCTTATAGTAGATTGGGGTCAAAATGCTTGAAAGACACTGATCTGATGTACCTTCCTGAACTGCCTGACTCCTTTGCAGCTGGAGCTCTGGGTAGGACTTAGGTTCAGCCAATCAGATGTACTTGCGTGAGATTTGGAAAATGTGATGGTTAATTTTACATGTCAACTTGACTGGGCCATGGGGTGCCCAGATATTTGGTTAAACATTATTCTGAGTGTTTCTGTGAGGATGTTTTGGATGAGATTAACATTTGATTGGTAGAATCAAGTGGTAGAATACAGCCAATTACCTTCTCTGATCTGTAGGTAGGCCTCATCCAATCAGTTGAGGCTTGAATAGAATAAAAATACTGACCTTCCCACCAGTAAGAGGGAGTTTCTCTTGTCTGATTGCCTTCAAACTGGGACATTGGTTTCTTCCTGCATTCAGACTCAAATTGAAACATTGGCTCTTCCTGGGATTCAAGCCCACCAGCCTTTGAACTAGGACTACACCATCAGCTCTCTGGGTCTCCAGCTTGCCAGTTCGCCCTGCAGATCTTGGGACTTGTTGGCCTCTACAATCATGTGAGCCAATTCCTTATAATAAATCTCCTTCTATGTAGATATACATACTATTGGTTCTGTTTCTTTGGAGAATCTTGACTAATTCAGAAGGTGAAAGGTGTATCTATTGGTTCTACTGCTTTTTCTAGCAAACACAATGTGGTAGGCAGAATTCTAAAAATAGCCCCCAAGGTTCCCTACCCTAATCCTGAGAACCTGTGAATATGATGATATACCGCTTCTGTGATTATGTTGTGTTATGTGGTTCAGGTGATCTTAAAATAGAGCGATTATCTGGGTGGGCCTCAAGTCATCACACAAACCTGTCTAAAAGCAGAGAGTTTTCTCTGGCTGGAGGCAGTAAGGGAAGTCAGAGGGATTAGCGTGAGGGGATTCCACATGAAGGATCCTGCCAGATCCCTGTCAGGGACCCCTGGCCAATAGTCAGGAAACAAAGACCTCAGTCCTACAACTGCAAGGAACTGAATTCTGCCAAACGTGAATGAGCTTGGAAGTAGATTCTTCCCCAGAGCCTCCAGATGAGAACCCAGCCTGCTGACATCTTAACTTCTGCCTGGTGAGACCCTGTGCAGAGAACCCAGGAGGGCCTGCCTGGAATTTGGATCTACAGAATTGGGATAATAAATGGGTCTTGTTTTAAGAGTTTGTGGTAATTTGTTACACAGCAGTAGAAAACTAATACACATAAGCATGGAGATATGTTTTCCTGTGGCAGCATTAGCAGAGATTTAGGGGCCAGTCATTGGTATCAAGAGGCAGGTTGTAGGACATCTGTTTTGGCTGGTGTGGACCTAGGAGGTGTAGTGGCTCTGGAGCCAACAGTTCCAGTGGTGCCCTTCTTATTTCCAGCTTTCCCACTGTGGCAGAGGTTGGGGTTACTCTGGTAGGACAATTCTGCAGTGTGATCCTGGGATTCCAAGAGTGCAGTCTAGACCCCACTTATCCAGCCCTTCTAATGATGTTTTGAGTGCCCAATTTCTCATATTAAATCACTCCTTAAATATAAGATAATTTGTTATATGCTACTGAACCTTGACTGTTATCTCCAAATCTCTCCTACCCATTAAACACAATCTATTTTGCTGGCTCATTTTCATTCAACAAACGTGTTGAGCATCTACTAGGTTGAAGACACCGTATGTGCCAAGTGCAGGGGCCCCATCAAGAACAGATCATGGACATTGTCCTCCAGGGACTTGTCAATACGTGAACAAGAAAATATAGTGAGGTGATAACATCTATAACAGAGAGGGATAAAATGTACCCTGGAAGTCCAAAGAGGAAAACACATAAATCTCTGGGGTGGTCAGGGAGCACTTCACAAAGATGCTGGCACTTGAGATGAGTCTTCTAGAGCAGACATGTTTCAGATAGACAAGGTAAGGAAGGCCATTCCAGTCAGAACGAACGAGAGGGCAAAGGCAGGGAAGTTTGAAAATATGACATATTAAAGGAGCAGCAAGGAGTTTGCTATGGCTGGATTTCTAGTTGCAAATGGGAGATTGGTCGAGATAAAGTCAGGATTTGTATGGAAGGTGACATGTTGATTGGATCCTAGAAGCAAACAGAGTTTACTCGAGATAGTTATTGTGCTAAAATTCCTAACCTTTGATGACTGCCCATTATATTCAAATAAAGTCTGAACTCCTTGGCTTGGTTAGAAGGGTTGTTCATCACCTGGCTAAATCTCTAGTATCACTCTCATCCCTTTTTCCTCTTCCCTACCATCCATTCACTCATTTACTCATTCATTTATTTAGTCCGAGAGGTGTGGCGGGTGCATATCATGTAGCATATGCCGGTCACCGAAAGGACTTTGGCTTTTATTCTAAGTGAGGTGGAAAATCTGAATGACCTGATGTAATTTACATTTTAAAAGAATCACCCTGGCTACTGTCTGGAATGAGGTGGGAGGCAAGGGTGTGAGCAAAAGGACAAATAAGGAGGTTATTGTAATAACCCAGAAATGACTATAGCTTGGATTGGGATGGAAGTGGTGGAGACAGGAGAAGGGTCCTGATTCTGTATATATTCTAAAGGTGGAGATAATAGGATTTGCTGGTGGATTGAATGTGGGATATGAGAAAAAAGAGGAATCAAGGATGATACCCAGGTTTTTGGCCTGAGCCACAGGATGGAGATGGTTTCCATTTGTGTGTTAGAGATCATGGGAAGAGTGGGTTTTAGGGGAAATATCAGGAATTGTTTTTTTAACATGGTGATTTTTGAGATGCCTATCATACATCCGAACTCCATTTTGAGTATGCAGTTAGATAGAGGCATCTGGAGTTAGGGGAGAGGTTCAGGGGGTCTCGTGGGTGGTTTACTTGGTATTTAAAGCTATGAGGAAAAAAATATATAAAAAATAATAAAGCTATGATATTGGATGAGATCATCTGGGGAGTGAGAGTAGATGAGGAAGAGAAGAAGTGCAAAGACTGAGCCCTGGGGGCTCCAGGTTTTAAAGTTCTGGCAGATGTGGAGGAACCAAGAAAGGAAATTGGAGAGAGTGGCCAGTGAAGGAGGAGGAGAGATATCAGGAGGGCGTCAAGTCCTGGAAGGTAAGTGAAGAACATGTTTCAAGAAGGGAAGGAACAAATGGGTCAAGTGCTGATGGCAGGTCAAATAGGATGAGGTCAAAGAAATGATCATTGGGTTTTGCAGCGTGGAGATCATCGACACATGACAAGAGCAGTTTCAGCAGTGTTGGGGAAAAGCCTGATTGGAGTGGGTTCAACAGAGAATTGGAAGACAGGGACTGTAGGCAGTGGGTAAGGCAATTCTTTCAAGGAGTTTTCTTACAAAGTGAAGGAGAAAAATGAAGCAGTGGTGGGGAGAGAAGTAAGTGGGGGTGGGGTCAAGAGAGGGCTTTTTTTTTCTTTTTAAGATTTGAGAAATAACAGCATTTTTGTATTTTCCATTTTGCTGATGGAAATGATAATATGGGAGAGTGGAGAAGAACTACTTGCAGCAATGTCCTTGAGAAGGCCAGAGTGCCTCAAGTCTAGTGTCCAAGGAAGAGTTGGCCAAGAGAGGGATGAACAGGTCATCCATACTAATGTTGGTGAGAGCAGGGGACGTGGGAATAGATGTAGGTGGGATGGTAGATGCGGTAGCAGGTGACTTTGCAAGTTCTCTTCTCACTGATTCAACTTTCTCAGTGCAGTAGTAAGCAAAGGTATAAGATGAGAGAGAAGAAAGGCTTGTGAACAGATGGAGGTTTGCAGGGAAATCAGCTGTGAAGCAGTAGTCTAGGGATGTGAGTAAGTAGCCTTGTGACCTCACTTGAGGTCAGTGGTCCTGAAGTAGTTGTTGTGTGTTTTTCTCCAATCACATTGGGTGTTGACACAGACAAGAGGTGAGTTAAATTGAACTTCTTGCAGTTCCCCTCTCCTTTACCTTTGCACAGGCTGTTCCATCTGCCTGGAATGCCCTCTGTACCCTGTTGACTCGTCTTTCAACTTCTGACTCAACTGCCACTTACTCAAGCCTACCAGGCAGAGTTAATTACTCCCTTCTTGGAACTATTGTGGTGCCATGTACATCCTTCTATTGTAATAGTTGCCATATTATAATAATTTGCTTCCTGTCTCCCCAGTTAGTTTGGCCACTCCTTGAGAGTGTCAGTTTGGTCATCTCAATTCCTGGTATGGTGTTTGGCCCACGGTTGGCATTCATTAATTGCCTATTGAATTGAATTGAATTCCATAGAGAGAATAAGCAGAAAGAGTTGGGGTAGGAGAGTTAGGGTCTGGAGAAAGAAAGAGTAGTGACATTTAGAACCAGGCCCGGCTGCTCTACAAGGAGGGAAGCTCCTACTCCTTAGGATAGGTAAGAAAACTGCTTACTCAACTCTAATCGTGGAGTGAAATGGAGCCTGAACCTGAAATGAAGCCCGTGTAAATTGGGTCAATAACACACACTTCTGTGAAGTTTGCTTTGAGGATCCGAAGACTTCATATATGTGGAAGAATTTTATCAATAAAAATGTACTACACAAAGTGAGATATTATTTCTTATGACACTATATGGCAAGATAATAGAAATGTGTTGAATTTGTATATTTTACTAGAGTATATAGGCTGTATGACAAAGGAAGAGGAGGATGGGTTAAAGACAAAATGAGTGATTGTAGCTGTAATCTTCTTGTTGGCCTTTCTTCTCTTAAAAGTCTCTACAGAAGATGTCATCACGGTCTCTTTCACTTACAGCATGTTCCAGCGCCTCTCATTGTCTCTGAGCCAAGAGCCCTGATGTGACCTACTTTGTGAAGCCAGGTGGTATCGTGGACGGACAAAAGTGCCAGCGCACTCTGCAAGAAGCAGAGGATGGGGAGCCTGCTGATCTGACTGGCTGTTGTCACAATGCACAAGTTTGGGAGATGTCTGGCTGAGAAAAGGCCAACCTTCCACAACATTCCAACCCTCAAGGGAACTTTCTAACACATTGGCAATATTAACAATTCCAAAGCAATCAGGTGTTTGATCCTTGATGCTGACAGGAAGTAGTATTACTTTAACACACTCTCTGTTTTTTATTGTTAGTTAATTGTTCATGTCTACTTGTCTTAGCTTTCCCTTAAGTTTCAAGTCTCTTAAGGGCAGGGACCATGTCTTATACTTCATATCCTCTGCCCACACATGCCTACCACAGTATTTCATGGGTACTCAATTACCATCTGTTACTGATTGGGGTTTTTTTTTTTAGTAGGTGTCAGACAGCTGTCATGGTGACCAGGTACAGACAGCGTCACGAGAAGCAAGTATGGTGCTTTTCCTACTATATAAACCACGTGTTGATTAACCTGAAATCCTGGGAACACAGGATGTCCTGCATGAATGACTGTGGGTTTAGGACACTGTTATTCTACCCCTTATTCCCAACAATTAAAAATATCTTTATGGCAGATTATCTTCCTTTCACCCCCTAACTTAAAATAAATTTACAGCATTGCCTGGGCTACATGCTAACATGGGATTTAAATTCAAGCTTCTAGACGAAGCTCTAGAAAACACACAGCTGTTGCGTTTTGAGGTACACCAGAAGGCTGCCTTGTTTACTGACTTTGTAGGGTGGGTTGGGTTACAGCATTAGATTTCTCTTGGAAGGATTTTCCAAGATGCAAACATATCTCTTGAGCAGAGTAGCAAGTTAGGCCATTATCCTCTAGTGGGAAACTCAGCTTACTTCTAGTCAAGTTGATCGTATTAGTCACATTAAGGAATGAAAAACAGGACAGATTAGTTTTGATGAGAAAAGGCATCAGACGGTCTGGGAAAATGGGATGCCTATGGAAAAACAAAATAGGAGCACAAGGCTGGGGACTCAAATTGAGAGTCGTCCTGGAAGGCAGAATCAAGATGCCAGAACAAAGAGCAAAGATAAAGGCTGTCTGATCTGTAGAGGTTGGCGAGTTTGCTCTGGGAGGGAGAAAACTCCTTCAGAGTTAGGGGGGAGGCTCGTCAGTATTCTCCAGGCTCCTCATTACCTTCCGTATCTCATGTAGAAATCCTTTCTACCCTCCCTTGAAATTCCTGCCTCCATCCTCCTCACTGCAACTGTTCAATCCCTGGGCACCACCTATTTTTCACTGAACTCTTGGGAACCCTGTTCTTACTCTTCTCACCTTGCTCCTGCCTCTGTTATGGGTAATTTTATAGCTTCAAAGTTCTCTAACATCTCCGCCACCCACAACCTTAACCACCAGGTCCCGTTTTCAACCAGCTTCCGTGGCTGCACTCTGGGCTCTGTCATCACCCAGATGTCCAACTCTGGGATCTCAAACTCAACATCCTAGTTTCTCAGAAGAGCCTCCCCTGACCAGGTGTCCCACTATCTTACCCCACAACTTCTCGTCTTTAGCCTGATGGAGACTTTTAGTCCCTTACTCCCTCACTCTTGTTTCTCTGTCTGTTGTCCCTCGCGGCTCCATTTTCCTTCCTAATCCAGTCTGTACTCACAGTGTGTCACTTTGTGTCAGAGCCCCTTTGTCCTCTGCCGAATCTGCCTTGCTGGCCTTGAACCTTGGATGAGTCCCATTATCAGCCCCTCCTCTCTCACACTCAACATACTGAGCTCCCAGAAGGAATCATACAGTCATTGGGTGGGGTCACTGCCACTATAACTTTATTGTTGCCGGTGTCAGCTGGACCCTTAGGGCCCATTGACAGTCTCAAATGAGTCTGGTCAACTCCCACTTCCACTCTCCGCAGCAGCTATTCCAAACTTTCATCATTTCCTCAACCTATCTTTCTCAACTTTTTCTTGCCAAATGACTCTTACTTCCTAGATAGAACTTAGATTACAGGCGCTTTCAAACCCTCACCCATCTCCCTACAACCACAACTTTAACATGCTCCAGTACCTCCTTCCTAGTCTAAGAGAGAGAAATGTTTCTTCTCCCACTCCATACTTATTCATTCATTCAACAATCGTTGAAAGCCTACTCTATCCCAGTAAACTCGGTGCTATATACTGGGAATATTAGAGATGAAGAAGATACAGACCCTAACCACAAGGAGCTTAAAATCATGTAGAGGGGACAGACTTATAAATGAATTATAATTCAATGTGCATTATGGTATAATGATAGAAATATTTGTAGAGCATTATGAGAGCATGAGGGGAAAAGCCACCTAACTAAGCCTTCATGGGAAGGAGATGAAGTGTCATGAGGGACTTTTTGGCTGGGGTGTTACTTGAGCTAACCTTTTAAAGAGTGAGTAGGTGTTAACTAGGCAAAGTTGGGGTGGGAAGCAGACAGGAGAATCAAGGATTAGAGGGCAGGGAAAAGCAAGATTGAGTATAGGACGAGGGTATAAGTAAAAGCATGAAATTGAGTTACTCATATTCTTGACTGTGTCCCAGACCTCGTTGTGTGGCCATCCCACAAATAACGTCAAACTCAACACATTTTCCCCAAATTTCCTTCTCCTTCTTTATTCTTTACCTTAGTATATGACACCCCCACCTGTTGGTTCACCAAAAATCTAGAATATTTCTTCAATTCCTCCCGTTCCTCACCCCCATCCTTCAACTCGCAACTAACTTATGTTGATTCTAAGGCATCAACATTCTTGTATGCCTCTCCCTTCTCCATCTTTGCTCTGCATCAGTGCAATAGTCTGGCAATTGACCTCACATCCATACTCTCCCAGAGTGATCTTTCTAAAGTGCATAGTCGATTACATCACTGCCCGGCCAAGCTGTGGTTCCCCACACTTCTACCGTGATAGGAAAGGCCTTTCCCATACAGCCCCTGCCCCCATTTCTGCATCCTTATCATTCCCTGGCCGATTTTCCATGCCCCTAGGTTCTAGCATGATCAACTATCAGCAATTTCCTTAATATACCCTCTGATTTCATGCCTAGATGTCTTTTTGCCCCACAGGTACAAGAACATCAATGCAGCATCTTAATATGAACACATTTTGATGCAGTCTAAAAGAACAACCAAACATTTAGCTATTTTGTTTTTCTTTCCTGAGTGATGACTGTAATAGGCACTCTTAACCCATTCCTTCACCTTTCCCTTTGGATTCTCTCCAGGATGAGGACGACATCAATGACCTTCAACAGATTGACTCCCATTTTAGTCTTCCATCAACAGTCTAAAGTTAACTTAATTATCCTGCTCCAAGTTACATTGTTTCTGCTGCTTTAAATGCCCTTCCCTTTCACTTGTCTTCCTAGGGCACCCCTACTCACCTTTTATTGCCAACCACCCCCTGAACACTCATACTCTGAGGAGGTCCTTCTAGTCACCTGTCCTAGTCCCTGATTACAGTCAACCACGCTGTCTCTGTGCCCTGACTCTAATCTCTATATTCACTTCTATTGACGCCTCTTACACTTTCGCATCCCTTCCGCAAGACTTAATCTCTCTGAAGGCAGGGCTCATTCATTTTCTTAATTTCTAGCACCCCTTACAGTTTTGGAACAGAGTAGATGCTCAATAAATTGATGCTGAATCAATAAATAAAGGAGAAATGGGATCCAAAGACAAAAGCCTCCCCAAGGACTGTGGTGCTTTTCAGTTCAACCCAGAGTAAAACCAGAGCTTTTGAATTCAAGCAGAGGGTCCTTTTGGTCAATTCTAGCAGAATTCACTGTGTTCTAAGAGCTGTCAGCTGAGAGAGTAAGATCTTTTTGCAGAAACCTGAAGGGTAGTTTAATTTCCTAACAGGCCAGACCTTGAAAGGTTAGCTGTAAGAACTACAAGTAGGTAAGAAGATTCTGGATCATGGAAAATCAAGTGCAGTGAGGGCAGTGGCCACATGGGGAGAACCACAATGAGGACCACAGTGGCCGCAGGGGGAGGAGGTGCTGCCCTTTCTTAGAAAGGAGGGTCCGGGGCTGGCCTGGTGGTGTAGTGGTTAAGTTCATGCTCTCTGCTTCGGTGACCTGGGGTTCGTGGGTTCAGATCCTGGGCGCGGACCTACACACTGCTTATCAAGCCATGCTGTCGCAGGCGTCCCACATATAGAGGAGGATTGGCAACAGATGTTAGCTCAGGGCTAATCTTCCTCAGCAAAAACAAAACAAAGCAAAACAAAACAAAACAAAACAAAACAAAGGAGGGTCCTGAGTGGCTGTGTATGGAGGAGGGGATAAAGGCAGGACAGAGAGTGGAGAGGAGAGAATGTTGGAATCCCAATTAAGTAATGGAATATCAAAGGAATGCTATTATCCCATTCATATGCTTCCCAATACGTCTCCTGAGGAAAACAGTATCTTTTCCCTGAACTAGTTTTTTTTTTTTTTTTAAAGGTAATATATACATGGTAAAAATTCATATAGTGTAAAAGGGTGTTCAATGAAAGTGTATCTCCACCCTACCCTAGGCCTCCATTATTCTTCCCCAGAGGTAACCACTATTATCAGTTTCTAGTTTTTTCATGAAACCTTTAAATATATATAAAACACACATGCAAATCTATCTAAATCCAAATCTAAATATATATTTATATCTTTATTTTAAATATAGTCGGTAGTGTCCTATCATGAAGAGCTCTTCATTTTAGCTCATACAGACTTTTTGTTGTTGTTGTGGCAAGAACACATAACATGAGATCGACCCTCTTAAAATTTTAAATATATGGTATAGTGAGACACTTTTTTGTGTGTGTGTGTGTGAGGAAGATCAGCCCTGAGCTAACATCCATGCCAATCCTCCTCTTTTTGCTGAGGAAAACTGGCCCTGAGCTAACATCCGTGCCCATCTTCCTCTACTTTATGTGGGATGCCACCACAGCATGGCCTGACAAGGGGTGTGTCGGTGTGCGCCCGCAATCTGAACCCGGGCTGCCAGCAGCAGAGCACACGCACTTAACCACTACACCACGGGGCTGCCCCGAGACACTATTTTTTGTGTGTGTGTGTGAGGAGATCAGCCCTGTGCTAACATCTGCTAATCCTCCTCTTTTTTTGCTGAGGAAGACTGGCCCTGGGCTAACATCCGTGCCCATCTTCCTCCACTTTATATGGGACGCCGCCACAGCATGACTTCCTAAGCAGTGCGTCGGTGTGCGCCCGGGATCCGAACCGGCGAACCCCGGGCCCCGCAGCAGAGTGGCGCACTTAACCGCTTGTGCCACCAGGCCGGCCCCTTGAGACACTATTTTTTAAACCGCTACATAATATTTTTACTCTGAGTGCACTATATGTATTTAATCAGTCCCCTATTGATGAATATTTAATTTGTTTCTAGTCTATTGCTGTTTCAAGCATTGCTGCAATGAAAATCCTTGTACATATATGCATCAGCCAGGGTCCAGGAGGAAGCAGATGGTACATCCAAAGCTTAACTGAAGAGAGTTTAATGGAGGGACTGTTGACACAGGTGCTGGCAGAATTAATGGACTCAGCAATAAGTGGTTAAGTGCTCAGGAACTAGCGAGAGTGAGAAGTCTTCACCTCCCCTAGGCACAAAGGGACAAGGGGAGGGAGCAGTGTCAGTGGAAGCCAGTGAGCCCATAGCCGTGAGAGAGGCCACCCAACAGGAGATGTGGCCATAGGTTGAGGAATGCAGCCACTGCCAAAACTGCAGCCTTCAGAGTAAATATTCTGACTGCTCCCTCCTCTTGCTCTCTCCTTTCCTGCTGGTACATCCGCCAAATACAAGTGGAAGCCAGAGGACAAGAAAGCCCGAGAGATGCAGTCCATGGAGGTCAGGTCCCAGGGCACAGGCAGGCAGAGCAGTATCAAAAGCATATCTGGAAGGATAAATGGAAAATAATCAGTATAATATGTTTTTGCATGAATGTGCCATTCATCTGTTGCAAAATTTCCTAGAACTGAAATTATGTTGTCAGTAGGAAGGAAAGAGCCCTCTCAATATCCATTTGCCTCCCCTTCCTGGTTGTTACCAATGCCGAATTGTGCCTATGGCTGCTCAGAATTAAGACTACATTTCCCAGCCTTCCTTGCAGCCAAAGCAGTGCAAGAGGAAGTGTCATGTGGCAGCGTCTGAGAAACTTGTTTGAGAGACAGCTGATGCGTGCCTTTTGTCTTTTATTATTTATTCTTTGCTGTAATTCACATGCTGCCTTGGACCATGAGCTCTAGGGCCACACCCTTTGGATGGTGAGTGTTGAGCTGAAAGGAACCAGAATCCTGAGCACTTCATAGAATAGAGCTGCCCTACCAGTCTTGAACTGCATCCCTCTACTCTTTCTTTACTTGGGAGAGAAATATACTTTTACCTTGTTTAAGTTATAGTTGTGTTCTTTTCTGTGTTGTGTAGCCAACCCTAATCCTAATGAATAGGTATAGATAGTGGGTATTAACATTTTGAATTTTTATGAATGTTGTCACATTTGGCATTTTAAACTGGATTTTTCAGACTGAGTTTGAATCCAGCTGCTCCATTGATTACATATGTGATCTTGAGCAAGTTTCTTAATCTTTTTGTGCCTCAGTTTTCTCCTAGGGATAATAATAGAAACTACTTCATTTTGTTGTTATGAGGAATAAATGAATTAAAATATCTGAAACACATAGACCAATGCCTGTTCAACATAGCAAATACTCAATAAATGTAAGCTATTACTATTATTATTATTACTATTATCATGTTTAATTGTTCTCCAAAGAAGATGCACCAATTAGTCTATTCAAGTCTGAAAGTGTCTCTTTCCTCTTCCCTTATCAATACTATATATTAGTGAAAATTTTTGTCCAAGAGATGAATGGTGGTGTTTCATTTTTATTTTAAATTGCTTTCTAAAATTATGAGGTTGTACGTCTTTTCATATTTTTTAAGCCATTTATATTTATTTTCTGGCAGACTTTTTTTGTGTCCTCTGTTCATTCTATTGGATTTTTGTTTTGTTTGTATTGGATTTTGTTTTTTTTTAAAGTAATTAAAGTATTATGGAAATTAGCCTTTTGTCTGCTATGGGTGGTACAAATATTTTCCATAATTTTCATTTGCCCTTTGATTTTCCTTTTCCATACAAAAATTTTAAATTTTAACATAAAAATAATCCTTCTTTTCCATCAAAACATCTGAGCTTGATGTTCCCATCTTGGAAAGATCTGTCTCACCTGGATTATAAAAATAATTCCCCCATGTTTTCTCCTAGGACTTTATAGATTGGGCTCCGTCTTTGTTTTTTTCCGGGTGGTTTGTCAGTTGTTATCATAACGATTGAAAATACAAGCTCTAGAGTAAAACTATCTGCCCATGTACTTCCACTCTGCCACTTTTGAGCTATGGGGTCAGGTGCCAAGTTTACTTCACCTTTTTATGCTTTGGTTTCTTCTCTGTCAAATGGGGATTATAACATAGTGTGGGGCTTAAATAAATACATGAAAAGTGCTTAAAAAATTCTTGGCAATAGGTGCTTAGTAAATATTAAAAAGGCCTTTCCCAATCTAGAATATAAACATAACTGTCCTGAGCCAGCCCTGACGGCCTAGCAAAGTTCTGCATGTTCCGCTTTGGTGGCCCAGGTTCGGTTCCCAGGCACGGAATCACACCACTCATCTGTCAGTAGCTGTGCTGTGGTGGCAGCTCACATAACAGAACTAGAATGACTTACAACTATACGCAACTATGTACTGGGGCTTTGGGGGGGAAAAGGGAAGAAAAAAGGAGGAAGATTGGCAACAGATGTTAGCTTAGGGCGAATCTTCCTCTGCAAAAAATAAAAAAATAAAATAGGACTTTTCTCCTGGAACTTTACAGATTCATTTATATAAAAAATGTATAACATTCATAACAAATGTTATAACATATAATAAGTGTATAACATTATAACAAAAATTAAAAGATTTATATGAAAAAAGTATTATAACTTTTTGAATAGTATCGTTATTGTTAGTATTTGAACAATGCACTTGCTTCGAAATGTCATTTGGTCATACACTAAATTTGCATATGCATTTGAGTCTAGTTCTGGATTCTCCATCATGATTCATTCATCTAGCTTAATCACATTTGCTTTATAATATACTTCATTATCTGGTAGAACTTGCTTAGCTCATATGCTTCCTTTTCAGAAATTTTTTTCTGGCTAAACTTGAATTTTGATATGTATACAAAAATCTTAGAACCAGCTGCTCTGATTTAAAAAATCAATTAATATTTTATTGAGGTTGCAACAAATTTACATATTAATTTAGAGAGAATTGTCATCTTACAATATTAGTTTTTCCTATTCCAATACAAAGACTAGCTCTCCATTTATATTCGAGCAGTTTTTCTTTTTAAATGTCTCTCAGAAGAGTTTAAAAATTTTCTGAATTCTTCTTTTTATAGTTCCTGCATGTTTCTTGTTAAGTTTATTCCTGTTTTCCTTCCTTCCTTCCTCCCTTCTTTCCTTCCTCATCCTCCTCCCCCTCTTTTTTCTGTTATGGTAATTGGCACCAGTTCATTTATTATATTTTCTAATTACTTTTTGTTTGTATGGGAGAACTATTGATTGTCCCTTTGTGAGCCTGGACCATGTAACTGGATCAGAAAAACTAATGAAAATCTTCTAATCTCCCTTCCCTCATTGCATTTATGTGTAATCGCCATATGTTGGAAGGAGATAAACTGAGTCAAGAGAATACCTCTTTCAGAAGAGAGGCCCCAAAGGAGATAATAGCCTGAGGGAGCAAATGGGGAGGGAATGAATGTGCCTGAGAGAAGGGCCGGTTGTGAACAGAGTGGGTTGGGGGAACACCCCAAAAGCAGCTTGATTTGGAATAGCACAAATAAAAATTGTTGGATATGATCAAAGCTGTACACAGGCAAACTTAGGCAAACTTATGGTGTTGAGTGCTTTCTATTATTTTAAGTGACTGAATTAAAACTAGATAAATGAAGGCTTTTACTCAAGATGGTTGACACAAAAAATCAGAAGTATTTCAAAAACAGAAAATTAATAGCATTAAGAGATAAATACAAGGTCTGGGTTTTTTTTGGAAAAAATAACCGAAATAAAATCAAACTAGTTTTTTTTGTAAACAGAAAATTATAGTAAACAAAATTAGAAAAGTAAAAGGTGATAACGGTATAGAGCTTTTTATTGTTATAAAAAATCTATATACCTATGCCAATAAAATAGAAAATAAATGATTTGGGAGAAAATGTAAATGACTAAAATTGATTTAAGAAAAAGTAGCAAGAGAATAAAAGCTATTCAAGTCATTTTTAAAAACTAGCATAAGCCTGATAGCAAAGAGGCGATGGCCAAGACCCAGGAACCAGATAGCCTGGCTCGGATCTGTTTCACAAACACTTATGTAGTGCTTACTCAGTGCCGGGCGTGGTTCTGAGCACTTCACAAACATCAATTCTTATAATTCTCCTAACAACCCTGTGAGGAAGGGATAACTATTATCCTAATTTTACAGATGAACAAACTGAAGAAGTCAGAGGTTAAGGAACTTGTCTGCTACCCAAGGTCACAAAAGTGGCATGTGATGGCCCTGAGAGGTGGCATGAAATAGTGCCCTAAAGCATGTCCTTTAGCATCAATCTACCCAAGTTCAAATCCCGGCTCTCCCATGTTCTGGCTGTATGACTGTGGGGACAATTTTTAATCCTTTTGTGCTTCAGTTTCCATATCTGTAAGACTGAGAAATAAATAAACTAATCATACAAAGAATTTAGAACAGTATAACGACAGATCATCAAGTGTAAGGAAGCATCATTAGAGACCAAGGCCAAGATCATCCAAACCCTCGTGTTCCCAATTGCTATGTATGGGTGCGAAAGCTGGACGATGAAGAAGGCTGACAGGAAAAGAATGGATTCATTTGAAATATGGTGTTGAAGAGAGCTCTGCAGGTACCCTGCACTGCCAGAAAGACGAACAAGGGGTCCTAGAGCAAATTAAGCCTGAACTATCGCTGGAGGCAAAAATGGTAAAACTGAGGCTGTCCTACTTGGGGCACATCGTAAGAAAGCAGGATCCTTTGGCAAAGACAACAATGCTGGGAAAAGTAGAAGGCAGGGGGAAAAGAGGAAGACCAAATATAAAATGGATTGACCCCAAAAAGGAAGCCACAGGCAGACGTCTACAGGAGCTGAGTAGGGCTGTTGACGACAGGACATTGCAGACATCACTCGTTTGTTTATAGGGTTGCCAGGAGTTGGAGCTGACTTAATGGCAGGTAACAACAACAATCTGGAACATAGCAAACACCCCTTAAACATAATGCTATTAGTATTGTTATCATTACTAAATCAGGACAGAGAATACATAAAAAGACTTCATTCACATATATGCACAAAATTTATTTTCCTGATACCTAAATATAAGAAAATCCTAAGGTACTCTAAAGCCTGTGGTTTTTCTTTTAACATTCTCAGCAGTATTTGAAGTTTGGAAGGGTTGCTAATAGACAAATCATTTGTAAAGAAAAGCTGCTGAAAATTTCAGAAATGTTGGCAATATTTTCAGATGCAATATTTATATAAATTTGAGAACATTTTAGAGATTGACTTCAAAACTTGTCATCCCAATTTTATACAAACAAATCTTTAAGAGGTTTTACTTTACATCATCTAATATCAAATGACATTTTTGAGGTAATCAGTTTTTTTTTTTAAATAATGGATTAAGGCATTATAACAATTTTGCCAATAAAGTTTCAAAATTAAATCATGGAAAAAACAAGAGACCTAATTTTTTGATCAAACAATTTTTTTATTTTGGAAGAAAATAAATATAAGCCAAGAACACACGTATGATATACAAATTTACTTTTCCTCTTAAAACAAGTTTGTTTGGAAAACAATATGAAAATTTCTTTAGAAATGAAACATAGACTTATCATATGACCCAGCAATCCCACTCCTAAAACTCTACCCAGAACAAGGAATGTACATGCACACATAAAGAAAAGAAAAGACGTCATTCTAAATTATAAATAGAAATGCAAACTGAACTCAAAACAATAAAGGAATTATCCACCATGGCCAAGTTGAGTTTAACCTAGGAATACAGGATGCTTTATTCGTCACTTGAATATGTCAAATAAGAATATATGTATAATGCAATCATCTTTTTCTAAACTAAAAAACAAAAAAAAGAACAATCTTAGACATCTAAGAAGAGCAAATCCTTCTTAAACGTGATAAGGAATATCTCTATTAAATAAGCAGCCAATATCATACCCCATGGTAAATTACCTGGAACTGAGGGTCTCAATTCTCCGAACATAAGAGTCACCTGGGGAGCTTTTAAGGCCTGCTGTTGCCTGAGACCTACCCATGACCAATTAAATCAGAATCTCAGGCGCTTGGGACTCTGGCAATAAAGTAGAGAATAACTGGTCTAGAAAAAAGCTAATTAAGATCAAGAGCTAAAGGAGGATGCATGCCATGACCATTTTTATATAACATTATTTTGGAGGTTCTGGTGCATACACTAAAACATGAAACAAATAACAGATAAAAATATTGGCCAGGAGGAGATAAAATCATTTGTAACCGATGTGATTATGTACTTGGAAAACCGTGGAGAATAAACTGAAACACTTGAAGTATTTTTAAGAGAATTTACTTATCTACAAAGGCAGCTTTCCTATGTATCAACAACAATGCAAGTTAGAAGATGTAATGATAAAGATTTCATTTAGATTATTAACAAAGAGAAAATAGAACTAACAAAAAATATGTGGAACCTAGAGAAAGGCTATAACAAAATTTAGTTGTGAAAATATAGCCTAGATCTGTGGTTTTCAAACTGTACTTTTTGGAGTCTCAGGGCAGCGATGACCTGGTATGCAAGGGACAGGACAAATGGGTCTGAGTAAGAGAACCACAGGACCCCCACCCCTGCTTTTGAAGCAGCTGCTTTTTTCTTATTTTTCAATGTTGACTTTCTGCATAAGATTTTACTTGAAGCAAGGTTTTCGCCACTAACAACAACTAAATGTTTGAAAACCTCTAGCCTAGGTCAAATGTTCCTTAAGAACATCCAGTTCCTTTTGTTCGTTCATTTATTTGTTTAGTCACTTGTTCTGTGTATCAAGTACACACAGTATACAAAAGTTCCCTACATTTTTGGGGCATCCACTACGAGCCCCTACTGTTTTAGATGCTTTATGTACTTTACCTCAATTAATCTTTGCAAACACCACGTGAGGAAGGTATTATCCCCATTGTTGACAGACAAGGAAAAACATTCAAGTAAGGAACTTGGCCAAGCTCCCACAAGTGGTGAGAGCTGCAGCTGTAACTGGACGGTATTTCAGCCTGCCTTCAGAGCGCCTTTTCTTTTGCCAACACACCACACCACTTCTTAGCATGTAGGAAATAGTGATGGTATTTGAGATAGTGATAATGATTGTGTTGATGTTCTTGACCTATTGAAATATTGATGAGGATGTTGATATTGGGGGGTGTGGAAGAGGAAATAAAGGTGATGTTGATATTGGAGAGGGGGATGTGCGTGGGATGTGTGTGATTCTGGTAGTGGAGGTGGAGCTGTTCTCTATTGGGTCTGGAGAGTAGAGAACCGAGGGAATGGTGTTCAAGGACAGGAGATGTGGAGTGAGGGGGCTCAGGTTAAAACCGAGTCATCAGCACAGACTGCTTGTGCAGAGCAGGTAGCACGCCGAGAAATACTTGCTCCACCTATGGCAGTTCTCAGAATCACTTCGCTGTTACAGCAATTGCACACGTGCCGATAGACCCTGCCTCTGTGCATAAGTGAAAGGAATGGAAGCAGATGGTATAAAAGGTCATTCTGATCACTGATTGTATTAGTCTGAAATCTGGAAATTAGGCAAGACGTGCTTTGCATGGTAGACACAAAGGTTCTTATTGCTTGAATGGTGTCTTTTGTTGCAAATAATTACTGGCATACAGCTTGTGCCGGGGCCTGATCATTTTAAAATAAACTCTCTACTTAAATTCTAGATTCATAGCACTGAGCATATAAACTCCAGTTTGTAGTAGCTCTACCAATGCAGGGAACCCCTGAGTATTCTAAATCCTGCCTTCAAACGACAACTCCTCTCTGTCTTGATGACAATATGACACACGGAAATTTATAGAACACATTTTCTGATGAAGCAACAATATGAAATAGAAACACGATGTCATAGACTCTATGAAATAAAAGTTCGTATTTTTAATGAGATCTGTCACCATTTCAAACCTGCATGAGGTTGAAATAAACACTGAACAACTGTTAAGAACTAGCGTTTCAGAGTGTGCTAGCGTTTCAGAGTGTGAGGAATTAGAGGTGCCCAGACGATTTAGTTGTGTCCCAAGCAAGATGTCCTAATTTCAAAATTATTCATGTATTCAAAGCCACAGAATAAATGCTCATTCTATTTAAGAGGCAGTGATTCTTTTACCCAACTAAAAATGCAGCACATACACCCAAATTCTGGACTGAAAATAGAAGATTATTAGCATTGTAATTTATGTAAATGGATGCTCTATTCATGTGAAAGTAGTTGGTATCTCTCAGTCATATGCTAATTATTACATAAACAGATTATAAATAATCATGAAAGGATTTCATTTTTTAAGCTGAAACCCTACTTGTTTAAGGGATCTACTATTTTATTATATAAAACATGAAAAGTGACTCAGATGTGTTGTAATGCTCTAAAAATAAAAATTCTGTTTGGTGTTCTAAAAATTAGATTTGTTAGATTTGGTAGGCATAAGATATATCTACGATCTAGAGCAATGATTCCCAATCTTATTGGAACTTAACGAATGTGTTTGTCTTGGTGGCAGTCCTTGGGAGGAAGAATGGGCATAAATTTCCCAAACTGAGTGCATCAAAATCACCGGGAAAGCTTGTTAAACACAGATTTCAGGGCTTCACCCCTAGAGTTCCAATTCAGTGGGCCCGAGCTGGGGCCCGATGATTTGCATTTCGAACAAGTTCTAGGTGGTGCTGATGCAATTGGTTCCAGCACCACACTTTGAGAATCAGTGCTTTAAAGCATGGATATGGACTTGGACCCCGAGGACTGGAGGAACGACTGGACTCAACGGCTTGTCGACGTCCCCTTCCCCTGAAGGTGAATGGAGACATCTTGTGGAGGGTGTGTCCTGTGTCAGAGACCTGCCTTTGCTTCTGCTGGGGGCTTCAGGGGCCTTGCCCACCGGGACTCTTTTTATGCTTATTTATTCACTTGTTATTTGGCTACTCCACCGAGCCAGGGGAGGCCCCTGTTTATGAATTACAAGAGCTTTTTGGTCCTCAATCCAGAGCCAGGCCAAGGCATGCAGTTTCTTTGCAGTCTCCCTTTGCCAGTGGACAGAATTTTCTCTAATGCCCTCTTTCCACTGAAGTTGTACTCCTTCAAGGGCTCTAGCTTTAGGTGGCACCCATGTGTTGTCTTTTATGTTTGTTTCAGTTCTTTATTACTACTATTATTAGATTTCATTTGCGGTTCTTTATCTAATTTCTCAACGTAGATGCATAGATCATTGATTTTTCGGCCCTGCTTTTTTTCTAATACAGGCATTTAAGTTTCAACTTTCTACCTGGGATGGGATCGAGGCTTAGTCTTCCTTCTCCAAGTGGCTATTGAAATGCAGATCCCTTGGTTGGGAAGACCAGCCAACACCCCAGGGCAGCCAAAGCCCTTAGGGCTTGCCGACCAGCCTGGCCTTCCGCTTCTTCTTTATTGCTGTTTTCACGCCTAGGGAATTCCTTCTCTTTCTCACCAGCTCAGATTTGTATTTACAAGTCTGCTTGTTAAATTTTATGAATCACTTCTAGGTATTTTGCAGTAAGAGGCTTTTCAGGATATCTATTCTGTCCTAGAAGTCTAGAGATAACAATACCTAGAGATGGTGAGAATAAAATGAGAGAATACATGTAAAGCCCTCAGCTCAGTAGCTGCTAGATAAGAAGTTCCTGGTAAATATTAGCTGCTATTATTATTATTATTATTATTAGCAGCATACCTAGATCTCAGGGAATAACCAGTGGCAGAGGTAAGAAATGGAGTGCTACAGGAAGCAAATCCAGCCAGAAATGATGATAGAAAAAGGAGGAATCATGGTAAACTCAAATTTTAACAAGATTGTGATAACTTAGTGAGGATATACATTGTCTGCTTTCTGAATAGACCCAGAAAACTGACCCAATCCTAAGAAAATTCTTATACAGAGAGAGAAATCTTGGAACCAAATTCAGGGGTACCGTAGACAGCTGCCGGGGCTCAGCGGGCACAACTCTAGGGACACAATTCACGGACCAAGATGTCGCAGTGGCTGTGACCAGACTGAAGATACACTCCTCCAAGGTTCACATTTTGTCAAAGTTAAAAAGGAAGCAAGGATGTGTAGACAAGCTAGATGTTTTTTAAGGCAGTGATTAGGAGTATCCCCGCTGCCTCACAGGTGCACACCCTGTGTTAAAAATAAATTAATAGCTGAGAAGGAAGCTTAGTGTAGCTTTCTGTGTGTTTCCTATTGACGTTGCTTCTCTCAAAGCCCTGGAAGCCCCCTGATGAATCAGGTGGGTAAAATCAAGTTGCATTCAGTCCCTCAAAACTATTTGAGGCGGAAGAGCTAAGCACTGGATTCCCCACAGCTGTGCCATTTAGCTCCTCTCCAGATATCCCCTTTTTTTCTTTTTTCCTGGATGTCCTTTTCTGCTCTTTCCTCATCTGTGCCTTTTCTGTCTTCTATTGTCCCTTTATGGATCACTTTTTCTCTCATCTCTAGCAGTGAACATCAGCCGCTCCCCCCACTGCACCAGGTCATACAGCAGACAGTTCTCTTCAGTTCTGGTTGGGTTTTAAGATGGAGGCCATGGTCCTTGGGAGGGCTGGTGGCAGCTAGCCAGACTGTTCCCTTTAGAACTCAGGTGCCAGGCAAATGATCAAGAGTGCCAGTGGAACTGGGAACAGGTAGGGCCTGTTCACGGTAACCTTGTGGAAGTCGGTTATCAGAACGAGGGTCCAAACAAGGTCAGAGCAGCAAGAACAAGGAAGCTGTCACTACAGCTGCTGCACAGGCTCCTTGCATTTACCTGCCCAGGTTCAGGATTGGCCCATAGCAGAGAGTTGTGATGGCTAGGAGGGAGGGGTCAGGCTACAGGGAGGGGGCGTGGAGGGGGTACAGAGCTGGGAACCAGCAGGCCATTCCCAGGGGTCTCTGGCTGGGGCCTGGGCTAAGCAAGGAACAGAGTCCTTGTTCCCTTGAGCACCTCCTCCAAACCAGAGTCAGAGGAAGCCCAGGAGGGGAGGGCGAGCTCAGCATAGCTGGCACTGTGGTTCCCTTCGCCTGGGTTGGGTCACCTCAGGGAATGTGTGTCTTTCTTTCTGGAGAATTTCAATGTAAAATCTTTCAGAGAGATAACAGCTTCTCCTCAAAGTCAGAGAAGACCGAGATATCACCATGCCATTTCCAAAGTAGATGAGAGGAGAGTCCATGTTCCAAATCCAGTGGACATTTGCTAGAGGCCCGGGAGAGGGGAAAGAGTAAAAGGTAGGTGAGATGAGTGGGCCCTAAGATGCTGGACCTGGCCTGAGCTGCCCAGATTACTCTGTGGGCATCTTTCTCTGTGGAGTACTGAGCAGAGACAGTTAACTCTGTGTGGCCTTGTAAACATGGAGGCCAAGCCAGCAGACACCCCAGAGGAGTGTGGTCATCTTATGACTTACTCTTGAGCCCAGGGATGGTTTCACTGCATTCTTCCAAGTAAAATAGCCTCATAACACACCTGTCCAAGCACTGCTTCTTGACTACTTCTTTGACTTTTTCAAGAGTTAATGGGAGTCCGAGAAAGGGGATGGGGCAGGCACTGGGGTCTCCAGTAATTCTATTCTAACCTTTTGAAGTCATGGACTATGCAGGAGGGAAGGAGAGAGAAGGAAACAACATGTAGACACACCCACCCAGGATCCTGATCAATACTGAATGGGAATGGGGGCTTCTAAATGGTGAGGAATATATTCAGGATCTAAAGATAATGTTCACAACAAAGCAATCAGATTGCAAATTAGTTATATTGTTAAGCTATACACAGAGCAATTAAAATTAGAGCATTACAAAGTGAGCCACATGTATCATTGTATTTGCTCATAATCAGTTCCACTTAGAGAGTGTTCACTGTGAACTCGGCCCTATATGCAAATTATCTCATGTAAGTCTCACAACTTCTCTATGAAGAAAGCATTGCTGTTATCCCCAATTTTATAATGAGGCAACTGAGGCCCAAAAAGGTCAAATAACTTGTCCAAGGTCACACACAGCTGGTAAGTCAGAGCCGGAACTGTAACCGAGTTCTGAGTTCACCACTCAAGCTTTTAACCAAGATGCTAAACCACCTCACAGCAGACCTGACAGGAGGGGACTACTAGCTGTGTTTCACAGGGCAGGAGATTTTGCTTTATAGTAGGCTAAACTATATGAAATTGCTGATTTTATCATTTTTGACTTACAAAAAGGACAATGTCATATGCCACAACCTAATAGAGACTAAGTGAATTAACCAAGGTTATCCCAGGTAGTAAGTGTCCTCCGAAGGCCCTAAACCCACATTCTCTCTACTACTATACTCAGTCTGGGAGTAAATGTCTAATTTACTCCCAAATTACTAAAGGTTCCCACCCTTGGGGGGTCTCATTACTTTGTGGGGGTGAGGTGATGGGACAAAGACTCAGGGTGCCCTTTGTAAATCGTATCTTGATGGAAGTTTCTAGGTGAGGTTCTATGAGATTGTGGACAAAGTCCTGGAGAGATGCGGAAGGCTTCCAGCCCACATTCCAGATTGAGGGAGTGGCTCTTGCAGTCTAGGACATGAGAAAGAACTGTGCCTTCAGGGGACTTTAAATAGTTGGGCTTGGCTAGAGCGTCCCTTGACTGGGAGTGGAGAATATTGTGGGGGTCCATCACGAAGTGCCTGGCAACATTACAGAGGCTTTTATTCTCCCACAGAACAGCATTTACTTACTGTAAGCACTGAAGTGACATAATCAGATTTATGCTTAGAAGACCCTCCCTGTCCATCTGTGCAGGCTAGATTAGAAGGGCATGCCTGGGGGACTAGTGACAAGAAATCCAGAGAAGACATGATACGTGCCTGACCTAAGTCACAGAAGGGATGAAAAGCGGGAATGACTTGGGACTATTTAGGAGGTTGAGTTGACAGGCCTTGGTGACTGATTTGGAAGCAAGGGGCATTCTACAAATAATAAACATGTTTGGAATGTACAAATAGATTCTCAGGCTTAACCAGGTCTTAAAAAGACTCGCTCAGACTTCCAGAAGAGGGAAAGGTGAATCCTCTAAAAGAAAGAGCCTCAGGCTACAAAGAGCTTTGCCCTCTTTTTAGGAAAGAGGGGAGCAAGCGAGGAATCTTCCAACCTGGAGGCTGGTCACTGGGTGAAGTCTCCTCACTCATGACGGGGCTGACATTCTGCGATATGTGCTGATCTGACATATTGGCCAACATCCATATGGATGGAAGAATGCCATGCTTTATGTGCTGTCAAGGGTTTTGGTCATCATTCCTGCTTTTTCACCAAGGGGACAAACCCACTAACCGACTTTACTGGTGTGAGAAGTGCTACACAACGAAACGTACATTCTGAATCCTTAGTTGCTTGATGGAAAACTTATTTTTGAATATCCCTAAATCCTTGGGAGGAAAGGAAGATTAGGCACCAGAATCTAAGGACAGGGATTGCTAGATGGTATGACATGTCCAGGGAAAAAAGAAGGAAGTTCAGAAATATCTTGGGCAGAGTTTTAGTGCTTATTTGGTTACTTGCAGGAGAAGGCAGGTCTAGCTTTGCTGGAAGCAGCTTGGATCTCACACTGAGAATCTCAGTTACTCTGAGCCCTCTGTGTGGGTTAGTCATCCTGGATCTATGCAGATTGTTCCCATTCTTGGAACCTTGTGGTAGTGTATGCAGTATTCCAGCCTCCCCACAGGAAGTGGCAGGAGGGGTTTATAGATGGATTTCTCCCGCTGACCACCAATTTAGTGAAATTCGATAGAAAAAGTAATTTCGTACATACCCATAGGAAAGTTCTAGCACCTTCCTTGTGACTGAAGTGGATCAAAACTCAACCTCTTGAGAAAAACTTAGTCTTATGGAATTAAAAAAAAAAAAAAAAGTCTCCCAGCCCTTCCCTGTTGGAAAGTGAGTTAAAGGAGGCTATGTTATCATTAGGCATGCCCTTTGGCCGGTTAGCAAAGTGAGATTCTGAAGAGTAGACCACAAAAGAAGTTAAGCCCATTTAAAACTTGTCCCTGGAAACCTTGATTTCTCTTCCCCGTATGTTCTATATAGCCTAATAAGGCTTTTCAGAGGGCTTTAAAATATGAAGAAGACTTTTTAATCAACTCTCCCAAGCAGCCTAGTGAAAAAGTTTCCAAGGCTGGGAAGATGGATGCATAATCAATAACTTTCAAAGTAGCAAGACTCCCAGCGATACTCAGGAAAGACATCTGTCAGCAATGGTGAGCTGCTTGATGGGAGCAGAAAACAACATAAACTGCTGAATCAAATCATTCCAGAGATCTGTGTGTTGGAAATGCCTCATGGTCCCACAATTTAGGTATCTATAAAATGACAGCATTCGACTGCTATGAATTTTCAAACTTTACTGTCTCTCTTTGTCTTGCTCTGTTCTCTATTTCTTGGTCTCCGTGTTTCTGGAGGTGTGAATATGATTATCACACCCACACACACAATCAGGGACTCCTCAGATGAGGCCAGTCATGGATTTGGTCCAAGACTGGCCTTCATGGGAGGCTGAATGTTCCTGGAGTTGCATTTGGTGGAACCTGGAATTGGGGCAGAGTGAAGGCAAAGGATTGCCTTGGGCACCAGGATAGCGCAACACTGCACCCATCTTCATGTATCCTGTAAGTATATCTAGGGCAACGTGGTCTCTAGGAGCACAGTTCCCCCAACAAATACAGGATGAATAGGTTAAAATGGGATGGAGTGTAGTCTTGATCCATCATCCTCCACTGGGGCCCTGTATTCCCCAAGTCAAAGCTTAGAGAATGACTAATGCCCAAGAGAGGAAGATTTATTTTCTTTATGCAAATATAGGGCCCTCATGGCCCGAGAGGGGCCCCCTTTCCCTGATTCAGCCTTTGCTGTTTCAGGAGGCCCCTCTTTTCCTTAGATAGGAACAGACAATCTGCAGTCATTAGGAATGTATTTTTTTTCCTTGAAATGATGGAATGAGGGGTTGTTGAGTATAGATGAAAAAATGTATTTCAAAGACATTCTAGGCTAAAATAGGTTTTGTTTATTGGTCTGGGAAAATAACCATCAGAAATAGCAATCTTTCTATGAGGAATTGCTTTCCAGGTTACAAACAACTGATGTACAGACATAATTGGGAACCCAACTCATTTGAAAGTTAAAGAATGCCCTTACGACATACAGTAGAAATTTACAACAGGAAGATATTAAGTATTCTGTGGCAGAGACTGTTAGTAATCCAGTTTTTAGCTGAGCACATGGCCTGTCAGAAATTCCCTTTCTAAGCCTCCCTTGCAACTAGGTGTGGCTGGTGACTAATAGGCTAATAAGATGACAGCATTAGTGGTGCTTGATGGTGTGTGTATGTGATATGTGTTATGGAGGACTTGGACCTGGGGCCCTTTGCCTTTTCTTCCTCTTCCCTTCCTTCATCTTGCTGCTTGGAATGTACATGCTGCCATCTTGGTTGGAGTCAAGGCCACCATGGCAGTGCAAGCAGATGAAAGAAGCCTGGGCCCCTGGCACTATGAAGCATCCTTCCTGGATGTTTACGTAAGAGAAATAAACTGACATCCTGTTTAAGCTAGTGTCATTTGGGGGCTTTCCGTCGCTCACAGCTCTGCCTAATTCTAACAAACATTTATTATCATAACTCTTAATACTGACAGTCTTGATTCTGCCATTTTGGTATTAGCTCAGCACCTAGATTAAGTTGCTTTTGTAAATGAGCTTTGCAAGCATGCATCCTCTCACTTTAGTATAAATCAGCTCAGGCTTATAGGTAAGGTTTCATAACTGAGGTTTTCAGTATGGTCTTTGATTAGCATGCAACTATAACACCAATATTTCTGTTATCAGTTGCTTCCAATTGCCAGTAAGCCTGGAAAGAATCAATCAATTTTGCAAGTGGATTGATTCTTTTGAACTCATCCTCAAGGTCTATGTTAAGAAAAATAGGAGGACTTGATTATTTTCCCTTTGGCCCTGCTAAAATATGAAAATAATTGAGGGTCTGGTCTGACTGAAGGTAGAATTAACTAGCAGACTTATTGACCAGAGTGAAAAACAGCTTTTAAACATTCTACGTGTATCAGTTAGCCACCTCTGGAGCTGGCTGGTCTAGGATGGCCTCACATCTGGCGATTGGCTAGCTGTCAGCTGAGTCAACAGGAGATCAGGCCACGTGTCTTTCATTATGTAGTAGGCTGGCCTGGGTTTGTTTACATAGTGATGGCAGGGTTGAGAGAGAGAGAAAGAGAGAGAAGAAATGTGCAAGATCTCTAGAGGCCTAAGCTCAGAACTGGCACGCCGTCACTTTCATCATATTTTATGCCAAAGCAAGGCACAAGGCCAGTCCAGATTCAAGGGGTGAGGGATATAGACTCCACTTCTTGATGGAGGAGTCACAGAGTCACATTGCAACAGGTATAAATGTAGAGAGGGGTGAAGAATTGCAGCCATTTTTGTAACCAATCTAACACACTATGATTCTTGCATAACAACTCTCTGACCAAGCTGATCAAAGGGGACAAGACACTCCCAAGAAAGTAGATCAATTCCTCCATGGACTGATGAAGAGAGTAGTTGTCTTAGTCTGTTTGGGCTGCTGTAACACAATGCCATACACTGGATGGTTTATAAACAGCAGAAATTTATTTCTCCCAGTTCTGGAGCTTGGAAGTTCAAGGTCAATGTGCCAGCAGATCCTGTGTATGGTGAGAACCCACTTCCTGGTTCTTAGATGGTGTCTTTTCACTGTGTGCTCACAAGATGGAAGAGGTCAAGGGACCTCTCTGAGGTCTCTTATATGGGCACTAATCTCAGTCTTGAGGGCTCTGCCTTCATGACTTAATCACCTCCTAAAAGCCCCATCTCCTAATACCATCACCTTGGGGGTTAGGATTTCAACATATGAATTTTGGAGGAATGCAAACATTTAGTCGATAGCAGTAGTGTGGTTGTGATTTCTCAGTTGAGAATCAGGGGATTATAGCTTTAGTTCTCAGATTCTCAAGCTAAATCACTGTATTCATTTGGTAACTGAGTTTCTAATTTAATCTCTTTTTACCCCAAACCACACCAGCCAGGAGATGACAGTCAAGGGATCTGTGTACCAGTGGAAGTGGTAATTAAAGTAGCCTTTGCCTCTGAATCTCACTATTCATTCGACTAGAATTTATAAAATTCTAGGCTCTTTGCTAGGAGGAGGGATGCAAATTGAGTGAGACTCAGACTCAGTCCAACCCCTCATGGAGCCATAGTCTAGTCAGAGAGAAAAATGGAAACAACCTAGAGTAATCTAGTGTGGTAGGTACAGATAATAGAGGCACACTTTAGGGACAAAGATGACACAGGAGGTTTCTCTCTGGGGGCAGATCAGGGACGACATTCCCAGTGCCCCAGTCCCATGCTGGCCTTTCTAACAGTCCTCGTGGCCCCAGTAATTTTCTCAGTCTAGACTACATCCTGTTCCTGTGTTCCTATTGAGACCAAACCATCAGGCACCTCTGTCTGGGCCACTCTTGGAGTTCCTATGGCTGTTCATCCTCAGACAGTGGACAGTCCTCTCTGATCAGAGTTGTTTACAAGGCTTCTACCAGGACAGGCTTGTCTTTGGAGTGTCTTACAGCAGCCCTGATGTCTCCATGTCTCAAGTCTTTTTTTTAGACTCTCAGTACTTTCATATTCCTCTTCTCTCTCCAGAAATGAGGGGTGGGCGGGGGTGGTGGTGGAAGAAGCTCCTCTGAGGGTGGTGGACTTTTGAGAGGCACTAAGCAATGCCACTCCCCAAAGTAACTGTTCTTAACAAGCACTTGGGGACCCAGGATGAAGACAGACATCAGCTTCAGGCTGGGAGTGTCCTTTGTCATTCTGTTTTTCAAGAGTTCTTGTTGACCCAACAGTCCTCTCAAATTCTTTGTCGCCATCTCTTCCTGTCCAAATTCTTTGTCCCCATCTCTTCCAGAGAGCCCCCAGACTCTTGTGCAAATGCAACCTGTGACTATGCCATACCCCCTGGATGGGAATGCACCTCCTTAGGTGGTCCCTTGGATTTGTACTTCTTACACGGTTAGATTTCTACGTAATTGCAATTTTTAAAATGCAGTCCTTTGAGCCATAAACTGTCCTCTTCCTAGTAAATGGCCGCAGCTAAATATCCTTTGCCCACAGTGGCATCTGCCTGGAGCTGGTGTCCTCAGATTCTACGAACTGAGGTTAAAGCCAGTAGCGTGGAGATTCCAAGAACTGGAAAGGCAATTTTCTCTTATGTACAAAGCTTTTCTGGAGGGTGTTAAAAAACAGAATTAGATATTTTTCTTGATAGGTTTGAAAGCATTTATCATATGGACTCTGGTTTCCCACCCACAGTGTCTGTTTGATACTTGATTATGCAACATCCTTGTAGTTTTGCTTTTCTGCCACATAAATACGGACGACTACACCTGGTGACCTACTGAAAAACAGGCAAGGAAGCCCTAAACCAAGTGAAAATCAGATATGTGACACTCATTCCCCTCCTACTGACAGGTTACAACGCACAGGAGTTAGATATCAGCACTGGGGCTTGTCTGCTTGAGCTACTGTTTCCTCATCTTGTCTGCTAGAGAAAATGACTGGGAAGGAGCACAGAGACCTGAGAAGCAGGGTGAAGGGGGATGGCTGATTATCTAGGTAGAGTTTCTTTGGAGCTTTGGAGATGCTGTCCGGGCTGGTAAGGTAGGAACTAGAGAGGGCAATTTTCTGGAACAATGCTCTCAAACTTGCATGTGTACACAAATCACCTGATTTTGATTCAGTAGGTCTGGGTTGAGTTTTGAAATTCCGCATTTCTGAAAAGCTCCCAGGTGATGCTGCTGCTGCTGTCTTGGCACCACACTTGACACAGCAAGAGTCTAGACTGTGACCTATCTGCCTTTCTACCACCATTTCCCTGGAGAATAGTCTGGCTGAATGGCAGACCAGTGAGTTGGTATTAGAGCACTATAAGTGTGAAATACCTACTCTGTGTTAGGAACTGTTCCATGGGCTTTCGGTGCACTATCTTCTTCAATTCTGGTTACAACTTTATATGATAGGCAATATTATCCCTATTTGAGAGATGAGGAAATTGCAGCACAGGTGTTTTTGGTTGCCCATCTGCTATGTTCCAGAGTGAATAAAGAATGACAGTATTTACAATACTGGGCATGGTGCCATGAATGTAATAAGCACTTAATAAATATGTTGACTTGATCCAATGGCTGATCAGGCTCATATTTTTCCAAGGTTAAATAAATTCCCCCAAACCTGTTCAAGTCTACCTCTGTTTAGATACCTGAGCTTATGAATTGTTTCAGCCAATACACTACTCCTACTAGAGCAAGAAATCAAAGAAGACAGGCTTCTGGACTGTCCAAACTTCCCAGGGATTTTCCTTGGGAATCTCCTCCCCCCCAAAAAAACGAGAAAGTCTTTGAAGTCTGGAATGATTAGTAGGGTTGCATCATGTATTTGTACAATGTACAATCTATACAAATGTCCATGTTATGTTGGTCCTGGTGATAAGGAATGATGATAACTTCAAATCCATAAATGCCAAACCCAAATTACAGAGAAGGAACTCAACTCATTTCTGGTGCTCTTCATTCCTTTGTGTAGATCCATGGATCATGCCTTTGGTGTTGTATCTAAAAAATCATTTTTCATACCCAAGATCATCTAAGTTTTCTCCTATGTTATCTTCTGGAAGTTTTATAGTTTTGCATTTTATATTTAGGTTTGCAATCCATTTTGAGTTATTTTTTGTGAAGGGTGTAAGGTCTGTGTCTAGGTTCATTATTTTGCTTGTGCATGTCCAGTTGTTCCAGCACCATTTGTTGAATGCACCATCTTTGCTCCTTTGTATTGCCTCTCCTCCTTTGTCAAAGATCAGTTGACTATATTTATATGGCTCTACTTCTGCGCTCTCTATTCTGTTCCATTGATCTATTTGTCTATTCTTTCATCAGTGCCATAGTGTCCCGATTACTGTAGCTTTATAGTAAGTCTTGAAGTCAGAGAGTATCAGTATTCCAACTTTGTTCTTCTCCTTCAATATTATGTTGGCTATTCTGGGTCTTTTGCCTCTCCATATAAACTTTAGAATCAGTTTGTTGATATCCATAAAATAACTTGCTGGGATTTTGATTGAGATTGCATTGAATTTATAGATCAAGTTGGGAAGAACTAACATCTTGACAATATCAAGTCTTCCTATCCATGAACATGGAATATCTTGCTATTTGTTTAATTCTCATTTGACTTTTGTTCATCAGAGTTTTGTAGTTTTTCTCATACATCTTGTACACATTTTGTTAGATTTATACCTTAGTGTTTCATTTTTGGGGGTGCTAATTTCATATTCCACTTGTTCATTGCTGATATATGGGAAAGTGATTGATTTTTGTATATTAATCTTGTATCTTCCAATCTTGGATAATTACTTATTAGTTCCAGCAATTTTTTAAATCAATTCTTTCAGATTTCCTACATAGATGATTATATCATCTGAAACAGAGACAGTTTTATTTCTTACTTCCCAATCTGTATACCTTACATTTCCTTTTTTTATTGCATTGCTAGAACTTCAGTACAATGTTGAAAAGGAGTGGTGAGAGGGAACATCTTTGCCTTGTACCTGATCTTAGTGGGACAACTTCAAGTTTCTCACCATTAAGTATGATGCTAGCTGTAGGTTTTTTGTAGATATTCTTTATTAAGTTGAGAAAGTTCCCCTCTATTCCTAGTTTTCTGAGAATTTTTATCATTAATGGGTGTTGAATTTTGTCAAATGCTTTTTCTGCCTCTATTGATATGGTCATGTGATTTATCTTCTCTAGCCTATTGATGTGATGGATTGGTTAATTGATCTTCAAATGTTGAACCAGGCTTGCATACCTGGGATAAATCTTACTGATATTATTTTTTGGTATTTTTTCCTCTCAGTGTTTCATTTTGGATAATTTCTATTGCTTTGTCTTCAAATTTATTATTCTTTTTTCTGCAACGTCTAAATTGTCATTAATCCCATCAAATGTATTTTTTAATCTCACACATTTTAGTTTTCTTCTCCAGAAGTTCAATTTGAGTCTTTTTTAAAAGTATCGTCTATGTCTCTACTTAACATATTCAGTCTTTCCTCTAGCTTTTTTAACAAATGGAACACAGTGGTAATGATTTTATGTTCTTGTCTGCTAATTCTAACATCTATGACAATTCTGCATTGGTTTGATTGATTGGTTTTTCTTCTCATTATGGGTCATATTTTCTTGCTCATTTGCATGCCTGGCAGTTTTTTATTGGTTAACACAAATTGTTAATTTTACCTTGTTGGGTGCTGCATATTTTTTTGTTTCTAAAATACTCTTGATGTTTGTTCTGGGATGCAAAGTTATTGGAAAGAGTTTTATCCTTTCAGATCTTGCTTTTAATCTTTTTCTTTCTTCTTTTTTTTTTAACTTTATTGAGATATAAATTGTAAGATATTTATTGAGGTATAATTGAGGTATAAATTATAAGGTATTTCAAGTGTACATTGTAGTGATTTGGTATAGATAAACATTTTGAAAGAACTCCTACCATCTAGTTAATTAACACGTCCATCACCTCACATAATCAACCAAATAGTCACCATGCTTTACATTAGATCTTCAGACCTTACTCATCTTACAGATGACAGTGTGTACCCTTTTACCAACCCTCCCACTTTTACCCACCTCCTCAACCCCTGGCAACCAGTTTTCTACTCTCCATTTCCATGAGTTTGACTTATATGTGAAATCTAAAAAAATAAAATAAAAAAACAAAAGTGATACCGTGCAGTATATGTCTTTCTCTGTCTGTCTTATTTCATTTAGCATAATGCCCTCAAAGTCTATCCATGGCTCTTAAGCTTTTTTAGGAAAGACCAAAGCAGCATTTTGTCTAGAGCTGATCATTTCCCATTACTGAGGCAAGATGTTTAGAGTACTCTAAATGCTCTATCCACCGCCCCATGATTTTGAGATTTTCCAGTCTGGCTTGTAGAAATAGGCACTATTTCAGGCCTTATGTGAGTTCCTCTAATCCTTTCAGGTGGTTCTTTCCCCAGCCTCCAGCAGTTTCCTCTCATGCATGTGAGTAGTCAGCTAAATACTCAAGGAGGACTCTCTACAGATATCCAGCGTTCTCTCTTTTACAGCATTCTCCTCTCCAGTACTCTGTCCTGCAAACTCAACCTGCCTTGGTCTCCCCAGACTCAGCTCTGTCTCCTCAACTCAGAGAGTCTGCTGGGCTCTGTCTGGGTTTCCTGTCCCTGTGCCAGGGCCTGTACAATGAGAGCAGTCAATGAGGGCAACATAGGGCTCACCTTATTTTTCCCCATCCCTTGAGATCACTGTCCTTATTTGCCTGATGTCCAAGTCTGGAATGGAAACAAATCATTGTTTCACATACTTTGTCCACTTTTTTAGTTGTTTCAGGTAGGAGGGTAAAATCTGGTCCATGTTGCTCCATGCTGTTCAGAGGCCGAAGTTCCTGTAATAGCATTTTTTTTTCTGAGTAACTAACAATACAATGCAATATAATGGAAAACAATTGCCAAGTGAAATCACTAATGATAAAAAAAAATGCCCTGACAAAAGTGATCTTAGGGGAACTGCTCAAAGAATACACAAATCTTTTGATAACATTTGTTAGGCCAGAATACGATATGCTATATGTATTTCCTGATGGAAGGACCATGTGAGTCAGATCACAGGAATATATGTCAATGGCACTCTGAAAAAAATTGCTATTATACTGCACCAGTACCTAATATTACTTCCAGTAGCCCCCAAGTCTAGCAGACTTCTGGTAGACTACCAAGAGTTTTTAGCTCCATAAATCAGTTTTCCCAGGACCTGATAGTCTCTGGATTAATCATACTCCAAGTTTTTTTTTACCTTTTGACCTCCTTTACCCATTGTTTTCCACCCCCCACCCCTGGCAACCATCAATTTGTTCCTCTGTATCTATGAGCTTGTTTTTTGTTGTTTGTTTTTTTAGATTCCACATATAAGAGAGATTATATGGTATTTGTCTTTCTCTGTATGATTTATTTCACTTAGCATGACGCCCTTGAGGTCCATTCATGTTGTCACAAATGGCAAGATTTCATATGGCCAAATAATATTCCATTGTGTGTGTGTGTATATAATATATATACATACACACCAAAATTTCTTTATTCATACATCCATCAATGGATACTTAGGTTGTTTCCATATCTTGGCTGTTGTAAATAATGCTGCAATGACCGTGGGGGTGCATATATCTTTTCAAGTTAATGTTTTTGTTTTCTTCAGGTAAATACCGAGAAGTAGAATTTCTGGGTCATATGATAGTTCTATTTTTAATTTTTTGAGGAACCTCTATACTGTTTTCCATAGTGGCTGCACCAATTTACATTCCCACCAACAGTGCACAAAGGTTCACTTTTCTCCACATCCTTGGCCACACTTATTTCTTATCTTTTTGATAGTAGCCATTCTAAGAGGTGTGGGGTGATATCTCATTGTGGTTTTGATTTGCATTTCCCTCATGCAAAACAGCATTTTGAAGCAGTTTCTCATTTATGGCTACCTAGTTTGCACACCTAGCTTAGTCTTTTTGGATCTTGGTTTCCCTATTTGTAAAATGAAAGGGTAGGACTGTATATTAGTCAGAATTCTCCAGAGAAACCAGTGGGATATGTGTGTGTGTGTGTGTGTGTGTGTGTGTATGTATCAAGTAAATAAAAATTTAGAAATATGTATTACAAGGTATTGGCTCACATGATTATGGAGGCTGAGAAGCCCACCATCTGCCGTGTGCAAACCAGAGACCCAGGAAAGCTGGTAGTGTAGTTCAAAGGCTTGAGAGCCAGACAGCTCATGGTATAAATTCCAGTCTGAGTCTAAGGGCCTGAGAACCAGGAGCACTGAGGGCAGGAGAAGATTGATGTTCCAGTTCATGCAGTCAAGCAGAGAACGAATTCAACCTTCCTCCACCTTTTTTGTTTTATTCAGGCCCTCAACAGATTGGATGATGCCCACCCACCTTGGAGAGGGCAATCTACTTTAGTCAGTCTACCGATTCAAGTGCTAATCTACCCAGAAACATCCTCCATAGACACACCCAGAAATAATGTTTAATCAGATATCTAGGCATCCCATGGCTTGGTCAAGTTGACACATAAAATTAACCATCACAGACCAGAAGAAAGACTGACTGCATTGTAGTTCTCAAAGTTTTTGAGTTCATGAAATCATTATATGCTATACTCCCTAAAACATAGCTTAGCAATCACTCTACCCTGAGCTGTCTCATAGTTGGTGTGGAGAACTTTATGACTCTGAATCTCTTCCCTATAATTCCTTCTCTTCCCTTCATCCATCTATTCAGTCATCTACAAAATATTTAGTGAGTACCTACTATGTGTCAGGCACTATGGTAGGCTCTGGGGACACAGCAAGAGACTGACCAGGGGATTACGTTCTAGTGGATGCTTACTGAGCACTTGTTAGAGGCATGCTGGGCCCTATGCAAAGCACCTCACCCGTGTTATCTTAATCTTCACAACAATCCTATGAAGTCGGAAAAATCACTATACAGACGAGGAAAGTGAAGTCACAGAACCACTAAGTGATGAAGCTGGGATATAAACCCAGGCAGTCTGACTCCTGATCTCCTGTTGTTAATCTCTTTGCCCAAGATTCTGAAAGGTGACCAATGGACAAAACTCAGCTTGCATATGTATTTGCTTTGCTTCACACTGATATTTTACAAAAAATTAAATTAGAATTTCGTGAAACTCTCCAGTTTGCCATGGTCCCCACTATTTCCTATTCTTTCATACCCAGACCGCTTCTTCCATTTACCAGCCTGGCCCCTGAAGACACGTGGATTTTGATTTCTGCACACTTCTGTCCTGCCTCCTTCTCAGAGTAATTTTGCATGTCTTCTTCATTTCTCAACTCCAATAACTGCACCTCAGGTAACCTCTTTATCACAAGCACACTCCTCACTTTTAATCCTTTTCTCTTTCCCATTTCTCTTTAATTTCCTGCTAAGTTACCTCAGTTTCTCTCAAAATTTTCTCATTCTTTTTCCTCTGTTTTTAAGCCCTCTCTCCATTGGCTATGATTGTAGCTGATACCCCTAAGATTATTGGCAATAATACTATAGCATTAAGAATAAAGAAGAAAGTAAAAATGAACATAATAAAAGAAGTTAATTCCCTAAATGTCTAAAACCTTTGAAAAATCCGATATATTTCTTCAGATTTCAAATAAAATAAAACAAATATGACTGAAGCTACCACTTTCTTAGCTTTTCTTCTCTATTAAAATGGCATTAAGAGAAACAAAAAGCTTTGTTTTCCTGTTTTGTTTTAACCATAGTATCTCTGGACTTGCCTGGAAAGCAAACCATTGTTTATAATGTTTTTTGGGGAAAAAAAAAAAACTGTTTCAAATTCCAAACAATTGATTGACCAATGCAATTTTGAAACAATCCATTTGTAAATCTTTCTGTGCAGAGTACTTCAGAATTTGCACCTTCTCTCTGACTGAACTGTGAATTCCTTGACACCTTCCACTTGGTGTTCTGAAAGCTCTATGTAAAATACAAATGAGGATATTGCAGTTAGAAATTCCTATTTTTACTTATTGTGGGCTTCCTCCATCCCAGCATTCCTGTAACAGGAGGCTCACTGATGTGGCTGTGCCAAATAGTTGATACTTATTCTATTTCTGAGCCATTTTGGCCAAACTCAAAGCACTGTACTTTTTACATTAGGTTAAGCAAGGTAACACAAGATCAATTTCTCAGGCTGCCAGTGTTTAAAAAAACACTTGAAGTAGCCACCAACTACATGTGGCTAGTCTGCATTGAGATGTGCCGTTAAGTTGAATACACACAAGATTACAAAGACTTAATACCAAAAAAGAAAAAAGAATGTAAAACATCTCATAATTTTTCATTGATTATGTGTTGAAATGATAATTTTTATATCAGGTTAAATAAAAACATTATTAAGATGGAAAAAAATCAAACACAATGAGCAGATATTTGTAGCTCAAGAGCAATGAAGGTGAAGTCTTGACATAGTGTGTAGAATTTTGAATATTGACAAAGGAGATGAGAGGTTCTTTTAGTTTGTTATACAATAAAACAGTAAAATACAGGAGAAGAGGAATTTAGCTCTTTGACCAGAAAGCTTTTAAATTCAATCAAAGGAAGACACATTTATTGAGTCCCTCTTTTGTGTTCTTGGTGCTGGGAAAGTGATGAGAAGCACTAAGAAGGTGTGTTCACAGCACATTCTTCTTTGAAGAGGTGAGAGTAAGCACCCTTTTCTGGGGTACTGTTTATAAAGAGTACCTAGTGTGGCTAGATAATATTTTGAGGTATTGTTTTTTTCCTCTGTGTATTTTCTGCCTTCATTCAAGCTGACAGTCTATTCCATGCTTCTTGCCTCAAGAGGTAGAAGCAGGCTGGAAAGCAGAAGTGATCCACAAGTCTTTCTAGCTTTTGTTCCCCAAAAGCCTGATTCCTAGGGGTCTGGGAAGAATTAAGAGGGAGAACAGGATTTGCTGATATAAATAGAATATCTAGAAGGAACCAAGTTTAGTTTGGAGCTTCACTGTCACACTGAGAAAAGACCACTCCCTCCAGAGTTAGGAGGGAGAGGGGAGAGGACTGTGTGTCCAGGCACAGCAGAGATGAGGCCATGGGGAATACCTTGGGGGACAACAGGACCCCAGAGGAGTGGTGCATGGTGCATCCAGGCAGAAGGGCCATGGGCAGCCTGGTCAAAGAATTCTGTGCCCCAAGTGTGGGACACAAGCAGCAGAGATTCACCAGACCATGGCCGCATGTGGACCTGGACAGTAGATGTCTCAGTGGCCGCCTGGACATTCCAATCTAGACAGGTTGAGACTTTGTAGGATCCCGGAACTATGGCACTTCACGTAGGCAGCAGAAGGAACCTTAAGGTAACATTTTCTACCAGTACAGTGGAATGTAGGCATCAGTCAGAAATTCATTCAAATCAAAAACAATAAAGACAGTCATGTGTATTTTATAATCTGGGTTTACGGATGGAAGATTGACCCCCTACTGCGATAATGATGAAAAATGTTTGGGGCTATGAACTCCTCTTTTCTCCTCCAAGTTTTCTCCCTGGAGACTCCCTTCTCAGTATATAAACTTGTAGGGGCACAAGGTAAGAAGATTAGATTGTCCTTTCTTCTGATGCTGTGAGTTGCATCTCTAGGAACTTGCAATTCACATTTCTTCACAATTGCCCCTCGGCAGGAAATCTGGTGATCCCCTCGTATGGACTGGAGAGTTGCATCCTAAATGATTCCCATTGAACTAGAACCTAACTAATTTTTACTTCCTGGGAAATTTTTCATGACAATAAAGGGATATTTTTTTCTTTCTATGAGATATAATTTTACAAATTGGAAAATCAAGATCACTTAAAAAACTTCTTTATCAGGCAAAGCTCTTATCTAGGAAGACAATCAAGCCCCACCCCAGCACACTTCTCTCTCCCTAAGATAAAAACTCGCTCTGAGTGGGAAACGTCAAGTTGATGCCTTGACCTGAGTTGGGGGACATGCTTACCCACTGTCCCCTCACCTATTGTATCCCATGTTCTGTTTTTTTCTCTCAACCTTCCTTCCCTGTTCTAACTCCAGTGGAGAAAAAAGTTAAACCATTGCTCATTTTTAAATACATACTACTATTTTTTTCTACTATGAAGGAGGAAAAGCAATAATCAATACTTACAGGGTCAATATCCATACCTTGGAATGTGTCAGAGTATAGGCGAGATTGAAAAGCAGACGGACAGACAATGGAAGAATTCTCATTCCTTGGCTGTTTTAGAACAACAAACAGAATTTGTTAAAATAATATATCGGCCAGTTATTAGTTGCCTTTAACAAAAATAATGTCTCTGTTGCTGCAGAGAATCTAGATCTGGTCGCTGGCCTTTTCTATCACTGCATCCATAGGCCAAGTTCAGGGACCGAGGTCCGAGTCCTCATTCTTCCCAGAGGAAGAATGGGGCAGGTACTCGTGAATGTTTGCTGACTGCTGCCACCACTGTGGCCAGAGAAGATGCTGGCGACTACTCTGGTCCCAACCACCAGGGTAGCAATAGCCACTGCAGCATGGAAACCCAAATTATATGATGGTGATAGGGTAGTGACCATCACTAGTCAGTAATAGAACCATGACACTCTAGACTAGAAGAAGTCTTTAGTGACAGTATGGTGTAACCCCTTGATTTTACAGACAAGGAAAGGGAGAGCTAATGAGGCCAACCAACATGTCCACAGTCCTGTCACTGGTTACTGGAAGAGTTAAGGGCCACAATCTTCTTCTGATACCCAGCCCTGTGTTCTTGTTATCCACTTAGTAACTTGAGTGATGACTATGGCTCGACCAGGGGTCACAAATGTAGCACAAATGAGCAAAGCAAGCCTATTGGTGAACAATCAGAAGTAGTGAGCCTGACTTGGAGAGTGCCCGTCCTGCCTAAGGCATTCAGATTTACCTCTTGTATTAGTTTCCTATTGTTGCTATAACAAATGATAAGTAAATGAAAAACAATAGGATATATTGGAGTATATGAGGAAGCCATTTAGTTTAAAACTAATTTGGCCTGAACTTGTTTTTCCAAAAGGGCCTGATGTGGCCTGTTGAGTATGCATTGCACATCTACTTTAAACATTTACGATGGCCCAAAGGCAAGAATGATGCCCTTAAAGATAAGGATGTATCTTCCCCCATATTGGCATTCCCTTAAGGATAAGCATCTCTTCCTAAAAACTAAGGATTAATTACCGACCTGCTGTGCCGGCAAAGCAATCTTATGACTATTGTAAAAGAGATATTCCTGTCATATGTGATGCATGTTCTTTGTTCCAAGATGGTATATAACCACTCTGTACATCCCACTTCTTTGGTGCCCTTCCTTCCTTGAAGAAGGAAGGCCCCAGGCTATAGTCCTCAGACCTGTCTCGTAACAAACTCACCCCAATTTTTATTTATAGATTGATTATGGATTATTCACATCAACACAAATAACTACAAATTTAGTGACTTAAAACAATACAAATTTATCTTACACTTCTGAAGGTTAGAAGTCTGAAATGGATCTCACTGGGCTACAGTCAAGGTGTTGGCAGGGCTGTGTTTCTTCTGGAGGCTCTAAGGGAAAATTTGTTTTCCGCTTCTAGAGGCCACCTGCATCCTTTGGCTCATGGTCCCCTTCCTCCATCTTCAAAGACAGCAACAGCCAGTAGAGTCTTTCTCATGATGCCATCTCTCTGGTTCTGACTCTCTGCCTTCATCTTCCATTTTCTAAGTATCCTTGTGATTACATTGGGCCCACCGGAATAATCCAGGATAATCTTGCTATTTAAAAAATTTTAACTTAATCACTTCTACAAAATCGTCTTTGCCTTATGTGGTGTAGCATTACAGATTCTGGGGATTAGCATGTGAATGTCTTTGGGAAGTCATTATTCTGCCTGCTACACCCTTTATAAAACTGGCTAAACTGAATACCTTTGCAGGCTGGATGGAGCTCATGGGCTGCCAGTTTGTGATCCTCCGTTTATTGCTATGCTAAGCATCATGAATGCACATAAGAAATATGATAAAGTCTTTAACTTTGAAAATGGTCAGGCTGGAGGACAAAGACTACAGCACAAAGCAGAGGGGCACCATGTGCCAGAAAGTATACAGGGAAGCGTCATATGGCACGGGGCTGCGATGCTGCCAATGGCTCTCCATGTTCTCCTAGATGCCCGCAAGTCTTAGATCTCAATTTTAGATGGGAAAGAAACCCACGTTATGATTCACTTGTCTTGCCTGAGAGGAGACTGAAGCCTTTCCAGGGGAAGTGACAGAGTGAGTTAGTGGTTGAACTGGGATTAGGGTACCGGTATCCTGATGCCTCAGTTCTGTTGTCCTGCCACCCTGGGCTGTTCTGTACCAGCGCTCTTGCCTGATGTTAGGGCCCTTTATTCTCTGACTCCTCTCTATCATCTACTGCCACCTTCTCCGGTGACCCAAGGTGACCTTGCTCTCATCACATTGTTCTCCTGGTTGCCCTAAGTATGCACACGCTTGTTCATTCATCTGTGTGTTCATCATTCATTTATTATTCATCTATTGATCACCTATGATTGCCAGGCCCTGACCGGGCTCTGCAAACACAAGGGCAAATAGAACCCAATCCCCTCCTTGAAGGCTTCTAGCCCAGTACAGTGGTCCCTACCTTGTTGTGCCATGGCACAAATGATGGAGGATTGTTCAGTCCTTTGTTGGCCTGCCGGCTATAACCCTGGGCACACCCTCTCCTTCCTTCCCCTCTTAAGAGGGGAGAGCAGGAGGCCAGCAGGTGAGAGCACTATTATTCAAGAGAAAACTTTAATCTTTTCTAAGTTACAGAAAATTATTTTTAAAGTACTTTATTGGCAAACTTATATATAAGTAGTAGATGACTTGGGTCCTGCGGATGTGACCTGCAGGTAGGAACCTGTAATTTAGTGCCTCGTGTGGCCCTGCTTGCTTAGTATGCCCTTTTTTAAGTGAACAGTGGAGCTTTGACTAGACCTCATTTTCCCAAAGAGAAGAAAAGCAACTCAGCAATAAGGAACCCCACACCCTTTTGAGGAGAGAACTTGCCATCTGATCTTTCACCTTCATGTTCTTTGAGTCAATACCATAAACGTATAAAGGAACTGGGAGTGTTAGACTGAAGAAGAGAGTGCTGGAAAGAGAAACTGACAGGAGTCACCTGTCTGAGGGGAGAAATTTATTCTGTTGGTTCCAAGGGGTTAGTGTCGCTGAGAGGAAGCTGCAAGAAGTGTATTTACACCCATGTGACTCAGTCCCCTAAGCCTTGTGGTCAATAGCACTGAATGAGGACAGAACCCCAGCACAAATGAGCTGATCAAGACAAGAAAGGAGGAACTTCATAATGACTGAAGAAGCCAGGGATAGAGTGACTTCAGTCAACTCTTGCAGTGGAGAAGGGAGCCACTGGCATCCCAGTTATACCCTGTAGCTCAGCGTTAGCCACCCCTTGGATGAGAGCAGCCTCATTCACAGCGGCTCTAGTACACTCCAGGTATTGACTTTCGCTGAACTAAACTCTATGACCTTGGAGAATGGTGCTGATTGGCTGAGCCGGAGTCACAGGCTGCTGCTAAAATGAGGGTGGGGGAGTAGGAGCCAAGGGCTCCCTCGCCCAAACCTCATAGCCTGAGAGTGAGGTGACCTCCCCCCAAAAAGAAAATCAGGCTGCTTAATTGAAGAAGGGGGAATGGGTGACAGGTTAAAAGAGCAGATGCTCTCTGTGTCTCCAAGACAGGTCAGAGTAAATGAAGCCCTTCCCACACGTTTTCCACATGAGGGCCACGCAGAAGTCTTCAGCAACACTTCTTAAAGTTCTCTGTTATTCTATCCAGTTCCACCCTCCTACATACCACAGCCTCCCTCAACACCACACTCCTCAACTTAAAGACTTCCCCCTTCCTCTGCCTTTCCACCTGATTCTCGTACACCCAACTGAAGAACCGGTCTGACAGGTAGGACTGTGGAGGCGACAGAGCAAGCCTGTGTGTGGGGTGGGGGTGGGGGAGCTGAGAACACTGGCAACTGGATTGCTTTATCCCATAACATCAGGAAAATCTGAATTCTCCCAAGTTGGAAGGTCTACCTTGCAAGACCCTGAGTTCCCAATCCTGGAGGAGAGGCTGTGCTCATAGGACATTAGGAACCCAGAGATTTACGAACCTCTTTGGTGCCCTGCTGCCACATCCAAACTTTATACAAGCCCACTTCATGTGTCTTGAGGAGGAAATTTCTCTTCTCACCTGCTATCAGAGGTATTGCTAATCATTTAAAGCTTGTTTTATCTGCAATCTGGTCTGTCACATCTGAGACTCAAGCTTCAAGTGCTGGATTTGATAAAGACTGTCCAGTAGCAAATAAACAACCAAGCACGACAGAGAGAAAAAAAATAGAAAAAGCAAAAAAACCCCAAAAACTGTTACCACCCATGGGGGAGTTGTCTGCCCCCCGCAAGACATGCCAATAGTCAAGAGGCAAGGAGGTAGAGAGAAAGGACTTTATTACAGCTTGCTAGCAAGGGGGAAGATGGCCGACTACTGTCCCAAAGAACCATCTTACAGAACGAAGACTACAGGCCAGTTATACACAGGGCTGGTGTCCGAGTGGGGGAGGCATCTGGTCTGTGGGCAGACATCCGGACCTTAGTTCTGATCTTAGTTCCTGATGGTCTTTTGTTTTACTGGATATGCATCAGAGATGGAGCAACGCCCTACACCCTGATCTTTCAATTGTCATTGATGATGGCTATCAGCATAGACTCTCTGCCTGGGGGGTCATCACATTCTTAAGGAACTCAAAAGAACAAAGTTATCAACTTATAGCAGCTGGGAGGGGCCCTAAAATCTACAGAGCATGTCTGGGTTAGTTAATCAAATGTCATTCAAAGTTACAATAGGGTTTCTTTTCTACAATATGGCTTCCCTCATGTCAACCTTGTGTTGAGCTCGTATCAAAACCGATAACAAACAAGTGAAAAAACCTGGCCAGCCTCTTTACATGATTGGAAGTAAAAATAATTTGGAAGCAGCCACCTAGAAGGGAATCTAAAGCCCTTTTGATCTTATCATCCATTTCTGAGATAAATAATGGATTCAATACAAATGATTCCAAAACCAAAGTTATAATTTTTGGAAGACACCTCCCAGTATTTAACAAGGCACTGATCTCCTGGCCAATTTTTTGTCTTGGAAGGTACACCAGCAAGGTCTATTTTATTTCTCTAAGTTAAAAGAGCTATGGGAGCTTTATTGAGATTTTTATTGTTGATTTAGGGGCCAAAGTGTAAGAAGTGGTGCCAAAAAACACGATGCTGCACTTACCATAAGCAGGCTTGGAGAAACTATTCACAACTCTGAGGGTTCCTCCTACAGGAACTAGAATTCCTGAATGAGCTTGTATTTGCAGGCACCCCTCCCCTCCAAGTCCCAGGCCTTGTGGGGAAGTGTAGGTTTTGGCCCAGCCCTCACACTGACCTTCTCTAGGGTGAGGCACCATGGCCTGGGGTGGAGAAGCCTGGGGAGTCAGTCCGGGTTAATTTGGGCTGTGATACTGGTGGTCATTTTGCACTGGGAGGAGACCCTACTAGCTATCATTATTTTAGGCAGTTGTCAACCCGGACTCTGAAACTTTACAGCAGGGACTTCGTTAGCGCCCTGGGACTGTTTTATGGAGATTTTATGGCTTTAACTGACCCTTATCACTTAGGGACAGATGCCGTGCCCTGGGGTTATGGAGATCTGGTCACCCTCGCATAATTTGAATGTGCTCTCTAATCACCGATTCAAAGTACTGTTTTAAGCATTTAAGTTCCTGCCAGTAATTCAGCACAGGCAATTATTGCATCATTTCACACATTCAGACAGAACACTCAGGCCTGGTAGTTATTGCATCAGCTCAGAGCAACCTGCTCTTCCAATCCATTAAACTCATTGCGCTGGAACACGTGAGAACTGCCAGTCACACTGGAAATCACCACCTCACAACCTACTTCACAATGAGCTGGCCAAACGAAAGGACTTCCTCAAAGTTAATCAGCCCCACCTCGGGGCAAGCTAGTCTTTAAGGAGATTTTCCAGGGTCTCCCAGGAACAACCCAATTAGATATGCGTGTGTCCCTGGGGAAACCCTTCTCAGGTGTCTGTTCCAGGAATAGTAGTGCTGCTCCCTACTTGCAGTTGGTTTTTGTCCTAGGACACTATGAATGATGAAACTAGTTGTGTTTACTGTTTTTTCCCCTTTATCTGTTTTCGTTACACCAGTAACACATGCTTGTTAAAGGAAAAATCAAAATATACAGCCAAGCAAAATGAAGAATAATTGTCACCTAAATTGTCACCACCCAAAAGCTACCATGGCTAAAATGTCAGTGACCCTTCCAGTCTTTTGTGTTTCCTCTCTGAATTGGCTGCTAGAAAGAGCCAGATACAAATCCCAATATGAATGAGAATTTAACACATAACAATGGATAAAAGATGTAATATATAATTGATAGTACCAGCTCTGCATTTGGAAGAAAACGAACATGAACTCCTACCTTATACTATATGGAAAAATCCATTTCAAATAGATTAAATGTTTAAATGTAAAAAATACAACAATGAAGGTATTGTTTAAAAATCTGGTAGGCTACATGTACATTCTAGGGGTAGGAGAGAGTATTTAAAACCAAGACCAGAAGGTATAAAGGAAAATATAGTTATATTTGATTTTTAAAATGATAAGGAACACTTGTAGATTTGTAACACAAGTGACAAAGTTTATATATATAATACAAATTCTTAAATTTGATGAGAAAAAGACAAAATGAGAGAAAGAAAAATGCTCAAAGGATGCAAATGAACAATTCAGTGAAGAATAAATTCAAATGGCCAGCAAGCCAATAAACATATGAAAGGTTCAAATTCACTAGTTATCAGAGAAAGGCAAATTAAAGTTAACAATAAAACACACCATTTTACACTTAGACTGGCAGAAAGAGCCATAATACCACATGTTGGTGGAGAGAGAAGGGAGGGACAGAGCCAAGTAAAAAAAAAAAAGGTAAAAGACAATAAAAGTTCACTAAAAATAAAATCTATGCATATGGTCATATTTATGCCTTTATATAAAATTATATATATATATGTGTGTGTTTTATGGATTAAATTGTTTCCCCTAAAAGAAGATGTGTTGACATCCTATCCCCTAGTACCTCAGAATGTGACCTTATTGGAAATAGGGTCTTAGGTAATCAAATCAAAATGAGGTCATTAGAGTGAGCCTTAATCCAATATGACTGATGTCCATGTAAGAAGAGGAAACTTGGACATAGAGTCAGACACACAAAGAGAAGATGATATGAAGACACACAAAGAGAAGGCCATGTGAAGACAGGGAATTGGAGTGACGCATCTACAAGCCAAGGAATGCCCAAGATTGCTGACAAACCATCAAAAGCTAGGAAGAGGCAAGGAAGGATTCCCCTATGGCTTTCAGAGGGAGCACGGCCCTGTTAGCGCCTTGATTTCACGCTTCTAGCCTCCAGAACTGTGAGACAAAAAATTTCTGTTGTTTTAAGCCCCCAGTTGGTGACGATTTGTTACAGCAGCCCTAGAAAGTGAATTCAATGTGTATATGCATAAAAAATCAAATAGCAGATTTAAAAAATCCTTATCTAAGACAAAATTCTGTAAATTCAGAGCCATATTTATACCTCAATCCCATTGACTAGCTTTGCCATATTTATTTTAGTCCTATTTTGCCCCTCATTTATATAAACATCTTGATAGCCATCTTAAATTATTTTTGAAACATGGAGCTGTAGGGTTATCTTGGGCCATACGCAATAAAGGAAACCGACTGAGGTTAGAGGAGAGGAAGATACAGGATGAGGTGACCACACAGCCTTTGATCATCAGAAAGAGATGAAAGACTATCAAACCACTCAGAAATGGAGAGAACAATCTAAGGACCCACTTCCAATTCCAGCTCCAGTTCACTTTCAGCCTGGTCATATTAATTTCTGTGAGAGTTATCTTTCCGAGAAATCCTCTTTTAAGCTAATTTAAGTGGATGTCTGGTTATTGTAATCAAACTTAAGGAAAGGACTACACAAGTGCGTGGTGGCTAAAGGAAAAATTGTTGGATAGTGAATTCTGAATTAAGGTGTTTAATTACGTAGCCAAAGGATTGAGTCCCTCTTATCCTCACTTAACGCTACCATGGACAGTTGTGTAAGGGGTCCCACATTACATCACAGCAAATTTTGATATATTTTTTGATGCAGAGATAATTAAAAGAGAGCAAAGTAGTAAATAAGAACTTAAACTTATTCTCTGGACTGAAATTAGGAAGAACCTACATATGAGAGATGAAATCAATGATCAGTAAAAGTAACCCCCTGAAGAAATTGGTAACTGAAAAGATGTAAGAATTAAGGTAGCAGAGACCAAATTGCATGAGCTAGAATATCTCAGTAGAAGACTTGTGTCCCTGGAATCTGGAGAAGAAGATCGGAAGATAGAATGTGGCAGTGTAGCTTCAACACTGAGCGAGGGGAGAAGCCCTGACTCTCCAGGGCACTCACATATTTGTTGGAATGTTTGTTGGAATGTGCCCATAGTGGAAAGGAAGGCAGTAGTCTGTCTGACAAAACTTGAGGGCACCCATCATTAATACCCTGAAGACAACCACTCTTGCTTAGACTTGATGCTTATTCAATAACCTCCTGATTGTAAGCCTTCTCTCCAAATAGATTTCTCTGTGGGGAGAAGACTCTGACAGCTGTCATAGGCATCCTGCCCACTGGGCACTTGTGTTTTCTCTAAGAAGAAATAAATGATGGGCCACTGTATGTCAGACTCTGGTGAATCAGTCTCCTCAGTCCACTCATGTGGGCAAATTGACAACATAGAGTTTCTGGCCTGCTGTCTCCCTAGCTAACAGCACCAGGGCATCCTTGTTTTATCTACCTGTATCAGCTAGCAGATGAGTGATTGGGGTTGTAAGTACCAGAAGGAAGACTTGGTTAACTCTGTAGGGTTATCTTGATGAAAAATCGAGGTGGTGGTGGTGCTGATGCTGCTGGGTGGTGTTTAGAGTCGTGTGCTCTGATGGTGGGTTGACTAATTGTGGGAACAATATTAGCGGAAGGACGCAAAATTCTGCCTAGGTTCTAGCCATCAATCTCAGTAGTGCTTTCACAGAAACATGGTAAATGACAACTACAACTTTCAGTCTACAATTTTGAGTTCCTAGGCAATCCAAAACTACGACATGGGTCACCAAAAAAACTTTTAATTGTTGCCTTTAGCTAAAATGGGATGAGTCAAGAAGGCCAACAAAATAAAATGTATCTTTTTTCTCTAGACTAACACCCTCCCTACTGGCTAAGAATCAGATTTATACATTGGTTTGTAAGAAGTTTCCCTAAATAGACAAAACCCAAGTCTCCTGAGCCATACCCACTGCTGGGAAATCAAAAGTGTGGATTAAAACTTAATTAAGCTTAATTAACTAATTAGTTCATTCATGTACTTACTACATGCCATGCTGGGTGTAACATGCTTGGCACACACACCCAACTCCGCTCAGCCCCACAGCTCTTGATCCCATTCAACACCCAAAGTCAACCTGCTCCAGGATACCACCCACTCTGGCTCTCTGTGCCTGGGCCTCCCCAGTGCACTCTGTGAGTTACAGTTATGCCACCCCAAAGGGAGTGGCATACCAGCTTTCCCCTTTTTATACCAGAATCGTGTTTTTGGGAACTGCATTGGAGAAGTCACTGAACTGGACTCACTTCTTGTTCAAAATTTCCCTGAGCCCAAAGTGAGCTGTGTACTTTCTAACTCTTGGCTATCTGTTCACTTATCCCAGGTGAGTTTCCTGCTTCCCCTTAGGGATTGCAGGGCAGTGACTACCACCTTTTTGGTCCAAGTATGATGGATCCCATTACGAGCCCCTAAGTCCTTCTCAAAGGACCCAGAGGAAGGTGGGTTTAAGTGCTCTGGTAGGGCCTGCCCCGCGGCATAGCGGTTAAGTGCGCGCGCTTGGCTGCTGGTGGCCCGGGGTCCGGATCTCGGGCGTGCACCGATGCACCACTTGTCAGGCCAAGCTGTGGTGGTGTCCCATATAAAAAAGTGGAGGAAGATGGGCACAGATGTTAGCCTAGGGCCAGTCTTCCTCAGCAAAAAGAGGAGGATTGGTATGGATGTTAGCTCGGGGCTGATCTTCCTCACAAAAAAAATAAAATAATAAGAGCTCTGGTAAAAATGGTCTGGCAAGTGTTCAGATTAGATCCAAACTGTAATCTTAATTAAATAAACAGTAAAAAGAGGGGACTAGTCAGACTCAGTGTCTGGAAAGCCTTCATCTTGATGTCAAGTCTCTGTAAGCCGAGTGTTTGTGTTCTTGGGAGACGCCGTGCCCACTGGTTTCACTTTTAGGAAAGGGAATGATGTGATTTATTTGCAATAGGTTCCAAGCCCACTAGCGTACAAGGATTCTGCAACTCTGGTCTGAAGCCAGGATTTTGATGTAATCCGAAAAGGTAGAAGAGAGAAAGTACCTTAGTACTCCCGGTATAACTGATTTTCAAGTTAATATGCTTATTCCCAGCTGTCTGAGATTTCCCTAGAGAGGTTGTGTGACTGCTGATTTCACTCACATCTTCTTTTTTCTTTAATTTAATTAATTTATGGTTAACCCTTTGAAAGAGAATGTTTAAAATAGACACAGCAGGCCGGCCCCGTGGTTTAGCGGTTAAGTGTGCTCGCTCCGCTACTGGTGGCCGGGCCCAGATCCTGGGCGCACTGATGCACCGCTTCTCTAGCCATGCTGAGGCCACGTCCCACATACAGCAACTAGAAGGATGTGCAACTATGACATACAACTATCTACTGGGGCTTTGGGGGAAGAAAAGGAGGAGGATTGGCAATAGATGTTACCTCAGAGCTGGTCTTCCTCAGCAAAAAGAGGAGGAATAGCACGGGTGTTAGCTCAGGGCTGATCTCCCTCACACACATAAAAAATAAAATAAAATAGACGCAGCAAGTATGACTGTTGGGAATAATGCTGGCTTACACTTTATTACAGAGAAAGGAAACGGTAGTTCTCTAAAAATGAACCAACATGAGACATGTTTTCATTTTTTCCAAGTGCTGGTGGCATTTTAGAGGGAAAATAGTGGAGCTGCTGCCCTGATGGGGAACTAACCTGGGGTCCTCTGAACTGGGTTAGACGAGGTATAACCTGGGTATAGAGAAGCCACAGGACACTTGGTAAATAGTGTAGGGCCCAAAGGGCTGAAAGGGACTGGTTAGGACTTCCCCAGCCCACACACAACCTGCTCTTAGTAAAAGTGCTGCCTGGTGGAGGAGGCTGCCACATCCCTTTTCCTGCAGCCTCCCTCATAGCTTCTGTTGGAAAGATCCAGGCTAGGCTGACTCATGGGAGTGTGATGTGACTGAGATGTGAAGACCTGAGTCTCTGACCTTCTCCTGGCTCATCTCCTTCTCTCTCTCCCTCCCAAAAACTCCTTATTACAACCACACACAGAAACTTTAGTGTGTTATTTCTGCTTTCAAATATTCTGTTCAATCATTAAGTTCTGAGTTTGATGCTGTCTCAATTTTTCTACTTAGATAATATGTTGTCCTCTCTTTCCTGCACACATGTCCTCCCCACAAAGGAGAGGAACCTTCGGGGGACAAAATAAAGGAAGGGGGGAGAAAAGAAAGTAAGATAAGGAGGAAAGGAAGAAAAGAAATATGGTTGCCACGCTGTTCTCTTTCCATTCTCCAGAGACTCCATTCATTAGTTACTTCATTTAACAAACATGTTATAGTCTTTATTATGTGCCAGAGGCTGTTTTGAGTGCTAAATCCGTATTACTTTATTTAAATAAAGTAACAGAAACCATGATAATGGCTTTATGAGGTAGGTTCTATTATCTTCCTCATTTTACAGACAAGGAAACAGAGCTGAGCCATTTGCCCAAGGTCGTGGCTGGCAAGAGCCAGGTTTGAACCCAGACAGTCTGGTTCCAGGCTCTTGCTCTCACCTACTACATTTTGCTGCCTCTTCCTTCTCGTATTTTATTTTTTAAAAGTTTAACCTAAACATTTTATGACTATGTTAATAGTACGTTCTTAATTTAGGAAATTTGGAAAGGAGGTAAGGGATAAAGAAGGAAAAAAATAATTCCAATAATTCCAGTATCCAGAAACAACTGCTGTTAATATTCTTATATTTTAAGTCTTTTCTCTATGTGATTTTTTTTCACATATAGAGATCATATTATATGTACAATTTCATTTTCTAATTTTTCCTTATTATTATAATCATTTTCCAGTGGTCACCAAATATTCTTTAAAAACATAATCTTAAAGACATAATACTGGGCATTTGAATTGTGCTAAATTTTTACTCATAAATCTAGCTGTGTTTTGTCTTACAGTTTTTCCTTTTTTTAAAAAAAGGAAGATACTCGTGTTTTAACGAAAATGATTTGATTATAAAAATTCTGATTACACAAAATTTGGTAAGAAAAACTATTCAATCTTTAAGTCCTTAAAGTTTTGTTGGGCACCCTTCCTATGCCAGGCACTATAAGAAGCTGAAGATACTCAATGGTGAGCAAGACATAGTTCCTACCCACAAGGAGCTTACACTCTGGTGTAGTAGACTAATATTGCATAAGGTGTTAAAAAGAAAATAAAAGAAACTCTTAGCCCCATCACCCAGAAATAACCACAGCTTGCAATTAGGTGTATGACCTTTCAAGCATATATTATGTGTACACATAGTTTAAACAAAAATGGGATTACATTGTTTATGGTTCTATATTCTGCTTTTCAGTCAGCAGTATCATTTTCTGTTATTAAATATTCACAAAAATGTTACTGTTAATGGTAGCATAGTTTTCCATTTTATATATGAAACATAATCATCCTTCTATTGTTAAATGTTTAGATTGTTTCCAGTGTTTTGAATTACAAACAATGCTTCAATGAATATATTTAAAACCTTTTTTCCATATCTCCCTATAAAATCTCTAAAAGTTGAATATTCAATTCACAGAGAATGAACATGTTTAAGACCCTTAATACTACAAAAGTATACTTCAGGAAGCCTGAATATTTTTTACTCCTATAGGAATACATGAGTCTACACCTTCACTGTGTCTTTGTCCACATTGTGTATTATAATCAAAGTAAATCGTTGCCAAGACCTTGTTTAATTGCCGTTTTAATTTGCTTATATTTGAGAACTGATAAGGGGCAAATATTTTTTTACAAGATTATTGACTGTGTGATTTTGTTTCTATTTTTTCAATCCTTCTTCTATTAGGATTTTCTTTTTTTGAAACTCATTTGAAAAATTTCTTAATGTATTAAAGATATTATACTTCTGTTAAAAATTTGCAAAGTATTTTCCTAGTTTGTCACTTTCCTTTTAATTGTTAATCATATTTTTTATATACAGACGTTTAAACGCTGCTACATTCCTTGGCTGATGCCTGCCTTCCTCCAGCTTCAAAGCCAGCAACTGGCATCTCTCTGAACCTTCTTCCATAGTCACCTCTCCCTCTGACTCTCCCCTTCTGCCTTCCTCTTCCACTTTTTATGACCCTTGTGATTACATTGGGCCCACTTGGATAATCCAGAATAATCTCCCCATCTCAAGATCAACTGATTAGCCAACTTAATTCCATCTGTAACCTTAATATTCACAAACTTAATATTCAATTGGGAATTAGGATGTGGACATATTTTGGGGACCATTATTCTGCCCATTATGATATTTTACTATTATATTTTCTTTACCAAATATCTACCTCTTCATATGTCTCTGTCTATCAATTAGTCTTATTTTTTGATGCATTTCAAAGTAAATTGCAAATATCAATATACTTCTCCCTAAATACTTCAGCACGAATGTCATAAAGTAGAGTTTATTATTTGCTTGTTTTTTTTAAATTTAAAAATTTTTTTAATTTTAAAAATTTACATACAAGAAATTGCACAAATTTGAAATGTACTTTTGCTGAATTTTAACAAATGCACACACTTGTGTAACCCAAACCCCTATCAAGAAAAGGAATGTTAACATGACCTATCATACCCCTTCCCAACCAGTGTTCTGATTTTTTTTATCATAGATTAGTTCTACCTGTTCTAAATCTTCATATAATGGAATTATTCAGCATGCAATTTTTTATGTAAGGCTTCTTTCACTCAGCTTGCTTTTTTTAGTATTAGTAGTTTATTCTTTTTATTGCTAATATTCCGTTGTATTGATTATCGCTATTGCTCGATTGATGAACACCAGATTTCAGTTCTTGGCTCTTATAAATAAAGCTGATATAAAAATTCTTGCACAAGTCTTTTTGTGGGCATGTGTTTTTATTGGTTCCAGGTACTCTCACTGTAAGCATCAAATATTTTTGCTGCATAACTAATTTGCTATAAGGCAATTTTGCCATAAAAGATAACTGGATGACATTTACTCCCATTGTTATATTATATAAATCTTAGCTCCACATTTCCCAGAGAACTTCGAAATATCTATCAACAGACATGTAACAGCACGCCAAGAACAAACAACAGTGTGGAAGGCTTTCACACAGCAATGCGAAGCTCAATTACAAACATGCATCCTGGTGTTTGGAAACTGATACCTCTCACATTGAAGAAATTTTAGCAAAAAAGAGAAAGTGTGATGTATGCCAAATGAGGAGATGAATCAACAAGCAAAAAAAGAAAATGTGTAATACTATGAAAGAAAGACGTCAAAGGCAAACCACAAAATAAAATCAGTTATTTGTGCGGTATTGCCAAGAAACTACAGACATATTAAATGTATTCAAATATTTTGTATTTCACAATATAGTGTTTTTAATTTTGTTCATTTTTCATGTTTCATTATGCCCTTTTTATTGTCCCTCTTTTATTTTTTGTTATTTGATCTTTTACGGCAAAATTGCCTTACAGCCAGTTGGTTATGCTGTGAAAATGTGATGAAAATGCTTGCAGCAGAGATATCTAGGCAAAGCTACTTATGAGGAAAATACTGGACAAGGATTTTTTCTCTTGGGCAAATACCCAGAAGTAGAATTGATGAACTATTGGGTAAGTATATGCTTGGTTTTATAAGAAACTGCCAGAACTTAAAAAAAAATGATTGTATTATTTTGTACTTCCACCAACAACAGATGAGAGTTCCAGTGGCTCTAAATCTCTGCCGACATTTGGTGTTGTCAATTTTTTAATTTTAGCCATTTTGGTGGGTGGTAGCTTTGTGGTTTTAGTTTGCATTTTGCTAATGACTAATGTTGAGCACTTTTTCATGTACTCATTCGCCATTCATATATCTTTTTTTGTTAGAGTATGCTTAAATCTTTTAGTCATTTTTATTGTTTTTGATAGTTTTTTTAAGTATAACTTATTCTATACCTCATTTGTTTTTACTTTAGTGGATGACTTGAGAAAGAAATTAAAAATTGTTTTCAAATATTTAACTAATTGTCCCCATATATTTTAAAAATTATCGTTTATATTTCAACTGATTTTAAAGGCCATCTTTGTCATACTATTGGATACACTAGATTTTGTTTCACAGCTTTGTCTTCTGTTCCATTGTAATGCCTATTCTTTCACTGGTACAACATAATTTTAATTGTTGAGGACGTAGAATACACATTAAAAATTGGCACAACAAACTCACTCTCCTTGCTCTTCTTTCTTTTTCAGTATTTTCTTATGAGTCTTTCCTATTCATTTTTCCAAATGAACTTTAAAATCACTTAGTAAAGCTGCATACTTTTGTTATCTCGTTATGATTTTGACTGGAAAGTCCTCAAACTTATCAACTAATTTTAGAAAAATTGCCCTTTTTACCTATTTTGACTTACCATCAAGGAACATAGTATCTTTAGTCAAATTTTCTTTAATTTTATTGAGTAAATTGAGTAAAATTAAGTTTGTTCTTTGGAATTTTATTTTATTTTTTTGGTATTGTGAGACTCGCTAGTATTTTGGGTCTGTCTCTAATTCTCCTTCTCTTTGTAAATATTTTCTGGTCTTCCTATCTTTAAAAGAAACAAACAACCGCAAACCAATAAACATATGTTCTTAACAGACACATCTCAGAACCTGGCCAATCAAGGCCTGGTTAATTAACCATAGCCCCATGGCAGAAGACTTTCTACATAAATATAGCCACAGATGCCAGACAAAGTCTAGTCCATAATATTCTGTCTACAGGATGCCCTTTCCCTTATTCCAACCCCAGAGACTAAGCAGACCACCAGGCCCAGTGTTATGCTATGGTCTTTAAGTCTTTGTAAGCTCCAAGTCTTTAAGTTCCCTTCCACCTATAAAGGACAGTGGTCCTATATCTATCAGAGGTTCTCAGCCCTGGCTGTACCAAAGATCTCCCATCCCAGAGGTTCTGTTTTAATTGGTTTGGGGACTGGATCATCTGTACTTTTTTCTAGTTTTATTTAGATAGAATTGACATATAATATTGTATCAGTCCATGGTGTACAGCATAATGATTTGATATATGTATACATTGAAAAATGATTTCCACAATAAGTTTGGTTAATATCAATCACTTCACATAGTTACAAATTTTTTTTGTTGTGATGAGAACTTTTAAGATCTACTCTATTAGTAACTTTCAAATATATTACTATTAACTATAATCACCATGCCATACATTACATCCTCAGGACTTATGTGTCTTATAACTGGAAGTTTGTACATTCACCAATTTCTCCCACACCCTACACCCTGCCCCTGGCAAACACCAATCTGCTCTCTGTATCTATGAGTTCGATTTTTTTAGATCCACATATGAGATCATACAGTATTTGTATTTCTCTGTTTGACTTATTTCACTTAGCATGATGCCCTCAAGGTCCATCCATGTTATTGCAAATGGCAGGATTTCTTTCTTTTTTATGGCTGAATAATAATCCTGTCTGTATGTGTATCACATTTTCTTTATCTGTTTATCTGTTGATGGATACTTCGGAGGTTTCCATATCTCAGATTTTGTAAATAATGCTGCAGTGAACATGGGGTGCAGGTACCTTTTCAAGATAGTAATTTTGCTTCCTTTGAATATATATCCAGAAGTGAAATTGCTGGATCATACAATAGTTGTATTTTTAATTTTTTGAGGAACCTCTATACTGCTTTCCATAGTGGCTACATCAATTTACATTCACACCGGCAGTGCACAAGGGTTCCTTTTTCTCTACACCCTCAGAAGCATTTGTTATCTCTTGTGTGTCTGATGATAGCCATTCTAACAAGTGTAGGGTGATGTCTCATTCTGGTTTTGATTTGCATTTCCCTGTTTAGTGATGTTGAGCACCTTTTCATGGACCTGTTGGCCATTGGAATGTCTTCTTTGGAAAAATGTCTATTTAGTTCCTCTGCTCTATTTTTAATTGTATTTTTTTTTTTTTTTTTGCTATCAAGTTGTATGAGTACATTTTGGATATTACCCCCTTATCAGATATAATGTTTGCAAATATTTCCTCCCATTCTGTAGGTTGCCTTTTCATTGTTTTGATAATTTCCTTTGCTATGCAGAAGCTTTTTAGTTTGATGTAGTCTTTATTTTCGCATTTGCTTCCTTTGCTTTTGATGTCAAATCCGAAAGGTCATTGCCAAGATCAATGTCAAAGTGTTTAACCTCAATGTTTTTTTCTAGAAGTTTTATGGTTTCAGGTTTTACATTCAGGTCTTTAATCCATTTGGAATTGACTTTTGTGTATGGTGTAAGATAGGGGTCCAGTTTCATTCCTTTCCATGTGGCTGTCCAATTTTTCCAACCCCACTTTATGAAGACACTGTCCTTTCCCTATTGTATATTTTTGGCTCCTTTGTCATAAATTCATTGACCATATATGGGTAGGTTTATCTTGGCTCTGTATTCTGTTCCATTGATCTATGTGTCTGTACTTATACCAATATATAGAGAGAATATAGAATATATATATTTCCTTTTCATCTTCTTACATTTATTAAGACTTGTTTTGTGGCCTAACATATGATCTATCCTGGAGAATGTTCCATGTATGCTTGAGAAGAATGTGTATTCTGCTGCTTTTGGATGGAATGTTCTGTATATGTCTCTTAAGTCCTTCTGGTCTAATGTGTCATTTAAGCGCAATGTTTCCTTCTTGATTTTCAGTCTGGATGATTTATCCCTTGTTGAAAGTGGGTTATTGAAGTTCCCTAGTATTATTGTTTTGCTGTCTATTTCTCCCTTTAGGTCTGTTAATATTTGCTTTATATATTTAGATGCCCCTATGTTGGGTGCATAAATATTTACAAATGTTATATCTTCTTGTTGGATTGACCCCTTTATCTTTATATAATGACCTTCTTTGTCTCTTATTACAGTCTTTGTCTTAAAGTCAATTTTGTCTGATATAAATATAGCTACTCCTGCTTCCTTTTGGTTTCCATTTGCATGGAATATCTTTTTCCATCTCTTCACTTTCAGCCTATGAGTGTCCATTAAGCTTAAGTGAGTCTCTTGTAGGCAGCATATAGTTAGGTTTTGGTTTTTTATCCCTTCAGCCATTTGATGTTTTTTAATTGGAGAACTTATTGCATTCACATTTAAAGTAATTATTGATAGGTATGGACTTACTATTGCCATTTTCTTAATTGCTTTCTGGCTGTTTTGTAATTCCTTTGTTCATTTTTTCTTCTCTTTTCCCTTGTGATTTGATGATTATCTGTAACGGTATGCTTAGATTCCTTTCTTTTTATCTTTTGTGTATCTATTATAGGTTTTTGTTTTGTGGTTACTATGAGGCTTATATAAAACATCTTATATTTATAAGAGTCTATTTTAAGCTGATAACTACTTAAGTTCAAACACATTCTAAGGCTCTACATTTTTATTCCCCTCCCCACATTTTCCCTTTTTTTTTCAATTTTTTTTTTTTGCTGGGAATGATTTGCCTGGAGCTAACATCTGTTGCCAATCTTTCCTCTCTTTTTTTTTTCTCCCCAAAGCCCCAATACATAGTTATATATTCTGGTTGTAAGTCCTTCTAGTTCTTCTTTGTGAACCACTGCCACAGCATGGCTACTGACAGACAAGTGGTGTGGTTCCACTCCCGGGTTCGGAACCTGGGCTGCCAAAGTGGAACATGCCGAACTTTAACCCCTAGGCCATCAGGGCTGGCCCACATGTTATCTTTTTGATGTCACAATTTACATGTTTTTATCTTGTGTATACCTTAGCAAATTACATAGTTATAGGTTTTTCAAAAATACTTTTGTCTTTTAACCTTCATATTAGCTTCATGTGATTTACCCACCACCATTACAACATTAGAGTATTCTGAATTTATATAGTTACCTTTACCTGTGAGATTTATACTTTCATATGTTTTCCTGTTACTAATTAGCATCCTTTTGTTTCAGCTTGAAGAAATCCCTTTAACATTTCTTGTAAGGCCAGTCTTGTGGTGAAGAAATCCTTTAGCTTTTCCTTGTCTGGAAAACTGTTTATCTCTCCTTCAATTCTGAAGGACAATTTTGCTGGGTAAAGTATTCTTGGTTGGAAGTTTATTTTCTTCTAGCATTTTGAATATATTGTGCCATTCCCTTCTGGCCTGCAAAGTTTCTGCTGAAGAATTTTATGAGGGTTCCCTTATAAAACATAATAAGCTGTTTTTCTCTTGCTGCTTTTAAGATTCTCTCGCTGCTTTTAAGATTCTCTCCTTTTCTTTAACTTTTGACATTTTAATTATAACATATCTCAGAGTAGGTCTCTTTGGATTCATCTTTTTTGGAATTTTTTGGACTTCCTGGATATGGATATATGTTTATTTCCCCAGGTTACAGAATTTTTCATCCATTACATCTTCGAATAAAATTTCTACCCCTTTCTCTCTTCTCCTTCTGGGACCCCACTAATGCCTGTATTGGTCTACCTGTTGGAGACCTGTAAGTCCCTTAAGCTATCTTCACTTTTTTCATTCTTTTTTCCTCTTTTGCTCCTATGATTGGATGAATTCCATTGCCCTGTCTTCAAGTTTGCTGATCCTTGCTTTCATTTCATCTGTTCTGCTGTTGAATCCCTCTGTTGAATTTTTTTTAGTTCAGTTATTGAATTCTTCAGCTCTGTGATTTCTGTCTAGTACTTTCTTATGTTTTCTCTCTCTTTGTTGAAATTCTCATTTTGTTCACATATTATTCTCCCGACCTTGGTAAGCATCATTATGACCATGATTTTAAACTCTTTATCAGGTAAATCACTTATCTCTGTTTCATTAAGGTCTGTTTCTGAAGTTTTATCTTGTTCTTATGTTTGAAACATATTCCTTTGTTTCTTCATTTTCCTTGAGTCTTTGTGTTGGTTTCTGTGCATTAAATAAAATAGCCCCCTCTCCTCATCTTGAAGGACTGGTCCCTTGTAGGTGATGAAACTTATCATTCAGCCCAGCTCTAGCTCTCAAGCCTTTGTGATTGTCTCTCATATCTTTGTGATTGCCCAAGCTGCCTTCTTTGTTCTTAGTGCCTCCTAGTAGTTGAGGGTACGCCAAGACCTGTGAGTGTCCCAAGGGGGAGGATCTCAGTCAGTACCTAGACCGAGGCTGTTTGGAAGCCAGACCCTCAGGCAGCAACATTTAAAGTATGCAAATAGACCTCTTTCAGAAGACTGGGAAATGGTTGTTTCCACTCCCTTTGCACTGACCCCTGGGGGTATAGCCAGTTAAGAACTGTTTCTTTGTTTGTTACAGTCCTGGGGGACTGGTGAATGTAAGCTCTGCTGGCCACCAGAGCCAGGCTATCAAGGCTTGTGTTCTCTGGGCGGCAACTGCAGAAGCCAGGGTGCCAGACATGTATTCAAGTGCCTTTTAGGGGGATACCAGTGACCTGCAGGAGGGCAGAAGGAGAGCACCAAGATGGTGCCTGCCAACCTCTCTGGTCTCAGGAGAGAATTGCAGTCAGCCCCTAAATGTATGGTAAATTAGAAGCCTGACTCTCAGGCTGTAGCTTTTAAGATGTGCAAATAGGCCTCTTTTGTGAAAAGACTGGGAGTTGGGCATTTCTGATTGCTGCCTCTGTGCTGAGCCCTGGGTGGGTAGCCAGTTAAGAATTGTTTCTCTGTTTGCTACAATCCTGTTGCAGGTGCAAACACAGGCCCCAGTGGCTACCAGAGCCAGGTGATCAAGGGGTGCATCCCCTGGGTGGCAGCTGCAAAAGCTGGGGTATCAGATGTGTGCACAAGATCTTTTCACAGAGATACCAGCAACCTGGAGCTGGAAAGAGGGAGAGTGAGAAGCTGGTGCCCACCAGCCTCCCTGGTCTCTGGAGAGGATTGCAGTTGGCCCCTAGATTTGCGTTAAATTAGGAGCCTGACCCTCCAGCTCCATCATTTAAGATAAATGAATAGGCCTCTTGTATGGAAAGATTGGGAAGTGGGTATTTCAGTCTGCTGCATCTGTCCCCTGCATCCCCTGGGGCGATAGCCAATGCAAGGCCTCGGGAGCCTGTTTGTTTGCTATAGCCTTGTGGGAACAAGCCCGCTGGCTTTAAAGCTGGGTGTTTTGGGGGCCCCACCCTCTGGTGGAAGTCTTAAAAGTTGGGGTGCCAGATGTTGGGTGAGTCCAACCCCTTCACTCTGCAGAGAGAAGCTGGGAGTTGTGAGTTTCCCCTTAATTGTATGTCACTGCACCAGGGATAAGGTTTGTGGTCAGATTGTGTCTCAGCCCCTCCTACTCATTTTGATTTGGGTTTTTCTTGTTTGCCTGATGTGACAAGAGCCTCCTATGTCACCATCTTGAACCAGAACATCTGTATTTTTAAAAAATCTCCCCAGAAAATCCTGATTTGCTGCCAGGGTTGAGAATCATTGTTCTAAATTCTCAACTAAAGTGCTGGAGTGGAAAGTTTCCTATAGTGTCCATACCCTGTAACTCGTTTCCCAGGAGTCTTTTCAATGGACTAGAGAAAGGGAGGTTCATGCTTCTGTTCAGAAGACCACGTTCCTGTGGATGAAATGTTTTACAGGTAGGTATGCAGATTTGGAAGTGGGATAAATGGGCATGGGGAGGTGGGCAACAGACAAATAGCTGAGAGAGTTCTCTCAGCCTAGGGAAGATTAAGGACCAACCAAAAAGCTGGAAGTTTCAACCGGCACCAGTGGAATGGTAGAAGTTGGGACTCTTTCTCTTTGGCAAGTGAAAATCAACCATTGTTGGTTGAGAGGACGGTGAGTGAGGGGCAGGGGGGTCTGGGTATTTGGTCAGCAGATCCATCACCAAGTTGATGCATTTAAGAAAGGATCGGGTGCTGAGATTTGGCAGGATACTCCATGTGAATAAAATTGGGCAAGCCAGCCTCCCTAGAGCTTGGAGTGTGATGGCAGATGCATGCTCTGTAGAGAGCTGCCCACTCTGACATTGTTGATGCTCAGATGGCCTTGCCTTCTTGGCCTTAGTTAATCATTCGTGGGGCGGAGTGTTAGAGCGTGGACTGCAGTGGGTATTTCACATGGAAGGTGGCTGACCACACGTGCCTTGGTATACCCTGATCTATGCCAGTTGTTCAACTCTCTGTTTACACTGTGCTAAAGGCACTTGCTCTGCTTCCCATGACCACACTTGGCAAAACGTAATTCCTGGCTTCAGTTTCTTTACACAACATGTGACTCCATATCATTCCCAACAGGAAATCTGGGAAGAAAAAGCAAAAGTGGGCTTGCCTCCTCTCCAGGCAGAGCCAGCTGTGGCCTTGGTTACTTGAGACCCCACAGGAAAAAGGTCATGATAGCCCGATTTTCAAATGGAGCTCGTGAGGCCAGATTTGTGATCTGATAAGCCATTTGGACTATCTAAAACTGCAAAACAATAAAACTGTCAGTTAACACAGTCGTTTCTACATATTAGGCTCTGTTCTAAGTGCCTTCTATTTATTGACAAGCTATTTCTCACATGACAGATGTGATAATACAATAAAAACAACAAAAAATTCAGTTCTCTGACCATGTCTCCTAAACACCCTTACAAAGAAGGCTCTAGAGCGGCAGTCAAGAGGCAGACCTTGCAGACCCTGGTGCCTGGGTTCAGATCTTGCTCCACTATTCACAATTTGTGTGACCTGTGCATGTTCCTTAACCTCTCTGTGCTTCAGTTATATGTGAAATGGGAGATGATAACAGTACTATTCATAAGATTGTTAAGAATTAAATAAATTTATTTCTGAAGCACTTGGAACAGAACTAGCACACCGAAAGCATTATAGAAATATCTACCATTAATACTGTCATAATTTTAAGGAAAATTGGATGAGGAAAGGCTAATGGTTGAGTTTTACCTGTAGTTTCTATAGGTAAAACAGAAGGCAGGCCTATTGACATTACTATCAACGAATCAATAACAACACATTGCTATACAAATGGTAGTAGCACGGAGTAGTGAGGAGCCCAGATGGTGAGCCAGATTACCTGAATTCAAATTCTGACTGCCACTTATAAGCTGTGTGATCTTGGGCAAGTTGCTTAACCTCTCTGTGCTTCAGTTGCCATATGGGTAAAATAGTGATAATGATAATAATAACAGCTACCACATAGGACTGTTGTGAGGTTTAAATGAGCTAATCCATGTAAAGCAGTTAGATCAGGCCTTGGGATATAGTAAGTGCTCCATATTAGCTACTGTATGAGGAAGGGTATTTTAGATATTACATTTTTTTTTTCTTTTACATACTTAGATTTCTTCTTTTTCTTTTTCTTTATATCAGTCCTCACACAACTATAACTCTTTCCTCAATCAGATTTAAAGAGGTCTCTCCAACATTTTTTAAGCAGCTTCCACACACAGCACACTGTGACCTGTACTTTGAGGATTAGGATACAAATATGGACTCTGCCCCTGAATAGCTCCCAAGATCTTAGGAAAGATTGTGACATAAACATCCAATGAGAAGTCACACTTCGATAAACGTTATAAGAGAAATGGTACCACAGTAAGACAGGCTCCTAGAGGCTGGGCACAAAGACTCTGACTGGAAGGTAAGAAGGCCTTGCAGAGAGGGTGACGTTTGGGCTGGGCCATGACGCAGAAGCAAGATTTTGTCAGGTGAAGATTAAAATCGGTTACAAACAGACATTCTCAACCTTTAGCAGTGCCTCCGAATCATCTGGGGGTATGTCAAAGCTCCACTCACAGACATTCTAATTCAGTGGATCCAGGGTGGGGCTTGAAAATGTGCCTATCTAACAAGTTCCCAAGTGATGCTAATGGTGCCGGTCTCGACACACTTTGAGAACCACTAAGTTAAGATCAGTAGTTCACTCTGGCTTCACTTCATCTTAGGATCCCCTGGGCAGCTTAAAAAAAAAAAAGCAACTCTCAGGCTGGCATCAAGGCATTAGTGTTAAAAGAAAAACAACTCCTTAGGTTATTTTCATTGGCAGTCAAGGTTGAGAACCTTTAGGTTCCAGTTAACTTTTATTCAAATGTGCTTGCATTTTACACAGGACTTTCACAGACTCCATTGATCCTCCCATGCTTTGAGGAAGGTATTATTATAGCTGTCCGAGTTTATGGAGGTTTCAGTTTCGACATGGAGACACAGAAAGGGGAGGATTTGTTGAAGGTCACCAAGTCCTTGATGAAGCTGTGCTCAAACTCCGGTCACTGGCTGACCATGTTGCCTGTTTTGTACCTATGACCCTCCTGGGGACAGAGAATGCATCCAGAGGGAATGGTGTGAGCACATGAAGGAGTGAACGCAGGGTGTGTCGAGGGGTGAGGAGCAGACTAGGATAGCTGGGCCCTGGGTGCCTTGGGAAGATGAGGCTGAGGCAGTTTGGGACAGCTGCGGAGGGGCTGGAAACTCATGTTTAGAAATATGGGCTTTATTTGGTCAGCATTAGTGAGCCATTAAAATATATTTATTAAGAACCAACAATTAACATTTTTTGAGCACCAAATTCTGTGACGACCACTGTGCTCCATGGTTTATACACATTGTCCCAAGTTCTCGCAACAATGCTACAAAGTTGGGATTATTTGGCAGATGGGGGAACTGAGGCCCTGAAAGGCTCACGGAGACAACAAGTGACAGAGCCTGAATTCAAAGCCAAATTTGTTTGGCTCTAAAGTCCATAGGGTTTTCATGATGTCACACCAGCATGCTTTGGAGGTGTTTGAAGAAGCGCTTTTTTAGTTTTTTATTTTGAAATAATTTTAGACATACAGAAAAGCTACAAAAGAAAATAGTAGAGTTCCTATAAACCCTTCACTTGGCTTGCCCTATCCATTGTACATAGCCAGGGTACAAATATCAAAATGAGGAAATTAACACATAGGCATAACATTCTTAACCAATCCAAATGTCTTATTTGATTTTCACCAGTTTTCCCACCAGTGTCATATTGATTGGTCCAGGATCAGACTAGGATCCCAAGTGTATTCAGTTCTCATGTCTCCTAATATCCTCCTTCATGTCCTCCAATTGGAGAGAATCCCTCAACCTTTCTTTGTGTCTTACAACCTTGACACTTTCAAAAAGTGCTGGCCAGTTATTTTGTGGACTGTCCCTCAATTTGAGTTCGTCATGATTCTAAGATCTGTTTCTATTCACAGAATGCTTCTGATACCGAATATGTGGGGTTTTTCTCCCTACACCAACCAATTCTCCAACTCTCTGGACACCAACTGGGCACCCAATGACTAAATTCAACTCTGGGTAGTTAGTGGCAGACCCCACAAGTTAAGGACTCAGTCCCACAAGACTGCCTGCCATTTCAGACACCAGTCACAGGTAATGAGTGCCCAGGGTACCCACACTTCTATTTGACTTGGCTACAAATTTGGGGGCTCATAACCCTCTCCTTGGGTTTGATAATTTGCTAGAAAGGCTCACAGAACTCCAGAAGGCACTTTGGAGTGCCTTACTTACTATTCCTGGTTTATTACAAAGGACGCGATGCAAATGGAAGAGATGCATGGGGCAAGATATTGGGGGTGGGGGATGGGAGATGCAGAGCTTCTGTGTTGCCTTTGAGCACGCTGCCCTCCTCAGCACTTTGAGGTGTTCACCAACCTAGAAGTTCCCCAAACCTCATTGTTTAGGGTATTTACGGAGGTTCCATTATGTAGGCATGATTTGTTAAATCACTGCCCATTGGTGGTTGAACTCAATCTTCAGCTCCTCTCCTCTCCGTCCTGGGCCTGGAAGTCAGGGGATGGAGCTGAAAGTTCCAACCCTCCAATCACATGGTTGGTCTTCTGGCAACCAGCTCCCTCCTGACACTATCTAGGGGCCCACGTAGAGTCATCACATTAGCATAATCTCAGGTGTGGTTGAAAGAGGCTCATTATGAATAAAAGATGCTGCTTTCACCCCCATCACTCAGGAAATTACAAGGATTTTAGGAGCTCTGTGCCAGGAACCAGGACAAAGACCAAATATGTATATATTTCTTCTTATACCACAATATCACAAATGATTAGGTTGAAGTTGTACATTTTTGGCAAAAATAGAAGAGATGCGCTCTCCTCTGTGCATCATGCCAGGGCATGAATGATGTGTGTGTGTCGTACTTTGTAAATGATGCTAACTTTGGTCACTCAGTTAAGATTGTGTCTGCCGGGTGTCTCCACTGTCAAGTTGCCATTTTCCTCTTTGTAATTAATTAGTGTCTTGTGCAAAGATACATTGAAGCTATGTAAATATTTTCTTAGCCTACTTTTGCCCGCTAATTTTAGTAATCAAAGAGAGCTTTTGCTTGCAACAGGTGTTATTGTGACTTGTCTAATGGTGGTTTTCTATTTCTATCATCCTAGAAGAAAAATTTTATACTTTCTATGTCCTCTCTTTTAAGCCCCACAGATGATGATTTGAGGTCTGGCTGCCTTCTGTAATTGATTTGTGTCCCTTCAGCAGCTGTACTTATCACACAGGTCCTGCCTAAAAAGAGTGAGTTTGTGCTCATGTCTATTTGATTTTTATCTCCCTTCAGCTGTCAGAGGACTCCAGATAATAACTATGGGATTTCGAATAAGAAATTGTCACATTTTTATCGGCCTACCCAACAGCCTGGTGTCTGGCTTTGTGTCACTATGAACTGGAGTGGTCTCAGGGGTCCTGAATTCAGTCGAGCCCCTGGATGCAATGGAGGATGCTGCAGGACCTGGAAGGGGGTCAGCAAGTCAGGAGAGCAGCACGAAAGGCAGCAGGCTGCAGTTACTGGCTTGGGGGGGAAAGGACACTTGAATTTCCCTTCAGATTTTATAGGGTTTATTCCATAGTAGCCAGAGTGGGGATATGGCAGATGGTGGCCTACTCCCCCAAACGCTGAGGCCTGGTTGGAGGGGCTGCCTCAGACTTGTGATGATTTGAGAGAGCCGGACAGTCGCAGGCCTGGCGGTGGTTTCCAAGTTTGTATATTCTCATTGTTATATACTGTGTAACTGCATACATTTCTAGAAGAAACATAGCTAGAACAGGCTGATTACTCGGATGGGCAAGAGAGAAAGGCCTGTTCTGAGCACAGTCAACTCCTGTGAGCACCCATGAGGTATGATTAAGGCACTGCTTCTCAATTTGAATATGCCTAGGAGTTTCCTGGGTATCTTGGTAAAGTGACTGTTTTGATTCAGTGGGTCTGGGTTGGGGCCTGAAATTCTGCATTTCTGACAAGCTCCACGATGATGACAGTGCTGTTGGTCTGAGGGCCACACTTTGAGTAGCAAGAATTAAGGGACATGGAAAGCCCTAAATGTTCGAAAATATGTTGTCCATAAAGTATCTGAAATACTACCATTTGAATTGTGTCTTTGCTTTTTAGAACCCCGGGACCTGTAAGAACATCAAGAATCCTATAATTTTATGGCAGAAAGGAACCTTGGGGATCAGACTCAGTGCACGCGGTGATTTGATTGCAGAATGTGGTAAAATTGGCAGAGCCAGCAGGCTAGGGATCAGCTCGGGGTTGGGCTTTTCTTTACTTCATATTTATCAAGAAGCTGCTTTGTGTAAGCCGTTATAGTAAGTGCTGCACCTACTAGAAAATCTTTGTACTTGTCTATTTTTTCCGGCAACAAGATATAGATGATGGTGTTCGTGTGAGTGACACACCCCCATGGGCATATGCAAGGGTTATACACAATTTCTGCTACGGTGACATAAATACACCCTTTTCCTTCCCACTCAAGGAAGAATGTCATAATGCAAGTGAATGAGATAGGTAATCTTGAAATTCCTCTCTAAATTGTTTGCAAGTGTTGGTACTTTGAGCTATTAGTAACAAATTACTCACAATATATCTCAGAACTGATAGTGACACATCAGTGTGTCACCTCAAAAGAGGCTGAGAGCCACTGGTGTGCCTGGCAAAGCCACTCTCGCTTGTCACAGACTCTGCCACATGAGCCTGGGCCTCCTGGCTGCCTTTCTTCTCTTGTGAATAGCCTGTAACAAGAATAGTCTAGAAATCTGTGATGTCCAATAAATAGCCACTGGCCACTTGTGGCTACTGAGTGCTTGAAATGTGCCTAGTCGGATTGAGATGTGCTGTAGGTATAAAATACACAGTGAGCTTCAAAGACGTAGTATGAAAAAAGAGTGTAAAATGATTCATTAATTTTATATTTTGATTATATTTAGATCACCTGTTGAAATGATCATTTTTTTGATATGTTGGTTAAAAAGAATACATTATTAAACTTAATTTCACCCTGTTTCTTTACTTTCCAAATGTGGTTACTAGAAAATTTAAATTTCACATGTGGCTTGCATTATGTTTTCATTGGCTATTGCTGGTCTCAGAGCATGGGGTTCCCCGCTCCCCATCTCCACCTTTCTTTCTGGTACACCCACTTCTGAGAAGCTTGACACCTGTGCCCTTCGGGGCCTCTGTGAGCAGTGAGCAGTGGCCCTGGCAGCTACTTGGACTTTTTTTTCAGGTAAAGGGATTTGAGACCCATCGCATGTATGACTGACTTCTATCAATTTCTGAATTTCAAATGTATGCGTGCATGTGCTATTCGTGAAACACCTTTTCTAGTTTACTAGAAGGCCTCAATAAAATTATTGACATATAATGACATCCTAAACTCTGGGAGGCCTTTGAGCAAGATGACAACCATGGATATGGGATTCAATAAGTTTTCATTTTCTAACTATCTCAGAATTTGTTTTGGCTCTATGCCAATTCCAATGACACAGAGGAGGGGGGCAGGCAGTAATTCCTGCTTAGGTAGAGTTTATAGGATCTGGTTTGACTTTGGATTTTTCCAAACTGTGCACTGAGGAGAAGCTCAGAGAGGTTCAGAGGTAGGCAAATTTCATCTTGATTCTAAGGTTTACTTAATCTTTTCTCTCTCTCCCTTTCAGTGAGACTTCAAGTGTCTACTCCCAGCACCAAGTGCTCTGGTATCAGACTCATCTCCAAGTGTCTTACCCCATCCCATCCTCTCTGTCATGCTCCCTATCTTACAAAACATGCCTGTCCCCTGCTCATTCCTTCAGAGCCCTGGCCTCTGAGAACCAGCTGATTGAATTATCGTGGCAGTGAACGAGTAGCTAATGCTCTTAGGTAATATTGTTGAACCTGGGGATCCAGTAAGGTAGGCCAAGGTGATCCTTTCCACTAAAACGTGATTTTGATTGATACTAAGGATGTCAGATTTCATGTCAGATGGTACCACTGGCTAAAAGGCAGATCCCGCAAAGCAGCAGGTGATGGATCTAAGAATGAGACTGACTTAGTGGTAAAAGGAGGAGGCTACTTGGAGTGATTGGAGGGTGTGGAAAAGCCCTACTGCTCCTAAAACACTTCCTCTTCCCCAGGAGATCAAATTCTTTTCTCAGAACAAGTTTGGATGGGAGAGGAGGGACACTGGATGGGAGAGGTTCTTGAGAGAAGGAATGTTAAAGAAGAGCTGGGGGAACCATCTTCCAGGAGGGTGAGGATGGTATTCTCCTCTCTCCAGACAGGAAAGCAGCTGGGTACCTGGAGGGCAGACTTCTTGAGGGTGGAAGCTCCCTCACCTCTTGAAGGCAAGGGCACTGTAGGTGCTTAATACATATTGAATGATTCACTGACTGGCTGATGGAATAAATGAAGTGAAGAAGGAAATGGCTGACTTTGCGTTCTATCAATAACTGCCCAACATTCAGCCATAATCTCGAGGGACTCATAGGCATTGAAGTGAAAAAATGGCATTATGTAGCCTTCACTGCAACTCAGGGTGAGTTGCCTGAATTCAGGGGGCTCATATTGAAGGGGTCAGCCATGAAGAAGGGGAAGTGTCCTTTATAAGGGGTTGTGTGCCTGGGGCACAGTACAAGGCACCTTGTAAAGCAAGTGAAACACTCATCCCTTTGGCAATTCCCCACTAAGACTTTACAAAAAAGAAAAGATTCTAAGAAGAAATTTTTTTTTTGGTGAGGAAGATTGGCCCTGAGCTAACATCTGTGCCAATCTTCCTCTGTTTTGTATGTGGGACGCCACCACAGCATGGCTTCGTGAGCAGTGTGTATGTCCATGCCCGGGATCTGAACCTCCGAACCTTGGGCCGCGAAAGCGGAGTGCGTGAACTTCACTACACCACCAGGCCGGCCCCTCTAAGAAGAAATTAATTCTATCTTTCTTCAAAATGTCTTATCTGATTTCCCCCTTTTCTTCTACTTTTCCCTTTTCTCTCTCCTATATTGGGTTCCAAAAATTCTCTTCCTTTTTATCTCTTTCCTAGTCCATAGATGGCCTTCCTGGAGATTTTTCTCTCTCTCTTTCTCTCATCACAGAAGCTAGCTGAATTGCTTTTTCCAAATCTCCATGGCCACATTACTACAAATTTTTTTAGGTTTATTTGCTCTCCCACTTGATTCCAGATCTGATGGAAGGATCTAGGCCTCAAATCACTCAACCTTTCAGCTTTTGCTTATGTTCTTTCCTCTCTTTTCTACCAACTCTGTAGTTTATCCCTCCATTCTGGTTAATTTTAATAACTTGTTTCCCACATAAATCCTCCTTTAGATGACTTGGTTTGTTCCTGAATGGGCTTGAGCCAGTTTATCCTTATATGTCCGACTCTCTTAACGCTGCTCCCCTCCCCATGATCCTGGCTCAAGGGCAGAGGCAGGGCTCAAGTAAGTGGGTGGGGAGCAAACCAGGAGGTGGTCTTACAATGTCTGAGGTTCCTTGTATCCTGAGTCAGCAGTGAACTAACCAGGAGGGACAAGTCTTGGACATAGCATTTCAAACAGGCAAAAACCCCTTAGGGCTCTAGTATGTATCTAGTATGTATCTAAATCAGGGTTTGGATATGTCTTGGTCCAAATCTCATGCTCTACCCACTACAGCTAATGGTGTTGAAACACCGGGTGACTCTGCTTTAGCAGTCATGGTGTGAGAGGAGCTGCTGCTTTCTGCATTTGTCATTCTGATGCATCTTCAGGAAATTTAGCCAATAATAATAGCAATAATTGTCAATATGTTCTGCTCTACTGTATTGAATGAACTCCATGGCAGATGATCATCAAGAGAATGTCATATTGGACAATCTCACTAGAGATCTCCTTTGATGGGGGAATGGTGGGAACTTGGGACTGCACTACCTTGCAAAGACCAATGTTTGTGAAAACAACAAAAGAGTGATGCTCAGGTGTAGATAGATCAGCATCTAGAATGATTTCTGGTTTGCCTTATAAGCCCTCATTTAATCTGATGGGGATAGAAAAGGCAAAACCTCAGTAGGACAACACTTTATTAATTCAGCAGAGCTGACTCTTGTTGAAGTTTGCAGAGTAACTTGCTGAGTGGTAAGAAGCCTACCCAAGTCTCATTTGCCCCAACAATCTACCTCAGGACATATTTAGTCTTTTTCATTGATCTTTTGCGCACAAATGGTGAGGATCTGCTCCTAGATTCCTTCCTAGCCATAAGTGTCTTAAACAGGACAAATAGATATGCAGTCCCACTGTAAAAAACAATAGTATCTAATCATCATATGTGGCAAATAATTAATTTGACAATTATTTTCTGGGTGTGCCTGATACTAAGCCAGGTATCAAGGATGCAATGGAGACCGAAGTAAAGACAGTCCTTGTCTTGATGAAATATACTTCTTTAATCGCAAATACAGAAAAGCCAAAGGAGATTACATTACAAAAATATCGACTTATGATTAGTAGTTTTTATATTTAATTCTATTTTTAAATATTTAAATCATTGATCCATGTGAAATTTATTTGGTCCAGGAATGATATAGAAATCCAAATGTTGTCCCCTAAAAACTAGTCAGTTGTCACAATATCACTAATTAAACGAACCATGTTTTCTCCACAGACTTGAGATGACAGCTTCATCATGTACTAAATTCTCATATCCACGGGACTATTTCACTACTCCATTCTGATCCATTGAAGTATCTCCCTATTTTTGGCTCAATACTGGTTTTTAATATCTGTAACTTTATACTGTGTTTTCATAGTTGGCAGGCAAGTCTTCTTTCTTCTTTACTTTCTTGCCCTTCTACCTTTCCAGGTCATTCCCATATATATATTTTTCCAGATGGCATTTAGAATAATTTTTTCAAGTCTCCCATCCCCCTCAAATTCCTTTAAAAATAAAACAAAACAAAAACCTGGGGCTGCATGGGCTTTTTTCAGTCCTATTGACAAAGCATCTATTGCAGAAGTTTTTCTGCTAAAATAATTCTAGAAATTCAATAATGTTAAACTAGGATTCCTGGTCATTCCCCATGGAGAAAAAAATTCCTCTAGTGTATTACATTGAGTAGTAAAACCTATAAAAGATATTCCTTTAGAGTATTTTAAAATATAAAATTCAATTCCAGATGCAGCTTCTAATCAATGCTGTTGTGCCAATAGTTCCCGAATGTGCTTTATATAATATGGATAAGGTAAATTATCAACTGCCTGCTGAAATTTAAAAGAAAAAATTCCCTTATAACATATACCCTTTATAGGAAGATAATTCATGTTGATAGCTGGAGAACAATTTGATATATTTGAACATTTTCCTTGATCATCCCTTTCACACAAATTCAATAAATATAGATCTGTTATGGAATCTTAGAGTATTCTTTGACCAACTAAGAGCAATAAATCAATGAAATATAATATCAAAATTTCTGATGGAAACAATACAACATATTCTGGTATCTGCGGTAGCCGCTGATTCAAGCATCATATTAGCTCTTTCTCTTCCAAGCTTGTAGTGAAACATGTAATCACAAGCACGAAGCAGAATGCAGCAGGGCAGCATCCACGGTGACATAATTAAGGACATAGGCTTATGCTTAAGAAGAGTCCCAAAGGAGGCTAAAGATCATTAAAAGCACAGAGAAATCATGGAACTTAACTTGCACAGTAACAAGGAAATAACAAGGATTTCTTTATCACTATGAAATAAGAAGAATAGTGAGTATATTAAATATCTGAATCTTTGGTTTGAACCCAGCATACATCATTTAATATGACCATGACCTCAGGAAATTTACTTAATCTCTCAGAACATTAGTGTAATAACTTTCTTGCCTACATCCTAGGGTTCTTGGTGATGCATCAGTAGAGACTGAAAAGTCAACATCTTGATGCCCTGGAGAGCACTTTTGGACTGAAATTCTAACACCAGTCAAAAAAGATAATAAAAGAGCTTACTGATTACCGCCTTTTAGGAAAGAAAAATATCAAGAAATTGAAAAGCCTCAAGAAAATATTTGATTGTTCTTTTAAATCTATTTTAATTCAATCAAATTAAAAGCTTCAAACACCATTAAAGAGTAGTTTCAGTTTAGATTGCACTACTGTGCCTTGAGTGGAGTAAATATTAGTGTTAGGGCATGTGGTAGAGTGTGTTATTGTTCCCAATTATTTGTGAGGTATATACTTCCTCACCCCGTTGATGTCAAGATGCTCCTTCCCCACATCAGGCCATCTGATTTGCTTTGGCCAATGTAAGTGAACCTGACACTTGGCATTTTTGAGCTATTTTTCATTTCTTTTTTCCCTCTGCCACCTGAGTTTCATGACCCAAGATGTGCTAGATCTGCTGTTTGAACTTGGTCCTGGATTGAAGATGTGGAGCAGAGTCACAGCTAAACTGAAGCTAATGTGTAATGTGATCAAAAAATAAATTGTTGCTGTAAGCCTTTGAGATTTGGGCACAGTTATCTATCTAGGCTAAGCTGACTAATGCAGAGCATTATTCTAAAATGGCAGGAATAGAAGTTCTGATGTCCCATTTCCGCTTCTTCACTGAGATATCTGGTTTCTATAAGCAGTATAGGACTCTTATTATTTCCATGGATTCATCCTCTGTTGGTTCCATAATTAGGATATCATTGAAATACGATGGCTTGGAATTCCACACAGCTGTTTATTGAAAAATCCCAAAGGCAACGCAAACTTATGTGGTAAAGTATTTAACTTTGGTAATTAATGATGTTTGAGCATTTACAGTGGCTTTATAAAAAATAAGCTGTTGGTAAGACTTTGTGAAAACAAGTTTGACAAAGGCCTCTTCTACTCCTGTACAGTACTCAACCACTTTCTCTCTGGGCCAAAGTATGTGTCAGGGAACCAAGGGTGGAAGTGGAAATGGCACCTTCCACTATTACTCCTAATTATCAACGCACAAAATTTTTGCTTTCTAGCCCCGTGACACTGGCCTCTGCAGGTTTCGAGGCCTGAGTACCCAAGGAAGGAATGCTTCCACTGGGGCGTCCAGGAATGGTTCCACTGAACTGGAGCTGAGATAGCTGCCCAGATGTTTTGGATAAGCAGGCAAATGCAATTGGGTAAACAGGCAAAAAATAAAATGAGATTGGCTGGGTGACTGCTCTTAATTACTAAGGAAAAATAGTGTACTTGATATACAATGGGAGCAGGGCCCTTTAATATAGTATATCTTGGCGTATAAGTTATTGGAAGACTATAGCAATCTCACATAGGCAGGACTGTCCAGGGCTGCATCCTTTAGGAAAGATGGTATGGGTCAACCTACTAAAAGAGGAACCCCAACTACCTGAGGTGCTGACTGAAGACAAAGAAAACATGGAATGAATAGTCGAGGGTGGAAGTCATAAATATCAACCATGGCCTTGTGAACAGAGGCAGAAACGAAGATTATGATGTCTACCCCTATTTTCTTTCTTACTGTATCATTTAAATATGTATATGTTTTAAAATTTTTTCATTTTTTCCTTCTATTTCTTATATAGAGTGTATTGGTTAAGTTTATGGATCAGTTTATCAGATTCAGAATACACAGATATAATCATGACAGAATTAGAGGAGAAAGGTATATTACCTGGAGATCCTGGACTTGAAGCTGGAGGTAGTAATTGATGAGACTTTCTCTTCTCTGCTTTTGAGGAAAGGACGAGTGTGGTTTTGTTTGTACAATGGAGAGGTGGCTTACGTTGAAACGGTTATTTTGTTGTTAGTGGTGGTAGCGTGGTTATAAACTGCATGTCTGAGTATGGAAGAAAGAGCGGATTGTAGTGGACATGCGTCATATTTCCGTCTACCCAGCTTGTTTGCCCATCATGCCTATTTTGGGTGATTTTCCACATTATGAGTCCAGCCTCTTCAAGGAAGGAATTTCTGCCTCCTTTACCTGAGACCTACATGTGACCTAGACTCTGACATCAGGTATACCTGAATAAGACTAAGACTTCACTTTAGAAGAAAGTGATGTAAAGAAGCAGTCATCATCTAGAAGCCATGCTTTGGCGGTAGCGGTTGCGCCCGTGTTCTGCTTTTAGGGGACAGCATATAGCATCTAGTGCACAGTGTCATTGGTACAAGCTGCTTTCTTTGTCTTTGGCCACGGGGAGCAGGGGGTTTAGGGAGCTGTCCTTTGGTATGTTCTGGGTGTTGTTTCTGGTTGGGTAGACTCCAAGCCTGATTATCTAACTCTATGTGAGATTCTATGAGCTACCTAATATCTATTAATAAATTCACTTTTTGATAAACTAATTAGAGTGGACTCTGCTGTTTGCAACAAATAATAAGAGTTTCCAAAATTTTAGGGAGATACACTGTCCCCTACCTCACAAACGAGATTTTCTTCAACATGTCAAATAGGAGCTGTTTATGTGTTTCATTCACAAAGCTCTGTTTAGTAGGTAGCTGTTTATTTGATAAAAGGTGAGGTATGGCTAACTTGATAAATTGTTAAATGACTTTATACCTTTCAGGTGTCCTGGCCCTTTCTACGCTCATTAGTTAAATAATCTTTTCATTTAATCAGTATTTACTGTATTGAGATCCTACTAAGTGCCAATCACTGTAATACGGGCTGTGACTACAGCAGTACCTAATACAGACAAGGTCTCTGTCCCCATGCAGCTCACAATCAAATGGAGGAGGAGGCAATTAACAAGTAAACCAATAAATAATGAAGCTGATTGAAAATGTGATAAAATAAAGTGAGTGATGCAGTAGAGTGAAACAGCAGATGGAGGAGATATCAACTTTGGAAGGATGGTCATAGAAGGCAGTTAGTGGCCGTTTAAAGTTAAATTTGACTTTTACATTAATAAATAAATCCTTTAGTCCCATTCCCACCAAATGAGGCAGTATAATGGGAATGCTAGTTTACAAACAAATCTTCACCTAATTTTCTTTAAAAATAAGGTGTGCTTGCTATAGTATATAATCCCTCAAAAGGCAATCTTCAGTACCAATGAATATAGCCCACCAGGTATGGAGAACTAGTTAGAGAGCCCTGTGTTTCAAAGTGACAGTTTTTTTCAGCTACAGCTTTCAAGTAAATTAACGTAACAGCTAGATCCAGATGGAACGACTGTGGCTTTTCTCGTAGATGCCCAAATACATGCAGATCCCCAAATATATAGGGTAACATCCTATTCGAGGGGTGTGACTGCCTCGAACACTGACCACCTACTATGTAGCAGGCACTGTGCCAAGTGCTGGGGAAATCAAGGCAAGTCCTGACTGTTTGTAGTTGCCACTTTCAGAGTTTCCATCAATATCTGGTGTGCGATTATTGCTTCCTATAGGAAGGATAACTATCTTGGAAACCTTGACAAAAAGTCCTAGAGAAGAAAATTTCTCAAACTTTTCTTTGCTATTACTACATTACAGTAGATGTTAATTTCTATCTATTTCTCAAATTCTAAACCTATAGCCAAACTCACGTTCAAAATCTTAGAGGTCATTATTTATACGTCTCTTTACTTTTCACGTCCAATACATCAAGTTCTGTTAACTCCGCCTTTAGAATCGTGTGGAAGCCCACCACTGCCACTATCTCCTCCGCCACCACCCTCCTTCAAGTGGCCATCATTTCTCACATGTGCCTCTGGTCTTCCTGCCTCAGTGGTATACTGGTAAATGTTTAACAACCACCTCTCTGAGAGGAAAAGAGACTGGCTCAGTAGCCTTTGCCACTTTCTGTGTTGTGAGTACTCCCTCCGTGGCCAATTTCAAGCTACCAACATGAGCTCACTGAACATGGAGTTGGGAAGAGATGTACAGAAGCACCCCATTACAGTCATGTGCCGCCTAACAATGTTTCAGTCAATGGTGACCACGTATATGATAGCGGTCCCATAAGATTAGTACCATATAGCCTAGGTGTAGGAGGCTGTACCATCTAGGTTTGTGTAGGTACTGTAGGAGAAGAAGAAATTTTTCTCTCCTCTTCTAGGTTCTTCTGGCTAGTCAAAGAATTAAATTGACAAGAGACAGAATAACAGGAAAAAAAAAGTTTAATAACATATATATGTGAGAGAAACCCAGAAAAACAAAGTAACTCACCAAAATGACTGAAGCTCTCACCTTAAATACCATCCTCAGCTAAAGACAAAAGATGTTGGGGGTGGAGAGAGTCAGGGACTTCAAAGGGAAGAAGGCAATTCACAGGTAGGTGAAAAGGAGCAAACACTTGGAAAACAAGTGTTTGGCCACACAGAAACAGAAGAACACAGAGAGGAGCCCAACAAACAGGCTTTTCTAGGTTCCTCCCTGTCTACCACCTAGTTCGTCTTATGCTAAGGTGATAGCTTACTTCCTGAGACAGATTTTTCTATCTGAATTCTTTTAGGCCATTAAGAGGGAGGTAACAAGAAAAACTTTGAGTCTTTTATTTCTTAAGAATGATCCGCATAAAATAATCCTCATGTTAAAGAGACACATTTTGGGGCGGCAAATTTTGTTCCCCTTCAGTACACTAGAAAGTATTTCTACCATACAGATAAAAAGATATAAACACTCTCAAGAGCATAAATAATGGTGAAATTAGTAAAATAATTAGGGAGTGGTGAGTATTCATTATTTATGAGCTTTGCTTTTAATATAATTTACTTAATTATGAGTTTATATATTTCAATTTTTTAATAATGGTTGTGTTTAACACGTGTTTCACAAAGTTCCTGAAAATTTGGCAGTCAACTCTTGTGGCTACAGCCCACCACTACTTCCTCTTCAGGCCCCTACAGTCGATGATTTCCCACACTGCAGCCAGAGTGATCTTTGAAAAGCATAATTCTGATAACTTGGCCCTCCCCCATCACTTAAACTAAAATCCAAACTCCTCACCACAACCTTCAAGGCCCATCAAGTCTAGCTCTGTCTCTCACATCTCACCCCCTAAACGGTCTTCCCCTTGCTCAATCCTCCCCAGCCACATTGGCCTTCCTGCTGTGTCCTCAGACAAACCAGAGCATTTCTTCCTTAGGAAATTTGCACTTGTTATTCCCTCTGCCTGGAATGCTTTTCCTTCAGAGACACACATAGCTTGCTCACATCCCTCAAACAAGTCTTCCCTGACTTCTCTGTAGAAGAGAGTCAACCTTTTCCTCTCTTGGCACACTCTATTCCATCTCTTGCTTTATTTTCCTCACTGGACTTGCACTGTCTGGAGTTTATTACCTGTTTGCTGACTTATCGTCCCACTAGAATATAAGTCTCATGAGGGCAGGCCTTTGTCTCTCTGGTTCAATGTTTCGTCCCTGGGGCCCAGAACAGCACCTGGGCCCTGGACAGCACCACGCCTCTACGATGCCCAACTCCAGGAGTCCCATTTCTGTGGTAGTGTCCATGGAGAGTGTCCTTCTGGGGAGTGCCATCAGGCTGGGATAAACAATGTGAAACACATCTTCAATGAGTGTGTGCGCTTTGCCAGGCAACGCACCATAACTACTTGACTTGTGTTTGGGCTCTAACATTTCAAAAAGTCTGCCAGAGCTTTCCATGCCTCCCCAGACCGGAAAACACAAGAAATCTTCAAGATCAGAAATCATAAGACTGAAAAAATAATTGTTTGTTGTCTCAAAACAGTCTTCTTACTCCTAGGCATATTTTCATGATAAGTGCCTCATAAACTTCTGAGCCCTGGAAGCTCTGTTCCTGCCCTGCTCCTGAAATTTGATCTGACGCTGTCTGAAGCTCTGCCTGATTCTAGCTTTGGGCTTTTTGGCTTTGGGATTAGAGCTCTCTCTCTTACTCGCTCCCTCTTTTTTCATCCTCACTGTGAGCCACACCCCTCATCCCAGCATTTTTCTTTATTCTGTCTTTGGTGGCTGCTTTCATTCTTTTTTTTTTTTTTTTTTAGTAATAAAGATTGGCCCTGATCTAACATCTGTTGCCAACCTCCCTCTTGAGGAAGATTGTTGCTGAGCTAACACCTGTGGCAACTTTCCTCTATTTTCATATGTAGGATGCTGCCACAGCACGGCTTGATGAGTGGTATACTCACCTAGGATCCAAACCTGTGAACCCCGGGCTGCCGAAGTAGATCACAGAAACTTAACCACTACGCCACAGGGCTGGCCCTGGTGCCTGCTTTCTGTGTCCTGGTTTTAGCTTGATGTTTCTTGGGCTTCATGTCTTGTTCTACTCATGGCTCGTCTCTGGTTAGCTTCCACGTGTTCCTTCTGGAACCTGCTGCCCACTTTGCTCCCGGTGCTTTCTTCTTCCACATTACAGATCTCTGGGTAGGGGTTTCCTTATTCCCTGCTCACATCTGGCCCTTTCCTGGCAGCCATGATGTCATTTGAGTGAACTTGACTATAGATCTTGATCAATTTTACCCTTGGTCTAGATATTGACTCTACATCTTGATCAAGGCAGCGTGCTGCATGTAATGGGCAACATGTATGCAGTTTCTGGCTTTGGGCAGCTTGATGGAGATATAGAGAAAACACGGGAAAGCAGACAAGTCAATGCACCCTCAGATGGGGTGTGTGCACCTAAAGGGCTGCATAGGAGGATCCCTTGGGATGCTGGAAAGAAATGTTAGAATCTCTCCTTTTAATTCTATTTCAGTTTTTTAATTACTATATTTGTGCATGATCAAAGCATCTTTGTGGACAAGGATGTATGATCAGAAGAGTTTGGAGACCACAACTCTAGATAACAATCCTACTTGCACTTCAGGACTATTAAAGACTGTCATACACACACACATATATGTAGTGTGTGTGTCGGTTATGTAAAATAAATCCTATTCACCCCTCCCCCAAGGTGAATCATTTTTGTTGCTGCTGCCTGAGCAGTCATCAAATTCTTCACAACCCTCGGATTGTGGAGTTCTATTGAAGTATTGTCTATTGAGCTAGACACAGTTCAATAAACGTATGGCCACGGCTGAGCAGTGAGGGGTTACTGCAGCACACTGCCTATCTGATCTTTCCAGAGATATTACTCCTTGTGAAAAATGCAACCTATTTTAAAAGTGAGATTCTGCAAATGTTAAAATCTTTGCAATGCTTCCAAGTGAAATGATATGCCATACTATGGAATCAGTTAAAATGTGTTTCCTTTGAATCATACTTAAAATAATTTTGATATTGTGTGTTTTAAGCTTTAACTTATCACAAATCACTTAACGCACAGTGAGAACCTCTGTTTTTCTTCTGTGCTGAATTGTTGTTTTGAAGGAAGTAAATTATATTAAAAATTTAAAAGTTAATACCTTAGAGACAGGCACCTCCACACCCTAAGGATTCCTGGTATAAGGGGGAACGTTTATCGATCCTGACTGACTCTATTCATAGAAGACTCGCCCTAAACTGTTCGGGGAAAATTGAGAACAAGAGAGTGCTCCAGAGGGATAAGTTTGGGAGGGTCGGGGTGGAGGGGGTCCAGATGGGGACGCGTGTGTGTAACCTGATAATTGCTTCGCGCCATAGCAATTCGCGCCATAAAATGTAACTGTTTAAATGTTTTAAATTAGCCAATCATGTAAGACCGCGCCAACCTTTTCCCGCTTTATGCTTCCGAATCCTATAAAAGAGCTTGCCCCTTAAGGTTCGGGGTCGACCCCTCTGTCTCCTGCGAGAGATACGTGTCGACCCGGAGCTCCGCTTAATAAAACCTCGTGCATTTGCATCAAGCTCGGTCTCCTGTGTCTGTGGGTCCGCGCCTTCCCGAGACTGGAGTTGGATTTCCTTTTTGGAATCCTACAGTTTGTCAACTTGATATCATTGCTAAGTCTTGCGAGGGGGGTTCTGGGTGAGATTCTGCCCATGAGAAGAATTGACATGACGTGTGGAAGGAGAGGTGATAGGAAGAGCCATCCCTCACTGTACCGGCTGTGGACAGCAGTGGGGATGGTGGCTGGCGCGCGGTTGTGGCAGCTTCTGGATGCTGCAGGTGGCTGGACCGACAGCAGTGGCTCCCCTGTTACTCCAGAGAGTCCCACAGTTCCGGACCTCTCTGCCCTTCTGGATCTCCTGACAGCCAGCTGAAGTTTCGGCCTCATGTTCATTCTTCCTGCCCTTCCAAGTATTGTGTAAACTTCTAATTCCCTGGATTGAATCCCTTCCTACTGGAAATGTCTCCAGTGGTTCCCATTTTCTTAAGTGAATCCTCATCAACAGACTATTTGGTTCTGGAATACATCCAAAAGGATAAAGGGAAATCTGAATAAGTGGAGAGATTCTCTGTGTTTCCTGGATGAAACCACTGAACATTTTAAAGATATCAATTGATTCCCAAATTAATCTATGATTTCATTGAAATTCCAACCAAAATTCCAGTAGAGAATTTTTTGTTTTGTTTTGTTTTTGTGTTTAGTAACAAAATAGAGAGCGAATATATATTTTTGTTACTTTAGTCTACTTTCAAGTACCACTTTTTTTTCCTATGACCTTGTAAAACATTTTAATATCTGGTAGCGTGAATTCTCCTTTTTAAATTTTTCTTTTGTGGAATCACCTTTGCTAATTGTGGGCCTTTGTTCTTCTTTATATATTTTGGAAACAGTTTATCAGGTTCCCTGTTTTCTCCTCCTTTCCCTCCCAAAACATATACGTATGAACTTGGCATGGGATAGGGGACACTTTCCAAAATAGTGGGGGCAGGATGGGGTTTCATATCACATATAGACATCATCTTCAGTGCACTAAAGGTCTAAATATGAAAGCGTAAAGTGATAAAGCCAGGAAAAATTCAAGATTTAAGTTTGATGAAGGTCACCGTAGATAGAGTTAGCAAGTAAGTGACAGGCTGGGAGAAGATTTTTTTTGCAATATCCCAAACTGCGAAAAGATTATCAGCCAAGGAATTTCTAAAAGAGCAAGAAGGCAAGAAATGCATAAGAAAAATGGGCAAAGGTTATAAAGAAGGCTGTCTCAAAAGGGGAAACCCAAATGGCCAACAAGAATCCAGAGAATTTCTCAATTTTCAGCAGCCAGCAGAGAAAGGCAAATTAAAGCCAGGGAGTCGCCACTTCACACCCATGAGAGGGGCAGATATTACAAAGCTACAGCCAAGCGTCTTAAACTTTTGTGTGCCACTAGTTCTTGGCTTGGTGCATAGCACAGAGAGGGCCTTTAGTAAGAGGTAAATGCTACCATGAGCTGATCCTACCCTAAATTATCACCTCGTAACACTGAGACCGGAGTAAGTGACATCCCTTGTTCTGTAAAGACACGGAATTGGTAATATCGTGTTCCTTCCACATTTTTGTGATTGGCTGAGTTCCTGAAAGTTACCAGAAATGATGTGTGAGATTAAGGATAGTCGAAGGATATTTTTTATTTTCTTTGAGTTGTTAATCCTCCCATTCAGCAGCTGACAGACATGGCCTGCAGGCTAGATGTGGCCCGCTGCCTGTTTTTATAGGACTGTGAGCTGAGAGTGCTTTTTATATGTTTAATAATTGTTATATAACTACCTAAATAATAGCCTCGACTTTGCCTCTTGGCCTACAAAGCCTAGAACACCTATCTGACCCTTTATAGAAAATGTTTACCAACCTTGCTGTGGCTTATTCATTCCCTGACCAAATATTTGCTGAGACCTATTGTGGATCAGGCGTTGTTCTAGGAGAGGATAGGGCAATGAATGAAAGAGGTAAAACCGCCTCCTTTCACGTGCTTAAATTCTTGGGAAGAGAGAGAGATGATGAGGGTAAGAAATACAGCATATCAGATAAGGGCTGTGAGGAGGAGAGAACAGACAAGGGGAACAGAGAAAGCTGGGATGAGATGATTTCTAAAAAGCATGGCAGTCATTTAGAAAACACGGCAGATGTCACTGACTAAATGTTTTACATTAGTGGTTGATGCATAAACAGGTGTTTTTCTGATGCTTTGGGTGGTGGTCTCCTACTCTCCCTCCTGAGGCCCCACTAGAACACATTTGTCAGTGCACAGTCACCTCTCTGGCCTGGCCCCTGGCATCATCCCCTTCCTATTACAGAACCTCTCTTTATCGGTCAGTCCTCATCTATTTTCTTCTTCTACCTACAGATGGACATCGGTGCTTGCCAATTTCTTATTCATCCTGAAACTGCTTCTGGTGAATCTTTCCTGCCCTCATCTCGTTCCCTTAAAAAAATGTTCAAAACCCTAACTTTAATTCTATTACACAAGCAAAATATAGAAGGGAAGCTAAATAACACACACAAAAAATATGACAGACTTCAATGAACATTTTGGAATTTAATCTTAGTTTTTTATAAGTATTTTATAATATTTTATATGTACATATACCTCACAGCATCATACCTTAGACATTATTTTATAGCCTGTCTTTTTTCACTTCCTGCACATTGTGACTATCTTTCCATAACAATAGACAGATGTGTACCACGTAATTTTACTGACTGCTGCATCAGATAGGAATTGCACTCAAATGCGAGGTGAAGCACAGGTAACTCAAGTGACTTAAGGATGTAAGAAGTGTTTTTTGTCTTTTATTTTTGTTTTGTTTCTTTGTGAAACAGGAAATCTGGAGGTAGGCAACTGCTGGCATTAGTTCAGTGACAGGTTGCACAAAGATGTCAAGGCAAGTTCTCTGCATCTCTTGACTTTTTCCCCCTAGTCTCACAGTAGCTGCTGCAGCTCTATCCATTTTATCCACAGTCTAGATTGGAGGAAGGAGAAAAGGGAAAGGAAACTATATTTGTTTCTTATTGCTGCTGTAACAAATTACCACAAACTTAGTGGCTTAAAACAACGCAAATTTATAATCTTATTGTTCTGGAAGTCAAAAGTCTGAAATCAGTTTCACCGCACTAAAATCAAAGTGTTCACGTGGCTGTATTCCTTCTAAAAGGCTCTCAGGAGAATCTATTCCTTGTCTTTTCCAGTTTCTGGGGCCTGTCCATACTCCTTGGCTCATGGCCCTTTCCTCCATCTTTAAGCCAGCAGCATGGCATCTTCAAACCTCTCTCTCTGACTGCAACCCCTGCTTCAGTCATCACGCCTTCCCTGACTCTGACTCTCCTGCATCTTCCTTGTAAGGACCTCTGTGATTATGTTGGACCTTCCAGGATAATCCAGGATAATCTCCCCATCTCAAGAACCTTGACTTAGTCACATCTGCAAAGTCCCTTTTGCCACCTATGGTAACATATTCATAGATTAGAGATCAGGATGTAGATATCTTGGAGGCAGGTGGGGGTGCATTATTCTTCCTACCACAGAAATCAACTAGAATAGGGTAGTATTTCTATGAAGAAAACAAAAATTTCCCAGAAATTCCCAGCTGGACTTGTGCTGGTACCTTGTGCTCAAAGGGGTAACATGTGGCCACTCTTCAGTGACAGTTTGACTGACTCCAAGGGGTGACCTGTCAGAATTGTTCTGCACTGGGCCAAGATGACCCGACCAAAAAGCCCCACTAGATCAGTCACTGGGTGTGGGGTGCCCCAGGACGGTGTGGCCTTGGGAAGGGCCGCGCTCTGCAGCTGCGACACAGCCTCAAGTGACCGACAGTTGGAGGTTGTCTGCAGACAGCAGGCAGCACTCCCAGCTGGAGGAACGAATCTTTCCCCAAAGGGGGACCTGCACGGTGCTCACAGTGTTCACTGCAGTCGTGGTTTACACGCTGAGATAGGTCCATATATATTGCTGGAGGAAACGTCCACATGGAGCGTGGTGTAAATAAAGCAGTAAAGAATGTCGGTGAGGGTTTACAATAGTAAGTGACATGACAACCGTGGGGCCCAGGAAGGCTAAACTCCTGTTTTAGCCCTGCCTCTCATTCTCACTTTGAAGTTCATGAAGGAACAAGAACCGCAAAGAACAAACAAAAATCTCACATAAAATACCGCTCTATTATCACTGCTCATGATCAGTCTTCTAATGAAGAAATTTCTGGTAAACTGGGCTGGATGTGAGGTTTAGATTCAAGGTTAGGTGGGTCTCTCCCTCCTCAGAAGCCTGAGTCTTACCACCTGTGATCCAAACAACAAACATTGAAGCAAATGAGAGAAAGAAGAAAGAGCAGGATACTTCCCTCCCTCCACGGGTCCAGGCTTAGGATCACCTTACCACACAAAGAGAAGAAGCCCAGAGAAGGTATCCAGAGAGTCACACCTCTGTGCATGACCTTGACCCCAACGGTGTCACAGAATTTGGCCCCATCAGATTAGTCCTCTCTTCTCTTAGAGGAGAAGCCAGACCAGTATGTACAGTGTTACCGCTTTTATGGTTCGTTTTTGTGTGTAAATTTATATATACGTAGAACAGAAATCTGAAAGAATATATACCAAGCATTTAAAAAGGGGTATCTCTGTGGCCTAGGGCCATAGCTGGGTTAAAGATCAAACCAAATAGGGCCCCTAAAAGATCACTGGAATCAACCAGAAATGTGGCAGCAGTTAACTCAGCTCTCCCCACAGAACGCATTAAATAGAGAAATGTCTGTTGTCCATTGTCCCTCCCTCCAGATGGCTGTCTCGTGATGTCCTGCATCCATCTCATCAGGTGGGATAGAATCCTTGGGACTGAAACAAGGAATACCATAAACACTTGTCCCTTTCACGAAGCCACCCCTGCCAAGAGATGGCCAATTAATGTTGATGAGTAGCGGACCTAGGAGGCCCAATCATGGCCTGCCCAGGTGCTTGTGTGTCCTGGTCACTTGGATGAAATCATGACAGGATGTCCTTTATCATCTGGGTACTCTTTTGTGTTGCTTGAATATTTTACAGAAAACTACAGACTTTTCATATTGAGTCAAAAACAAAGTTGTTTTCCTGTGGGAGGCAAAAACAAAAAGAATTTTGAGGATCCTTGTGTAGCAAGTAGACGAAGGGTGAAGAGAGGCGTGTGCTGAGAGGAGGCCTGCTGGGCTGGCCTTTGCTGAGGGAACTGCTGGGCCAGTTACGTTTCCTTGAACTCTGGGAAGGCTGCCCGGCTCCCCATTTCAATTCCGGCTGGTGCCACAATCAGACTCACACGACAGGGTGCTGAGTCATGCTTGGCTCAGCACCACCTCACATGTCACCCTGCCTGGATCACCAAACCCTGATTCTGGCTAATTTGTCTAGGAGCAGCCACTAAAGCCTTCACTGCTGGGCCTCTGGGTCCTGGGTTTGTGGTTGGTATCACCACAAGGCCTCCTGAGGACCCCCAAATCCTTTTTGTTTCTTCAGCCATGCCAAATCCCTAGGCAATACTCTTGATTGAAATAGGCAAACAAAGCAAGGTAATGGAGGCCCAGGTGATTGTGAGCTAGCAGAATTTCCAGATGCTAATCTGTCTCTGAGAAGCTGAACCACGTTCCTTCTCTGTTGGTCTGCCCTGCATGGACCTCCACTTACCCTCACTGGGTAACAAAAGGAGGATGTGACTTTAACACTTTGGTAAACATTGGTGACAATCTTAATCTTAGTCAAGATAGGCACTTCACATTGATATTCTTGGCCTGGTGGCTGTCTGGGGTGCCTCAGGATTAGGTTCTTGCCTGCCTTTCTAAAAAAATCCTTCCTTGATTATTCTAAAAGTGGCAGATGACTTACTGAGATATTACTGTCTGTTTTCTTCTGACCAATGTAGAAGAATAAAAGAATGTGAGGTGTTGTCTCCTTTCTTTTTGGCTTACTCTCTCCCCTACACTCCCAAACCAAAAGGCAATCCAGGACTTCCAGTCCAGAAGAGTAGAGCCTTTCCTTGGCCTCAGGGCAAAATGGAGAGACTTGTTTTCAAAGAATCGGCTCTGGGAAGAAAGGCAGGTCTCTCCTTGAGTTCCAAGGTTCTATTTTGAGAAAAATAGGGAGGTGGAAGCGAACAGACCTGGAGAGCTCTGAGAACTTGGAGGAAGACCAGGAAAGGGTCTTGTGTGTGTGTGTGTAGGAGGGTTCTTTGAATAGTAGCAGTACACCCCCACTCCTCCCAACACCCCAGGAAATGGCAGGGTGACCCTCCTCAAACATTTTGCTCTGGGTAACCCCAGTGACTTTCACATGAACCTGGAGGGAGAAGAGGGGCCTGATAATGACTGAGATGGAGTTTCTTACCAGCCTGGTGAGATGGGGCCTCAGAGCAGATGAACTTGAACTAGGGAAATATAAGAAATATGAAAAACTGTATACCCTGGGATGTGCAGCAAACTGAGACATGCTTTGTAAGGTTAGGTTAACCTCTTTGTGATGTTGGTGATCTTAGTGAATTGAGAAAACAGAACTTTCTCCTTAGCTTTATCTTTTTCTGTATTTGATTTTTATCTCTCTTTAAAAAATATTTTCCATTCAGAATACATTATATGTAAGGGGCATGGGAGAGAAATAGATTTTCTTTTTAGTGACAAAGCCATTAAGTTGCCATCCATTTGCATTTCCTGAGTTCCTTCTACAGACCATCGGATGACGGGACACGGCAGTAGGTCCTGGCAAGAGGCAGTCAGTTGAGCATTAAAATACACAATGGCTATTTCGCTACACCTACTGTTACCACCACAGCTACTCCTGTTAAGGAAAAGATGAGGACCAAGAAACCAAAGAATGAAAAGGTTTTGATGCCAAGCAGGGAGCCTGATTTAACAGAGTCTAAACTCTGAGGAATGAGGTTCCCTTGAGGAGAAGTAGACAGATCTTTTAAAGCCAAGATGCCAGGAGCCAGGTCTGTCTCATATTAGGAAAGGGTCTCTGAATATCAATGATGGGTGGGTGATCCCGGGCTTGTCTGTCAGGCAGGGTCGAGCTGCTGGAAGGGGCTGCTGCTGCCTGGGTGGAGCACCCACTCGCTGTACAGTCCCCAGTTGTTGTTGCTCATAAGTCAGGCCAGGCAGCCAGGTCAGGGTTTATCACTCTTCTTCCTAGCATTGTCACTAGCACAACCAGCACCTCTGGGCTGTGGGGCTTTGTCTTTCATCAGCACCCTTTCATATACGTTGTCCTGTTTGAGGTGAAGGAGGCAGAGTACCCAGGTTATCCTCAGTTTACAGATGAAGAAGCAGAAGCTTATGCAAGTCCAGAGCCTTGTGTAAAGGGTGTTCATGGGGAAGGGAAGAACAAGGAGTAACAAAGATGACTGAGCAGGCTGAGTATCAGAGATGATGGCTGAGTCGTGTCTCTCCACTGAGAACGTCAAACGGCACCCACAGGAGAGTGCACGTCCCAGAGATTTCTGTTCTGAGTTATCCAGTCATCGTTACCCACCTTAGCAACAGTAGAAATGGCTTCTCTGGACTAATTATTTTTTACTTAATAAAAATTAGAAGTTTAAAAAACCTCTTTATTATAAAATTAATCAGAAATTTAGAAAGTATATATGTCTGCACAAACTTAAATCCTTTTGCAGAAAACTTCAAATATATAGGGAAAAAATGAAGAAACAAACGGAAAATGTACCCACGACTCAAAGATAAACAGTAACATTTCAAGGTTTTATCTACATGTATGTGTGTGAGTGCGTGTGCACATAATTGGGATCACACTACATGGGCATTTTATGTCAGATCTCTTCAATTTAACGTCATGTCATAGCATGGCACCTGTATTAGTCTGGTAGGGCTGCCATAACAAAGTACCACAGACTGGGTGGCTTAAAAAAAACAGAAATCTATTTTCTTACAGTTCTGGAGGCTGGAAGTCTGAGATCAAGGTGTCAGCAGAGTTGATTCCTTCTAAGGGCTGTGAGGGAGAATCTGTTCCATGCCTCTCCCCTAGCTCCTGGTGGTTTGCCCCCAGTACTTGGCATTCCTTAGCTAGTGGCAGCGTAACGCTGATCTTCCCATAGTGTTCTCCCTCTGTGCAAATTTCCCTTTTTATAAGGACACTAGTCATACTGGATGGGGCCCACCCTACTCCAGTATGACCACATCATAACTAATTGCATCTGCAGTGACCCTATTTCCAAATAAGATCACTTTCTGAGGTACTGGGGGTTAGGACTTCAGCATATGAATTTGGGGGGGACACAGTTCAACCCGGACAGCACTACATAGTATAAAGCATCTTTGAAACTTTATTTTTATTGGAAATAAAATATTCCATTGTACAAATATAGTATCATTTATTTAACTAATCCTCTATTGTTTAACATTTGTATTGTTTCTTTTATTTTTCTATTATAATTAATGCTGCTGTGAACTTTTTTAAAATTTTAAATACTTATTTATTTTCAAATTTTACAGATGAATGATAGGGTCGGGTAACTGAAGATCATTCCTGGACCAAAGTTGATTTCAGGGGTGAAAGGTAGAGCAAAAACATAGATGAATGACTGCTTTCTGGTGAAAGCCCCCAGCTCCAACTGGGGGTTCCAGTGTCTTCCATGGTGAACAGGATTATCTTTGAAGAAAAGTATCAATCAAGCTACATTAAGTTCACTATGTACTTTCTTTGAAGTCATTGATAATACAGCTGTCATTTGAGGATATTTTAATGATGAAAATCAATTAGCATTATGGATGTGCCAGCTCTGTGGTAGGCTTGGGTGTTAAGTGGTGAAGCAAGTCATGGTGAAGAAAATCTGGTGAGAACTAGGTCCATGGCAGGCTTCAGTTGTTGAAAGTGGAGCATAGAAGAGACTCGGCTGCAGCCTGAGAAGGTCTGCTGTGAACCAGTTGATGACTCATAATGAGGTCCCTCCCACCCAACATGAATGGGTCCATTGTTGCATTCCAACTAAAACTTAAAGGCCAAAACTCCTGAGAAATATAAGCAATAAAAGCTGCCTTCAGTCTAGTTCCTTATCATATGTATAGAAACAACTTTTTCTCTAAACTAGTGGTCTCCCAAGTTGAATGCAATGAGATAATATTCAGGAGTATGGACAAAAACATTGGAATTACTATTTCACTTTTCTAGTAGACTAATTCAATGTCTATTTTTGTATACATCTGATAATGTTCAAAATGTAAAACTAGAGTAGCACATACATTTACTTTATAAATAGGTAAATTTTCATGTGTTGTGGACAATTTCTTAAAAATCTTTCCCTGACAAGGATTGTAAATTGGAGTTCACTAATGTTGAATCTTTATCCAAGGACATTTTCCTGACAATTCCTGGTAGTTCAACTGTGAATCACCAACCGGGAATTAGTAACCTGCACACTTGCCAGGTCATTACCTCTGCTTCTACCTTCAGGTCTCCGTTCTGATGGTGACCCCAGTCACTTGATTCTTGTCCAGTGGCCTTGCCTTGGTTTCTACGCTGGGTTCTGAGGTAAAATAAATAAATAAATAAATAAATAAATAAATAAATAAATAAGTGACTGGTGATCCTGGAGAACAGACAGGGAGGCTCAGAGGTGTGGAATGCCAAGTGACCACGGTTCTCTTACCCTGTCCCGTCTCCCACAACCATCTCCAACATGAAGGAGGAGAAAGAACCCACTTCAGATCACCTCAAAGCCTGCCCTAAATGGTTTGCTCCTTTGTATTTTATACTCCCAGGTGTTTGCCACTTAGTCTTATGTGCCCACTAGGCAGACAGACACCCTGGTGCTGACAGTTGGGGACAAATATTTTTCTTAGTTTCTCTTTCTGCTTGTACAATTAGAAAGTGTCTGCTACCTGCATTCCAGGACAAGGTGTGAAACAGTCTGCCTGCCTCTGCCAGAGGCAATGTTCAAAATGTGAGTCTTTTTTAATAAGGAACCTGAAAAGATACTAAAGAGAAGTGGGTGGGAACCCACCTTCCTGACTGCTGGAAATTAAACTTATTAGTCAGTCTTTTTAAACTAGCAGAAAAGCAAGTTTTGAACACCACCTTGCAAAAAAAAGGTGGAATTAGTTTGACTTTTCTATACAAATTTATATTCAGGAGTTACTTCTGGCCAAATCCTTGGCTCCTTGTTTCATATGTCATGTTGGCTTATTGTTCCATATGGTTTTGGGGTCAAGCCTGTGGAAAGCCATAAATATTTTGGGTTTTGTCACTTTTGTTTCCACTTATTTATAGAAGCAAAAAATAGTGACCTTTTTGTAGAACATAGTAAAGTCATTCTCCCACTTACATGTAGGCTTTATTCTAGAAGTCTGCATAGAAGTTGTTTAGGGCTCAGGGTACATTTCTCCTTGGTTTCTAGTCTAAACCACTAAAGGATTTGATCTCAGACTTTAGTGTATAGAAGAATCATGTAGCGGTGCTTGTTAAAGAAAAAGAAGATTCCTCAACGCCCCCCCCCCCCAGAGATGTGCGGATTTAGCTCTGCAGAGGGTCTGTGGATCTACATTTTCAAATAAAGCCCCCAGGGGATTCAAACACATTGAGAAGCATGCTGTAAAGGCAATTTAACCCACAATGGACTGAAATACCAAACATTTTGTATGAAAAACAGTAAGATAAAAGTTCTGACTTGAGAGAAAACAATATTTAGAACAGATTTTCAAAAAGTATCTAGAATGTTGGTGTACAGTGAAAAGCAGATTTAAGTAGAATAGGATAAAGATGCACTGATTCATTTATCCCCTCAACAAATATCATTTGAGCTTCTCCCTTGAGACAGACACTAACTTAGAGAGAAGGACACAATGGTTGGACGCCATTCCTTTCAAAGATTATAGTCGGCAGAGGGGAGGGCAGATGTTAATCAATTAATCATGCCAAAGGAATAATCACAAACCAAGGTAAGTGCTCTGAAGAAAAAGTATAACATTCTCTAAAAGAGTTTGATAAAGGAACCTTAGGTACACTAGGGTTAGGAGCGGGTAATGGGGGAAAGCTTTCCTGAGGAGGTGCTACTTGGACTGAGATCTGAACTGAGTTGTCTCAGTGATGAGTGATTGGTGGACTAGGGTATATGTCTGGAGCCACGAGCATTCTAAGAGGATGGCTTGCACAAAGGTCAAAGGAGGAGGAGGCACTTGCTTCTCTGGCTGAGAAATGGGAAGAAGGCCAGTGTGGCTGGAACACAGAAGTTGAAGGGGCAGGTGGCAAAAAACACTAGAGAGGGAGTCAGGACTCTTGTGAATCCTTGTCTAATGATCTGGGTCTTTAGCCTAAAACCATGAGTGAAGTATGTGTGTGTACGTGTGTGTTTAATCACTCTGGTAGCAGTGTGGACAGATTGCAAGGTGACCAAAGTACATGCAGATAACAGTTTGGAAGTTTTTGCACTCGTGTGAATGGGATTTGGAGGCAGCTAGAACTAGGGTAGAGAAGTGGACATGGTAAAAAGAACACAGATTCTAGAGACACTTTGGAGGTTACTTGTGGATTGAATGTGGGAAGTGAATAGCACAGATTTCTTAGATTTCTGTTTTGTGCAACTGGATGAATGTTTATGCCTGTAATTAAAATAAACATTGGAAAGGACCGGGTGCTGGGGGGAAGATCGTGAGTTTGTTCTTAGACATGTTGAGTTTGAGATATCAAAGTGGAGATATTTAGGTAGACAGTTGGAAAAACACATCCAGTACTCACTGGAATAGTTTTAATTGAAGGTACAAATTAGGGTCATCAATGTTTAGATTATTACTGAAGCATTGGGCAGGAATGATATTGGTGGGATGAGAGTTTAGAGTGAAAAGAGAAGAAGTTATGAGACGAATACTTGGGACACTCCAATATTTATGGCAAGTAGAGGAGGATGAGCCTGATAAGTCTGAGAAGGAGTGGCCAGAGAGGTTTAAGAAAGCCAAAATAAAACAAAAATCCTGCAGGAGATTGTGGTGTCATGGAAGCGAGGGGAAGAAGGAAGAGTTTCAAGAAAGAAAGATGTTGCATGCTCCTGAGGGGGTCAAGTAAACTAAGATATGAAAAATTTCCTCTGATTTATGAAAGTGGATGTCATTGGTGAACTTGCAGGAGCTGTTTTGGTGATATTTGATGGGACTAGAAGCCAGATTGGAGTGTCTCGGGAAGTGAGTGGAGGTGAGAAAATGGAATAATTCTATAGACCATTTCTGGGCTCTCTAAAGGTTAATAGTGCTAGTTTTTATTTGTTTGTTATCTAATTTCACTTTAACGTGTGTTGCTTTTCTTTCCTTTGATATGTCAGTAGTAGTACTTCTATTCTTATTAGCCACCATTAGACTCATCTATTAACTTTCAAAAAGAATAATTAAAGGAAAAAAAAAAGCTGGGAAAGAATGTCAAAAAAATTTTCCCTGAGAGACTAGACAAGAGTTATAAGAAAGAGAGAAAGATTGAATTGGTTCACAGAGATATGTCTAAAGGTAGTAATGAAAAAAATAATAGGGCAATATATGAGAGAACTTTAGGACACTCATTATGTGGGAGGCACTTGGCAAAGCACTTTAAATATAATAACTCATCCAGTCCCTACCACAGCCCTAGGAAGTAGTTATTATTATTATCCTCATTCTGTAGATTAAAGGAATTGGGGCACAGAGAGGTTGAGTGAATTGCCCAAGCTCATCTAGATGAATAGTGGTGGAGCTGGGGTATAAACGCAGATGTCTTGAATCTTCTGTCTCTGTAACTAATAAACGAGTTTAGCAAGTAGAATCAAGTGAGTTCAGAGTGGTGGAAAATACAGTGAAAGCAGCGGGCCTGACGTGGGCCGAATCTCACTGAGGTGAAATGAACAGTGGCCTGGGAGATATGTGGACGAGTGACGGGTTGGAGAATGGCTCCCAGTCCCTCTTCCTGCAGACAGCCCCAGCCTTTGCTGGTGATTCTCTTAGAGACCCCCATAAGGTTTTTGAGAGCAGGGATGGAAATATTCACACCTCTCGGGGAGGCCAACCGCCTCTCAGCACCCTCAGTTCTCTTTGTATAGCAGCACTAAGCTACTTCTTGAACAGGCAGGATGGGTTACTTAGCACAGTTTGACTCAGCTTTGAGGTCTTAGTCCCAGTTATGGGATGATAGGAAAAAATCCCACTTGATAACATGTCACAAAATTATTTTTCTCTTTTGGTACAATGTCCAGCCTTCAATAAGAAGTAGCTATTATAATGTTTAATTGTTGTAACTTCACAACTGAGAAGAGGGCACAGTTCTGAGGGTGCAATGATTGAATGAGATAGGAGATAATTCTGCTCTTTTTCATGGGCAACTTGGCCATATCTGAGGAGTTGTTTTTGGCTTCTGTGGCACTACACTTTAAGAGGGGCTCAGCGCATGTTCAGGTGAAGGTAAAAGTATTCATTGTTTTGTCATACAAAAAATGATGGAGGGAATTAAGGATGATTCACTTGGTAAAGAGATGACTTGAAGGGAGCATGATATCCATCTTCAAATATTTGACGAACTACCCCCATGGAAAAGGAAGAAAAGGAATGCTAATGGGAAGAAACTTCAGGAAGATACATTTTGTCTCAATATAAATAAGCAATTTCTGACAAAGCCTTTGAAAGTTGTAACAGGCTGCCTCAAGGAGTGGTGGACTCCTCAGCCTTGGAGGTAGTCAACATGACTATACACGCATTTGATAAGTGATAGAGAAGTTGTATGTGAGTGATTGATTCATACATTATAGAGCATATTTAAGCTTATGGAAGATGCCTGAGAAAATAAATACTCAAATATATCTATTGACTTGATGAATACATTAAAAGAGCTGGAAATTACTATATTCAAGAGAGTCTATGATCTCATATAATTTTCCAACTCTTGGGAGACCAGAATCATGTTTAAGTGAGGAGGGATGGTTTCAGATCCAGATGGGGCATTGGCCAAGGGGGCAGGCCAGAGTGGGGACACTGGGCTTGGGTTGGGGTGACATGATGGCCAGGGGAGTGTGAGGTGTGAGGATGAGGACGGTGCTTACAGCCAAACTGTCAGCTTCTGTTTTATCTTGAATCACTCCAAGCTCTTGGTAGCATAATTACTATAAGAATATGGGAAAATACATCTTCATCTCCAAAGGAGAACCCCATCGCAGGACAGGCGACAGGGAACCTCAGGTGAACAGCCACCCAGAGAACACACCTTCTGGCAAGCGAATCAGCATTCATATGAAATAAAACTAAATTTATTAATTCTGATATTTCCTTTGGAAGAATTTCTCTCTCTCTTTTTTTTTTTTATGAAGAAACAAGGAATCAAAGTGTATACTTAATATTGAGTCTTCCACCTGTGACCCTCAAATAAATATATCTTTTGGCTTTTCTCTGTGGCTACCTTCTCAAACTATTTTAGGGCTCTATGGGAATTTATAAATTCTGATGTTGCTGATTAAAAGTAGTTTTACAAAAGCCTTGTTGATAAAAGTGTGATGGCTACTGAGTAAATAGCTGTTCTGAATTGTCAAAATATGTCAGGACAACTTGCTATAATAATATGTTTTGAACTGCAAAGCTGGTGGGTCAACTCTCACCACATTAAATGGGTTCCTTTTTCTTCCCATGGATTTTCTTTGACATTAAATTGCCATGGTGACAGAATACCAGCATTGCCAAATGTATTTTTCATGGCTAGAAAGAAATATAAACCACATGCAATAAAGCAAACCATGGAAACAGTTTAACTCCACGTATCCAGAGCTGACATTCAGATAGGACAAATCAGTCTACTTGCAGGATATATATTTTTGTAGAGTTCGCTACGATAAATGTAGAACTATTAGCATCTTTTTTTTTTTCCCCCAAGATCAAGAGAAAGAAGATAAAGAATTAAGCAAAATATCTTTGTGGTTTATAATTCTAAAAAGGAAATAAGAACAGCTCTCAAACTAGGGTGAAGATGAAAGTAAACAGAAATGATGATAAAGGTCTCCTTTACCACTCGTAAAATTTGCCTGGGAGCTAAGGGTAATCTCCATGAATTTGAGTCTTGTCGTTCAACTCTGACCCACTCTCCAGAAGCAGGAGTCATCTGGCAGGCATGTTGTGTCTAGTTCTCCTTCAGCCATCATTCTAGCTACCGCTAGGAATTATTCCTGGCTACTTACAGCTGCTTTATCAGAGGAGAATGATCATAGAAGGTTAGAACTGAAAAGACTTGTAAGATCACATAGCCCAACTTCTTCATTTTACCCATGAGAAAAATGATGCTCATACGGTTTCTGTGGTTATCCCTACCCACACAGGAAGCCAGTGGCATCAACACGGGTAACAGCTAACACTCGTTGCAGCAGGGTCAGATTTTAAGTATGTTAAGTACATTAGGCAATTTAATCCTCCCAACAGTCTTACGAAGTAGATACTAATATCTTAATTATTTACAGATAAGAAGAATTTGTATTACTTGTTCCAAGTAAAAGCCAGGAGGTAGCCAAGCAAAGACTCAAACACAGGCATCTATGATGGAGAAAGTCATGGGCATTCAAAGAAGAGAAATTCATGTTGCAATTCCTGCATCAGCACTTAGCAGCTATGAGATCTTGGGCAGTTTACTAAGTCAAAGAGACTGGGAGAAAGCCTTGGTCCCCTCATCTGTAAAAGAGGGTAATGTAAGATTGTTTAAAGCTTGAATGAGATTATGAATGTCTTAGCATAGTGCCTGGCACTTAGTAAATGCTTACTAAACAGTAGCTATTATGATTATTATTATCATCATTTTATTATTTTTGTATCTCAGTCCTCTGCAGTCTGTCTAGGGCTTTCCACTAAACTGTTTATCTCATTGTCAAACATTTCCAAACCCGTCTATACTTGAAATGCTTATAAAGCCTTGAACCACATTTGTCAGTATAGCAGCTGCAGTAGGGTAAAAGTACATAGCCTCTCCAACAAAAGTAACTGAAAAATTTTTTTAGTCTTCTTTTTTGTTCTTAGTTTTTGAACATTGTTAAGGGTATATATGTAGTTTCCAGACTTTTTAAACTCACTTCATTCCTCTCTTAATTCCCTACCTATACCGAAAGCAGCTCCTCTCCGTAATTCCTCCTCCCTGCCCCCTTCCCTCACATTTCCTATATATAAATGTATAATTGTATTGTATCACCCAAAGCCACCTTAGGTAAAAATGTCAATATGTGATCATCAAATTTCAGATTGTACAATCAGATTGACATGATTTCCTTAAAAATCATGTCATCCAGTCATTGTTGGGGGAGGATATGAGTTGAGGATGAAGATTTATGATTTTAGGTTCTACTCCAGACAATCAGCACCATTCCAGCATGACAGCATGGTTTATCCTACATGCAGATTTTTTACCTTTTCTGAATAGCCAGTAATTCTGTCTCTGCCAGTCTCATCAAGCCAATAACTGTCTAGATTTAGAAATGTTACTCCAGTTAATGATCTGTGGGACATAACAACAGTAAAAGTGTTCACCTAGATGTGGAGTTCCATATTATAAAAGATTTCCGGGTAAGGTAAGGTGGATTAAAAGCAGCAACATTTTTTTTGTGTGAGGAAGATCAGCCCTGAGTTAATATCCGTGCCAATCCTCCTCTTTTTTCTGCTAAGGAAGACTGGCCCTGGGCTAACTTCCATCCGCATCTTCCTCTACTTTATATGGGATGCTGCCACAGCAGGGCCTGACAAGCAGTGCATCTGTGTGCACCTGGGGTCTGAACCCCGGCCGCCAGCAGCAGAGCATGTGCACTTAACCGCTACGCCACAGGCCTGGCCCCAGCAACATTTTTCTAGTATCAGTTGTCCTAAAATTTGGGTAACTCACCATTCCTATAGATTCTGAATCTCGTTAAGGTTGTATCTGTATCCAAAGTTATTCCAAAATATATCAGTCTCTATTATGGTAGCTCTTTGCTAAGGTTGGGATAGAAGCTGGTTTAAGAGCTTGGAAGTAGAGATAGAAGGTATGTTTGTGCGTGGGGAGGGGAGTGATGTTGAAAAACACCTGGAAAGTGACTTTAGATTTTAAATTTCACGAGGATAGGGGTAATTTATTATGCAGAATTACTTTAATATTCCTTTCAGCTCCATAATTCTCAACGATGTTGACGATTTATTCCGTTATGCTTCTTCTTGTATCCAAAAGAGTTGGTTAGCAGAGCCAATCACTCTTTATTTCTGGTTTAAATAGAGAAAACCACAATAATATGGAATCAACAGTAATCATGGTTTTATCTTCCAAGATATTAATGCTCAAATTCATTCGTTTCATTTATTTATTCATTCATCCATTTATTCAACAAATATTTGTTAAGCAGACACTATGATCCACCAAGAATTGACCAGGTTCAATAGGCTGACTTATACCAACCCAAGCAAGACAATGCTCATTCATTTTTATTTTTTATTTATTTATTATTATTATTTTTTTTTTTGCGAGGAAGACCAGCCCTGAGCTAACATCCAATGCCAATCCTCCTCTTTTTTGCTGAGGAAGACTGGCCCTGGGCTAACATCCGTGCTGATCTTCGTCTACTTATATAGGGTGCCGCCAGAGCATGGCTTAACAAGCAGTGCGTCAGTGCGCAGCTGGGGTCCGAACTGGCGAACCCTGGGCCGCCGCCGCAGCGGAACATGCACACTTAACTGCTTGCACCACCGGGCCCCCTCATTCATTTTTAAAGAGGGATAGTCTTTTCTAATGATTACAATTCTTGGGAATGCCTGCTCTGAGACAACTCAAATTTGTCAGAAGGTTGCTTGGAGAAGGTGGAATCAGAACAATGATTGTTGTCTTGTATAGCAGACATACCTCTGCTGTAGCAGCAATGATTGCATTCAATCAATATCCATTCTACAAAATTTATCAAGTGAATGTTATGAGCCAAGCACTGTATGAGGTACTGAAAAAAAAAGCTACCATTTATTGGGCACTTACTGTGTACCACTCAATTTTACAGATCCAGCAATTTAAGTGTGGAGGAATTATGCAACTCACCCAAGATTACACAACTTTCTTTACCTTTCTCTTCCACCACTTGGTGATGTCAAATAGCCTTCTTCTCTTTAGTGCCTCTCCTTACCCACTGGCATTAATCCTGAGATATCAGTGAATTGCCAGTTAGTCAACAACACCTAACATAACAGTGCTTTTATGTTCCCTATTTCCCCAAGTTTAAAGACTTGAAACTAAAGATAAATAGAGCTGGGTTTCGTATAAAATAAGACTGATATTACAGATTGAGCACGAGTAGGCCATGGTCTGTATGTTCTGTTTCACAGTGGCAATAAATTTGCAACGAACCAGCCAGCCATTCTTTCTGTCTTCCTCCTCCTCCCTCTCTCTACTCTATTCCTCCAGAGGCTTGTATCTGTGAGATGGTTGAGAAAGATTAGAGTTGGAGGCATGTCCTGGGAAAGGAGATTTTCCTCTGTATCAGGCCTTATGTGAACAGGACACCATGAGCTTGATAGCAAGCTAGCCTTCTTAAAAGAGCTAGGTGACTGAACGTGAACCTGTTTTGTGGGCAGAAGCTGGGAGAGTCTTGGGAAGTGAGCCAGGTGGAGGGAGGTCCGGGGAGGGGAACATCATAGGCTAGGTCACTGTGAGACTGGACTTTCCTAGTAAGAGAGAAGCACTGGCCCATGTATGAAATATACAGGTCTTATTGACCTGGGCAAATAAAAGCACAAGATTAACATGGAGGACTAAAGAGCGTGAGAATATATGAAATCATATGTGAGGTGGAAAAAGTGTAAATGAATACAATCAGATTAAAACAGTGACTTTTAACATTCATATGGGAAGAGGTTACATAGTTAACAAGAATAATGTAAAATCATATTCATTGTCTTGTTAATGTAGACACAAAATATTGGTAAGAAGAAATGTTGCAAAATAGTATAGAGTATATGACTGCAAAATGTAAGAAAAAATATATGTATATATAGAAAGATGGTCATAACATGTTAGTGGTTTTCATTGGGTGATGAGATTATGGGTGACTTAATTTCTTCTTCATGCATATTGGTATTTTTTGTAAAATATTTATATTCTTTGTATTAAAAAAATGTTTTAAGCAGTGGAATCTGAAAAATAAGAATTTTTTCAGTGATTCTATACTAAAAGCAGAAAGCAGTTTATAGCTGTTAAAATTTGGCCACTAAAGACGTGGGTTATTTTGGTCTCATGACAGACGTTTATAGAACAGGGTGTCCCAGCCTCTCGTTAAGTCAGACCTGCTGACTTTGTGCTTTGCACACTGTAGTCTGCTGTGGGCATGGAGAAAATCGAAGCTGAAAAGGGATTTAATTCCTCCAGTTCTGTCAGAGCTTGGGAAGAGGCAAAGCAGGCAAGAAGAAACAACCAGGATTGTTGTCAACAGCTTCTCCGCATTTCCTCCAGCTCCCCCACTGTCTAGAGCCTGGAATCTCTTGCAACTTTTGTTTTCCAGCTACACGGTACTTCTTCCCCATCATGCTGTGCTGAGCACAGTCAACAAGGAGAGCTAATAGGAAGGAGAAGGCAGAGTGTGTATTTAGAAAAAAAGACTCAAGACCTCTAGCAGCACAGCAATCTGAGCCCATTTAGCCTGACCTGTGTGAGCGCCCGCTGTGTGCCAGGATTCTCCACACCATAACAGAAGGCATCGTTATAGGGTAGAAACATTTCATAATCATAAGAAACTATAGAAACGTCATAGTCATAAGCTGAGTGATCAAGAAAAGTTAAAATCTTGTTAATAATATTAGCCAATTTATTGAAAACCTTCCATTTGTCAGGATAATTATCAGGGTTTTATATATATATATGTATATATATATATTTTTTCTCAATGTGTGTATTTTCTGTATAAGAAGGCATGGAACCATGTAATATATTTTTAAATAATTTCCATTCAAAATGTTTATTTTTTAACTTTGTCACTTAAAAGTGAAACACATCAGTCACTTGCAAAAACAATGAAAGTGAAGATCCTTTCCTCCTTTTCTCCTTTCCTCATAATTGTTTTGTAATAGTGCAGAAAGACTTAAGCTACGGTTGGAGAGGTAAAATGAAATGGGACGCCAGCTGACTGTTTTTGCCGAGTGGAGAGATCTTTCCAACTTTCCTTGGTCCCAAAGCATCAAAGATTATGATTTTATCCACCATTCTTTTCCTTGCTTACTCTTGCTGCCCTTGAGGACACAGCCACAGTCCCAGTGGCAGCAGGAGTTAAAGGGCCTGGGGGAAGGCATCCTCCCAGGCCTTCGCCCTAACCTCCCTTCAGCTCGGGTTTATGCTCTTTCACTCACGAAGTTCTGACCTTACCCTGTCACCTTCCTCCTCTCTCCTTTCCTCATTCTCCTTGGCCTCATCCTGCCCCCAGGCCTTTCACTGCTCCCCATTTTCCTGTCCCATCAGCCAAAACCGGACATTTTGATTAGGATTCTTTGATGGTCATCAACATGAAAAAATGCGGATTTTAAGTACTCCCTTTCCCAGTGGTCATCATTAGCCCTTGCCCATCCCTGTTTCATCAGAGAGCCTCCCCGCAGGTCTGAGCACTTTGAATCCCCTCTGCTTCACACCTCTGCAAGGGTTCCATGACTTCTATCAGTGTTAGCCTTGGAGTGGATGTGGTTTCCTCGCTGCACCAGCTCAAACCATTGAAACCATTACAGCCTCTCCCTTCAACCTTTGCCTCCTTGCCTCCAACCCCACTTCCCCTCTGTTCTCCATTCTTATGCCAAAGTTTTCTTCTAAAAGCAACTGCTTGTGCCACACATCGCCCCAACATCTAATACTTGGTGGGACTCCATCGGATAATCCAGATTCCTGTGCATGACCTCGAGTTACATTCCCAGTCTCTCCATCACACCACCCCTTCCTCATAGATCAGCCCCTGTGCACTCTGGGATCAGCCCAAATAGATGCACTGGTCCAGAAGGAACACATTCTATTCCTCTGTGCCTTTGCTTATGCTGTTCCCTTTATCTGGGATAATCCCTTATCCTTCATAGCCTGAAAAACCCTTTTGATATTTCAAGCCTCACTCAGCTGTTATTTTCTCCTTAAAATCATAAGCTTAGCCACCAAGTTTATAATTATTCAAGCGCTTATCTTTGGTCTCAGAGCACTTTGTTTATATCTCTGGTATAGCTTTCATCATTATTGTATAATAATTCAGGAGTCTTCATCTGGAAAATGGAGATAATGGTAGTATTTGCTTCACAGGGCTTTTGTGAGGATTAAATGGGTTAATATGTATAAAGTAATGAGGGCAGTGACCAGTACATACTCTGTTACACCACGTGTTAATAATTGTTCTTGCATCTTGATTGTCCTCACTAGACTGTCTCGGCCATGAGAATAAGGGCAGGTCTTATTCACCTGGGCAGGTACCTGGTGGCCTGGTACCACGCCCGGCAGCCGTGTATGGAATTAAACTAGAATATTTAGTTCCCTCATTATGCCACCTCATGCATGGAGGTATTTGAGGGAACAGAAATGGGCTGAAATTCAGGAGACTTTTTTCCTGCTACAGCAAAGCATTTTGACAGATGTTTGGATGGGAATGGAGCTAAGAGATCTGGAGAAACCCCAGGATGCTGTACCACCAACCCCAGTTAGCTCGGACCTTTGCAGTCTGTTGCCAGATAAGACATCTCCAAAGAAGCCCTGGGACCCTTGGGGACCTCTGGCTAGGAGGCTCCCAGGGTTATGGGCTGGTCCTACTTCAGTGTCTGGAAAGAGGAGGCAGCCAAATTGAGCCTCTGTCCCCCCGGCTGGTGGCAACTTGTGTTCCTCGAACTGATGGGGAAGCCGGGGAGAAGCAGGGCTGAATGAGCCCTCAGCCTGGTGAGCTCACTCCGTGGGTGGTTGTCAGGCTGCTTTGTACAACCTTTCCCCAGGGACAGTGAACGATAAATAGAGATAACTTTCACACTATAGGTCCCTATTCATTCCATCATTCAAATACCACATAGAATGAAGCTTCCTTAGCTGTGTGTCTCAGGCCCTCCTCTGTTCGTATACCCTCGGCTCCAGCCACCCTATTCCCCAGGCCCGTGGTTCCTGTCGACTTGCCTCAGCCCACCCTTGAAATGCCCTTTCCCCACCTGCATGTGTCCATACCTGACTCGTCTTTCAAGGTCATCTAAAATGTGAACTCCCTTTACCAGATGGGCCAAGTCTTAGGGCACATCCACAGTCCCTTCTACGGGGATCTCCACCTATGACTCTGCTTCAGAGGAGAGTAGCCTAAGTGGTCACTTAATCACAGCTCCCCAGCTGAGTCACTTGTGACCCCCTCTCCCTCTGTTAACTAGACCGGGGGCAGAGCCAAGGCCCCAGGTTATGAGGTGAGCAGATGAGAGCTTTGCCAACAGGGATCTGACCACACTGAACCAATCATATTCTCTCTTAGGCGGTTTTAACATAAGCTAAAGAAATAGCTGCACAGTTAGTAGAAGGCAGGCAAAGAGGCCATGAGGCAATAGGTCCTTGAGAAATTGTCAGCAAACAAAAGCCACAATTAAGCAAAATCAAAAAGATAAGTGCTGTAAAGGGTGAGGTCATTAGTTGATAGTAGCAGGACTAGTGGGCAGGCATGGAGGAGCCCAGGACCCTAAGAACAATTACCTTGTCACCTGTGCTCTGGTAAATCCTGAACCCCGTACTATTCCCGGCCTGCTTTCCTGACCAATGGGTTCCATCGAGGACCAACTACATAATTTTAAGGGCTCAGTGAAAAATGAAAATGCGAGGTTCCTTGTTCAAAAAGTACTAAGAATTTCAAGATGGCAGGCTTACTTGTAGTAAACCAAGTGAGGCTCTATTCCTTGTAACTATAATAGTTTGACTAAAATATTCTTCCACTAAGTATTGATCCCCTTCATTTGTAACTAATCTGCCTTTGAAGTGGGGACAACACTTGGTTTCTTTTTAACTCCCATGGTATTTTATTCTTAACCCTGGGGCACCTAGCACTTTCTCTCCTGCTGTGGTGGGTGCTGAGATGTCTGACTCCCCTCCTAGAGAGCGAGTGGTTTTAAAAGCAGATCTATGTTTGGTATGTCTTTGTTGCCTCACAGCCTGCTTATATCCAGCTCATTTTGTTATACCAACTAACTAGTAAAGAGATCATCTTCTCTCCTTCTGTTTTGAAGCAGGTTACCAAGAGTAATTAGTTATATGACCAAGGACAAGCCTGAACTGCCCAGTTCTTGGGATAATTCCTTGCACAAATATGTCCCTAGTGTTAGAATTATCAGAGCCAGACACGTCCCCCCAATAAGGGAGAAATGACATTATAGTGATCACAGAATCACCGCTAATAGGTATTAGTTTCAATAATTACGAAAAGAGGCTTTTGGGGCTCTTGAGTTGGTGAAGCAGGCTTATAGGTTATATCGCATTTATTAAACACTTAACTTTGTGTCAGGAACTGTACTAAATACTTTGCCTCCATCAGCTTCCTTAACTTGATTCTTACCGTGAACACATTATAGGAGTGCCATTATGCTCACTGGATAGTAGAAAGAACTGAGGCTTAGGTTACATTGGCCAGGGTGATAAAAAATAGCAGATGGCACAGCTAAGAGCATTTGTCCATGCTCTTAGCCTCTACTCTCTATTGCCTCATCAATGTGGAATTTCACCAAACCTGTGAGAGTAGCCCTGATAAAATAGTGTCCACTGCTCCCCTCTCTCCCTCATTTGAGACATCTATTCCAGGTCTTTGGGGACTGCCACCTCTTCCACAGATATCCATTGTCAGAATGCTTCCCCATCACTCCTGTTACTCAAAGAAAAAAATTCCCTGCTAAACTCAGTAGGGATTCCTAGTATTTGTACTTAAAAAAAAAAAAAAAGAGTCCAGAATATTTCTTTAATCTGAAGCATGATGCTTCTGAACTCCTCCTACAGCAGTGACCCTAAAGGCAGAGGAAGATAGTCAATCAGCTGCTCCAAATAGAAGTTTTCTTCAAGTCCTGCATATTATTTGTAAAATTCATGAAAATTTTGTATTCCTCTCCATATCATGTTTATTATGTTGGTGTTAAAATAAAATAATAATGAGTTTCATTAAAGTAATGAAATGATTATACTCCAATCAAAATAATGATTGGAGTATAAATCTTAAGTTATTTAATGCTACACCCCAAGCAACCCCAAATCTCTAAGTAAATCAGAGCTCTTGGAACATGTGCCCTATCTATCTTGTGGTTCTTAAATCCACTGGCTCACCTCTGAGTCCTGCACTTTTATTAATTGAAAAGTAATCAATTAAAAATTGTTAAAGGCAGAATTTGGGTACCAGAGAGGGAGTGAGTGATGGGGGAAAAGAAGGTCTTTCCTGTGGACCTCAATTTACGCTTTGCTGTCCCATTTTCCAGGAGATGAGTCTCCAGGCGTTTGAGTAACATGTTGAGAAGCAAGAGTGAGATGGATACTAGTCCTACTGTCTGGGCCGTTCAGCACACACCTGACACAGGGGTTAGGGTTGGGTTGGGTTGTCATGTTTAAAAGCTCCACTGACAACCGGAACGTGTCTAAAGAAGGGACTCAAAACCACGACAGAACAATAATAGCCAACACTATTGGAGCACTAAAAACAAGCTAGACATTTGGTATTTTTTTAAAAATATATGTCATTTTATTGAATATATACAGCAGGCTTTTTGAGGTATTACTATCATCTAAATTTTACAGATGAGAAAATTGTGGCTCAAAGAGACTGAATAGCTTGCCCAGGCTCCCATACTAATAGCTGCTAGAGGACTCGGCAGTGTTGTTTATTGCCTACTCAATTGTCATTCCCTCTTTTCCTTACTAACAGAGCCATGATTGGGTTCATCTTCTTATAAGATGCCAGGTCTTTCTAAAGAGGCTGGGTCCCTCTCCAGGCTCATTGGGAGTAAGGGGGACAATGAACCGTGATTGGTTTAAGCCAATCGTGATCATCCCATTCTCTTTGTCAAATGACTAATTTAGGCATGGGCAAAAAGATGTGAGGAGAAGTCAGCTCGGAGGATTAGGCATGGGGAAGTTTCTCCTTGTTCTTAAAAAAGGGCACAAAAAAGGGTTGTTTCTTTTTATGCTTCTGGACATTGTCATCTCATATGCACTTAGACCTTTGTAAAGGATCCAGATGATGTTAACTTCTCTGAGAGAGGCTTTATCCTTTCTTCTGATTGGCAGGTAGATGATTGCTGATCTCTCTACACTACCCAGGGACTAGGCAGTGTCCAGGCTGGTTGCAGTTTTAGAAACGTTCTGTCTGCGTTTGATTCTCTTCTGTTCCTAAAGGATAGTTCTCAAGATCTTTTGACTGAGAGCCTGGTATGTTCCCTGGGCACCTTCCCCTGGCAGTGTTGAACTTGAGTCCTCATCCGCATCACAGTGAGACCACAGAGCACCCCACTCATCTTTTCAGTGGTTTTCTTCTTAGCTGTTTCGCCTAACGCCCTATACAGCTCCAGAATTTGACAAATGTCTTGGGGAGAAAATAGCCTGTGCATTAGGCTTGGTCCTCTGCCGTCTGTTACTTCCTGGACATCAGCCCTTCAAGTCTTTAGTTTTGTCTCTCCATGAGACCACCAAAAGCCTCTGGTTTCTCTGTCCCCTAGCAGTGACCCTGTGTCAGGCAAAATCCAGGTGCTCAGCCTCTTGCCCTGAGCCCAGATTTGGCAGACATACCCCGAAACAAAAGAGACCACAGCAGCCAGCTCTCCCTTGTTCTCCTTGCTCTGGATTCCTGTGCCCTCTAGTCCCTATTGTATTAGCAGCTTTTCTGATGCCTTTAAACATTAGAGGATTTTTGAATTTTACCCAGTTTGTTTAGTTTTTCTCAGTGGGAGCATTCATCAGCTGCAAGCTTGGCCATGTCTTACTGAGAAGTGGAAGTGACTCTGTTGCATTTAAAATAAAGTAGATGATGTAAAATGGCAATCAGTCTTTTCTTATAATTTTTATTATAAACATTTTTATTTGTACGGAAGAGTTAAGAGAATAGTAAGTCAATATCATATACCATCACTCATGTTGAAAAATCATTACCATTTTGCTATGTTTGCTCTATCATCTACATAACTTTTACTGAAATATTTTAAAGTAATTTGCAATCTTATGACACTTCCATCACAAATAATTCAGTGAGTATCTTCTAAAAATATTTTCTTATACCATGATACTGTATTGCACCTAAAAAAATTAACAATAATTTCCTTATATCATCTGCTAACTAGTTCATATAAAATATTCCATTGTCCCTCAAATACCATCTATAGCAGCTTCCAGCTAAGATAAAATCATACATTGGTTATTATGTTTCTTTTCATCTAGACTCTTAATATTTTTCATGACATGAACAATGTGAAGAAGCTAGACCAATAGTTTCAGAGTAAACATTTTTGGTAAGGACGCTAGGTGGATGATCTGCATAGTTCATATTGCATCATCTCAGCAGGCACATGTCTCATTGCTTCACTATTAGTGATGCTAATTTGGTCACTAGGTTAAGGTGGTGACAGTCAGATCTTTCCACTGTAGAAATATGTTTTCCCTTGTCATTGCCAAGACATCTCACACTGTGCAAATGTCCTGTCCCCCAACAACCTTTCACTTACTGGATTTAGTATTTATTGATGATTCTTGCCTGAATAAATTATTTTATTGAAGATTACAGTATGGATAGTTTTCTAATTCTATCATTCTTCCTTCCTTCATTATCTGGCATGCTTTCTGTTTCAAAAAATGTTTTAAAGCTTCCCCTCTTCAACTGACAATGAACTATAGTTACTCCCAATTATGGAGTATAAAGTCTAGTTACCCCTTAATTCCCAATTTTCTGAATAAGGAGGCGCTATGTCACCTTTAATGCTGGCAAATAATTAATTTTTTTTTTAGTATAAGTGTAGGCTTGCGGATTTTTACTTATTGAATGTGTTCAATGACTTACAGTCATTACTCTTCTTGATCTTTAAATTATGCCAACTATTACCAGTGGAAGCTCCTCTCAGTTGGCTCCTATGTCATATTTGAGCACTTCTGTGCCTTCTGGCGCAATAAAAAGTTCTATTCTCACCTTGTACTTACTCTGCCATTTCTCCAAGAAGTCCTGGTTCCTTTAACTGGGGAATAGTATATGGAAACCAAGATAATCAGACTAGTGATGCTCATTACTGCTAGGATGACATTGCATCAAGGCCCTTTCAATGGACAGAGATACTATATATATTTTTTTAAAAATCATGAATTTTCATTGATATTTCCAATTAACATTTAACATTATAATTTTTCTTAACTTCTTTGATGTTATGTTTATATCTCTTTTTGTTTCTGCTGAAAATCTTGGTCCCTAGTAATATGTTTCCTAATTTTCTCTGTCCTATGAATACAGAAAATCATTTCAAAATTATAGTACTGTTACCATTAAATCTTGGGGTATATTCCACTAAAATTGAACAGTCATAAGTCAATTGAAATAATTCTTTTTTTCTGGATTGTTATATTTCCAATTTGATATATTCTTAGGTTAACTTGGTATCAGTTTGTTTTCAATTTTACAGTTTGGTTTTTTTTTTAAAGTTTTATTTTGTTTTTGAATATGAAATCTTTTAATTTCCTCTTATTCACCCTGCTAATGAGGGAGAGATTCTCACCCTAGGATTAGGGAATAGCTGGACACACACTACCTGACTGGACAGATAAGATAGACAGCAGTTTATGAGTCACATCCACGCAGAGCCTGGGGGAGAAGGACACTGCATGTCACACAGGGCCACACAGGGGTTGCACTCAGGACAGAGTGAACAACTGGGAGCTGTGGGAGGCAGGCTTTGTAGTATCAAGAGGGTGGGGTGCCCCTTGGTTCCTATGGGAGAATGTGATTGACTTGTTGGAATAATCTTGTGAGCTGGCAAAGAACTGAAACTCTCTACTCGGGGATAGGCAGGAACTGTGCCTGGTCCCTTTGATATGGGGGTTGTTTGGCTAAAGGACCTCATCCACAGGAGCAGAGTGGGGAGGGGAACTTGAGTTCAAGGCCCTCCTGATTTTACCAGATGTCAAGGCAGCACATCACATCAAACCTTAATTTGGGTCTTATTCCACAGCAAAAGACCTTACATGGCTCAAAAGTCAAAACTAAATAAAATGGAATCCTCAGAGAAGTATTGTTTCTATTCTTATCCCTTCTGCTGTATTTCCCATATAGGTAACCTATTTTCTTAGTTTCTAATTTATTTTTCTAGTGTTTCATTTTGAAAATAATAAGCAAATAAGCAGATCTTTTTCTTTCTGTCTATCTGTCTAATCTATCTTTTCCCTTCCTTTCTAACATAAGAAAGAAGCATACCTACATACATTGTTCTGCATCTTGCTGTTTTCAGCAAGAACACTTTATATTAGTACATAGGGATCTTTTTTATTTTTTTCACAGCTACATAGTACACCATTGTGTGGATGTAACTGTAGTTTATTCAGCCAGTCCTTTATTTTAGCAGACACTTGAGTTGTTTACACTACAAATATAACTACAACTATACTACAAATAGTTCCATAATGAAAAACATTGTGTGTATGTTACTTTGTCTTTCTGGGAGTTTATCTTCCTAGTAGAATCTAAAAGTGAGATTGCTGAGTCAAAGTATAAATTCCTGTAAAATTTTGTTAGATATTGCCAAATTCCTGTTCACGTGGAATTGTGCTATTTTCCACTTCCCAACAGCAATGTGTGCCTCTCTATTCTCACCAACAGAGTATATTTTCAAACCTTTGGATTTTTTGCCAATATGAGAAATGTTATATTAGTGAAGTTTTATTTGTATTTCTTGTCTGAATGAGATTTATGGATCTTTTTGTGCTTTTAATGTTATTTACATTTAATTTTCTCTAAAGTGTTCAGGTCTTTTGCCTAATATTTTCATAGATTTCTCCTAGACTTTTAAGAGCTCTTAAATATTGGGGAGATTAGTCCTTTTTCATAACATAAGTAGCAAATATTTGCTCCAAGTTGGACATTTTTCTTTTAATTTGATTATGATATTCTTTGCAATGCAAAATATTTTTATTTTAAAATATCTGAGTTTAAAAATCTTTTTCTTTATTGTTTCTGGATTTTCCCCACTCCCAGGTAATAGATGGATTCACTCATGTTTTCACCAAGTACTTGTATGGTTTCATTTCTTTGCAGTTAGATCTCTGATCCATGTAGAGTTTATCATGGTGTATAGTGTGAAGCATGGATTCAATCTTATCTCTTTTCAGATGTTTAGTTAGTTGTCTCAGTACTTGTTCTGAAAATGTCTATTTTCCCAAATGATTTGATATGTCACCTTTATCAAATATTAAACTTTGACATGTACTTTTGTTGTTGTTGTTGTTGAGGAAGATTCGCCCTGAGCTAACATCTGTGCCAATCTTCCTCTATTTTGTATGTGGGTCACCACCGCAGCATGGCTGACAAGTGGTGTAGGTCCACACCTGGGATTAGAACTCGTGTTGCCAAAACGGAGCGCACGAACTTAACCATTATGTCATGGAGCTGGCCCTGACATGTACTTTTTAATGCAATATTTATCAATTTATCTGTCAACGTTACACTCTTTTGATAAAAAGTGTTGGAAGTTTTCTTTACCTTTGCTCTGGAAGAGTTCAAATAGCGCTGGGTGTATCTGGTCCCTGGAGGTTTGGTAGAATCTCTGTGAAACCATACATATTGGCCTGGTGCATTTTGAGGGGTGTAGCCTCTTGATAACTTCCTCTATTTCTTCTCTAGAATATTTTCTCTTTGACCTTTACTGCATTCAGTTTTGATAAACCCTGTTTTCCTAGAAAATTATCCATTTCATCTAGGTTTTCCAATTTATTTTCATAGAATTATTCAAAATAATCTTTTATGGCTTTTAAGGTTTCCTTTCTTCCAATAATAATTTTCCTTTAATCATTTGTTATTTTGTGTATTTCTTTTCTTTTTTTATTGCAGTAACATTGGTTTATAACATTATATAAATTTCAGGTGTACATCATTTTATTTCCATTTCTGTACAGATTACATCATGTTCACCACCCGAATACTAATTACAGTCCATCACCACACACATGTGCCTAATTGTCCCTTTTGCCCTCCTCCCTCCCCCCTTCCCCTCTGGTAACCACCAATCCAGTCTCTGTCTCTATGTGTTTGTTTGTTGTTGTTTTTATCTTCTACTTATGAGTGAGAGCATATAGTATTTGACTTTCTCCTTCTGACTTATTTTGCTTAGTGTAATACACTCAAGGTCCATCCATATTGTCACAAATGGCTGGATTTCATTGTTTCTTATGGCTGAATAGTATTCCATTGTGTATAGATACCACATCTTCTTTATCCGTTCGTCCCTTGATGGGCACCTAGGTTGCTTTCAAGTCTTGGCTATTGTGAATAACACTGCAATGAACATAGGGGTGCATGTATCTTTATGCATTGGTGTTTTCATGTTCTTTGGATAAATATCCAGCAGTGGAATAGCTGGATCATATGGTAGTTCTATCCTTAATTTTTTGAAGAATCTCCATATGGTTTTCCATAGTGGCTGCACCAGTTTGCACTCCCAGCAGCAGTGTATGAGAGTTCCCTTCTATCCACATCCTCTCCAATACTTGTTGTTTCCTGTCTTGTTAATTATAGCCATTCTGACCAGGGTGAGGTGATACCTCATTGCAGTTTTGATTTGCATTTCCCTGCCAGTTAATAATGTTGAACATCTTTTCATGTGCCTGTTGGCCATCTGTATATCTTCTTTAAAGAAATGTCTGTTCAGGTCTTTTGCCCATTTTTTAATTGGGTTCTTAGTTTTGTTGTTGTTGAGATATATGGGTTCTTTATATATTTTGGATATTAACCCTTTATCAGATATATGGTTTGCAAATATCTCTCCCAATTGTTAGGCTGTCTTTTCGTTTTATTGATGGTTTCCTTTGCTGTGCAGAAGCTTTTTAGTTTGATGTAGTCCCATATGTTTACTTTTTCTATTGTTTCCCTTGCCCGCTCAGACATGGTACTTGAAAATATGTTGCTAAGATCAATGCTGAAAAGAGTACTGCCTATGTTTTCTTCTAGAAGTTTCATGGTTTCAGGTCATACATTCAAGGTTTTAATCCATTTTTAGTTAATTTTTGTGTATGGTGTAAGATAATGGTCTACTTTCATTTCTTTGCACATGGCTGACCAGTTTTCCCAACACCATTTATTGAAGACACTTTCCTTTCTCCATTGTACGTTCTTGGCTCCCCTGTCGAAAATTAGCTGTCCATAGATGTGTGGGTTTATTTCTGGGCTCTTGATTCTGTTCCATTGACCTGTGCGGCTGTTTCTGTGCCAGTACCATGCTGTTTTGGTTACTATAGCTTTGTAGTATATTTTGAAATCAGAGAGTGTGATACCTCCAGCTTTCTTTTCTCTTTTTCCTCAGGATTCTTTTAGCTATTCAGGGTCTTTTGTTGTTCCATAAGATTTTAGGTTTCTTGGTTCTATTTCTTTGAAAAATGCTGTTAGAACTTTCATAGGGATTGCATTGAATCTATAGATTGCTTTAGGAGGTATGGACATTTTAACTATGTTAATTCTTCCAATCCAAGAGCACAGAGTATCTTTCCATTTCTTTGTGTCTTCTTCAGTTTCTTTCAACAATGTTTTATAGTTTTCAGTGTACAGGTCTTTCACCTCTTTGGTTAAGTTTATTCCTAGATATTTTATTCTTTTTGTTGCAACTGTAAATGGGATTGTATTCTTAATTTCTCTTTCTGCTGCTTCGTTGTTAGTGTATAGAAATGCAACTGATTTTTGTACGTTGATTTTGTATCCTACAACTTTACCATATTCATGTATTATATCCAAAAGTTTTCTTGTGGATTCTTTAGGGTTTTCTATATATAAAATCTTGTCATTTACAAATAGTGACAGTTTTGCTTCTTCCTTTGCAATTTAGATCCATTTTATTTCTTTTTCTTGCCTGATTGCTCTGGCTAGGACTTCCAATACTGTGTTAAATAGGAGTGGTGCAAGTGGGCATCCTTGTCTGGTTCCTGTTCTTAGGGGTATAGCTTTCAGTTTTTCACCATTGAGAATGATATTAGCTATGGGTTTGTCATATATGGCCTTTATTATGTTGAGGTACTTTTCTTCTATACCCATTTGATTCAGAATTTTTATCATAAATGGATGATATATCTTGTCAAATCTATTTCTCTGCATCTATTGAGATGATCATGTGATTTTTATTCTTCATTTTGTTAATGTGGTGTATCAGATTGATTGATTTGCAGATGTTGAACCATCCCTGCATCCCTGGAATAAATCCCACTTGATCATGTTGTTTGATCTTTTGAATGTATTGTTGTATTTGATTTGCTAGTATTTTGCTGAGGATTTTTGCATCAATGTTCATCAGTGATATTGGCCTGTAATTTTCTTTTTTTGTGTTGTCCTTGTCCGGTTTTGGTGTCAGGGTAATGTTGGCTTCATAGAATGAGTTAAGAAACTTCCCCTCCTCTTTAGTTTTTTGGAAGAGTTTGAGAAGGATAGGTATTAAGTCTTCTTTGAATTTTTGGTAGAATTCACCAGGGAAGCCATCTGGTCCTGGACTTTTATCTTTTGGGAGGTTTTTGATTACTGTTTAAATCTCATTACTGGTGATTGGTCTATTCAAATTCTCTATTTCTTCTTGATTCAGTTTTGGAAAGTTGTATGTTTCTAAGAATTTATCCATTTCTTCTAGATTATCCAGTTTGTTGGCATATAGCTTTTCATAGTATTCTCTTATAATCTTTTGTATTTCTGAAGTGTCCATTGTAATTTCTCCTCTTTCATTTCTGATTTTATTTATTTGAGCCTTCTTTCTTTTTTTCTTGGTAAGCCTAGCTAAAGATTTGTCAATTTTATCTTTTCAAAGAACCAGCTCTTGGTTTTATTGATTTTTTTTCTATTGTTTTTTTATACTCTGTTTTATTTATTTCTGCTTTGATTTTTATTATTTCCCTCCTTCTACGGATTTGGGGCTTTGTTTGTTCTTCTTCTTCTAGTTCCCTTAGGTGCACTGTTAGATTGCTTATTTGAGTTTTTTCTTGTTTGCTGAGGTAGGCATGTATTGCTATAAACTTCCCTCTTAGAACTGCTTTTGCTGTATCTGATAATTTTGGCATGTCATATTTTCATTTTCATTTGTCTCTGGGTATTTTTTGATGTCTACTTTGATTTCTTCATTGACTCAATCGCTGTTCAGTAGCATTTTGTTTAATCTCCACATAATTGTGGCTTTTCTGATTTTCTTCCTATAGTTGACTTCTAGTTTCATACTGTTGCGGTCAGAAAAGATGCTTGGTATTTTTTCAATCTTCTTAAATTTATGGAGACTTGTTTTGTGGCCTAATATGTGATCAATCCTGGAGAATGTTCCAGGTGCAATTGAAAAGAATGTGTATTCTTCGGTTTTGGGATGGAATGTTCTGTGTATATCTACTAAGTCCATCTGGTCTAGTGTGTTGTTTAAGGCCAATGTTTCCTTATTGATCTTCTGTTTGGATGATCTATCCGTTGGTGTAAGTGGAGTGTTAAAGTCCCCTACTATTACTGTGTTACTATCTATTTCTCCCTTTATGTCTGTTAATAGTTGCTTTATATATATGCTCCTTTGTTGGGTGCATAGATATTTACAAGTGTTATATCCTCTTGTTGAATTGTTCCCTTTATTATTATGTAGTTCCCTTCTTTGTCTCTTGTTACAGTTTTTGTTTTAAAATCTACTTTGTCTGGTATAAGTATTGCTACCCCAGCTTTCTTTTCATTCCATTTGCATGGATTGTCTTTTTCCATCCCTTCACTTTCAGTTTGTGAGTGTCTTTAGGTCTGAAGTGTGTCTCTTGTATGCAGCATATATATGGGTCTTGTTTTTATATCCAATCAGCCACCCTATGCCTTTTGATTGGAGCATTTAGTCCATTGACATTTAAAGTAGCTATTGATAAGTATGTACTTATTGCCATTTTTAAACTTTTTTTCTGGGTGTTTTAGCAGTTCTTCTCTGTTCTTTTCTTCTTCTCTTGCTCTCTTCCTTCGTGGTTTGATGGCTTTCTTTAGTATTATGTTTGGGTTCCTTTCTCTTAGTTTTTTGTGACTTTATTATAGGTTTCTAGTTTGTGATTGTGATGAGGTTTATATATAATAACCTTCATATATAGCAATCTATATTAAGTTGATAGTCTCTTTAGTTGGACCTCTTTCTAAAAGCTCTACTCTTTTACTCCCCTCCTCCCACATTTTATGTTGTTGATATCATATCTAATCTCTTTTTTGTGCATTTATATCCATTACCCTCTTATCACGGAAATAGATAATTTTTTCCTATTTGTGGTCTTCTCTTTCCTCCTTAAATAAGTCTGTTTAGCATTTCTTGTAGGACTGTTTTCTTGGTGACAAACTCCTTTAATTTTTGCTTGTCTGGGAAACTCTTTATCGCTTCTTCCATTCTAAATGATAACCTTGCGAGGTAGAGTATTCTTGGCTGTAGGTTTTTTTCCTTTTAGCACTTTAAATGTATTGTGCCACTCTCTTCTAGCCTGTAAGGTTTCTACTGAGAAGTCAGCTGAGAACCTTCTGGAAATTCCTTTATATGTAACTTGTTGCCTTTTTCTTGCAGCTTTTAGTGTTCTCTCCTTATGTTTAATTCTGGACATTTCAATTATGATGTGTCTTGGTGTGGGCCTCTTTGGGTTTATATTGTTTGGTGCTCTCTGTGTTTCCTGTACCTGGATATCTATTTCATTCCTAGGTTAGGAAAGTTTTCAGCTGTTATTTCTTGAAATAGATTCTCTGCCCCTTTGTCTCGCTCTTCTCCTTCTGGGACACCTATAACCGGATGTTAGTGTGCTTGATGTTGTCCCAGAGGTCCTTTAGACTGTCCTCACTCTTTTTAATTTTTTTTTGTTTTATTTGTTCAGCTTGGTGATTTCCTCTAGTCCTTCATCCAGCTTGCTGGCTGATCCGTTCTTCTGTATCATCTCCTCTGCTTTTGAGTCCCTCTAGTGAATTTTTCATTTCCAGTCTTGTATTCTTCATTTCTGATTGGTTCTTTTTTATATCTTCCATTACTTTGTTGACATTCTCACTGAGTTCATTCATTCTTCTCCCAAGATCAGTGAGCATCCTTAACACTCTTTGTTTGAACACTCTGTTGGGTAGGTTGCTCATTTCTGTTTCATTTACTTTCTTTTCTGGAGTTTTGTCCTGTTCTCTTACTTGGAATGTATTCCTTTGCCCCCTAATTTTGCCTCTTTCTTTGTGCTTGTATCTATGTATTAGGTAGGTCAGCTACGTCTCCTGATCTTGGAGATGTGACCTTATGTAAGAGCCGCCTTATGAGGCCCAGCAGTGTGCTTCCCTTTCATGACCAGTTCCAAATGTTTCAGGAGTGACCCCTGTGTGGGCTATGTATGTCCTTCTGTTGTGGCAGGGTTGCTTTTGCTCTAGATGCCCAGGGAGGCTGAGCTGTCTCCCTGGCTGGCTGGTTGTAATGCTCAGCTGCATGTGGCTGTTATAGACCGTTCAGGCTCTTGATCGGGTGTGGGGAGCCCAGCACAGTTGGCTACCATGTCTAATAGCACAATCCTGTTGCAGTTTTTCTGTTAAGTGAGTAGGCTCCCAGTGTGATGGGATTTTAGGCTTAGGGGCTTACAGTTGCTGTAGGCCTCTGGCCTATAAGGCTCTTGTCAGCTCTCTCAGGATTGCAGCTGGGTGGGGCTGGCCTCAGGCAGCGGATCACCCAATTGTTTCAGGCTTTGGAAAGTGGGGCCGATCCACTATGTGGCTGTTTGAGAAGCACAAGTCTTCTGCAGCTGAAAAGCCCTACCACCCACAGGGCCACACACACTGTCAACACAGTACTGTCTCGTGCGCATACCCCGACCCCCTGAAGCAGACCAAGTTGCCCCATGGCAGGAGCCCCACACACTCCCTCAATGCCCCACACACTCCACCCACTCCTCATGCATGCCCTGCCCCACAGAGGTGGACCCACTTGTCCAGCTGAAGAGAATCCAGGCACCTAGTCTACGCAGGCCCACAAGTTACCCAAGGGCTTGTTGTTGGGTGGGGCCAGTCCCTAGGTCGAGCCACTTGCCCTGGCTGAGCTGGATTAAATTGGTGCTCTAGGCAGGGGGGCAGACCCTGGGCAAAGAGACCAGCGGGAGAACTCCAATGGCATCTGCCAGAGACTGTCAGTACACCTGCACCAGGTCACAACAATGGCTGTGCCAATGTTTCAGTCCCTGGAGAGGTCTCACTTCTCACTGAGATGCACTCAGGGCCTAACAGGTGAGTCTCTTTTCACCAAAAGACTGTGCACCTTTCTTTCTGCTGATTTTAGGTTGCTTTCCAAAATGCTTGAATTTGTGCATGGGCCCTTTAAGAGCTGGCTTGTTTTTTTTCTTAGATCTGATAGCTCTGGGGGTATTCCCCGTTGTTGTTAGCAGCCAGCAAAGCCAGATATTATGACACTTGTCTTTGTTGTGCTGGGTCCAAAAAATGCTTATAGTGGTAACAGTCCCCGCTCAGGTCTCCCACTCCTCCAGGGAAGGCTGTGTACCTTTGGATTATTCCTGGGCAGCCATGAAGCACTGCGGCTTGTGAAGGTGGCTTTTTTTCTCTCCAGAAGGGAATTTCTGTCTCTTCCACCTTAGTCAGGACTGTCTCATGTTGTGGGGGTTCCTCTTACCCAGTTTTCAGTTCTCTCTCAGAGGTAACTGTTCCAAGATTAGTTGTAAGTCTGTTGTGTCCATGGGAGGAGGTGAGTTAAGAGTCCGCATATGCCACCATCTTGACACCAATCTCCTATTTTGTGCATTTCTTGTCAGACTTTTTCAAAACAAACAGACAAACCTCCAAATAAGCAATTGTAGGGAGTCTACCCTTATTGTAACAGGCAAGAGGACTACATCCATCAGACGGATCCCCACTTTTTCCCTAAGCTTAGCCTTTATGATTTTCTCCATCTATGTGTTGGACTTCAAAAGCCTGCTGGTCCATGTAGCTGAACCAAAGACAGTCCCAACCTCTAGTTTTCAAGCCCCCTCCACATATTGCTGACTTCTTGATGATAATAGGTTTAATTAGTCTCTCTTTGTTCATCTGCTTGCTTCACAGGCAAATAAGGCAGCAACCCCAGGGGCCACGGGCTTAGGCACTGGTGCCTTTGATGATGGAGTAGAAAGCCACACACCAAGAAAAGAAATTGCTTGGTTTGCTAATGGAGGAACACTGTCCTTCCTAATTCCAAATCTGAGGCAGCTTGTTGGGGATTCTTAATAGTAAACTTCTTATGGTGCACAGAAGAAATGGCCCCAGGGCTGAGAGGATATGTCTTGGACAAATGGGGAATGTGCTCTCACTAGTGTCCCTACCTCCCTTTCCTCTTCCTTCCTCTACGCAGCCTCCTTCTCTTTTTTGTCCACCTTCAGTGCACCAGATTGTTTGAAATCCAAACCCAGTGAAGCCCCATTTTTAGATTCCTTGCTGGTAAAGTTTAGTAAGCTTTCTTTTAAAATTTTTATTATGAAAAATTTTAATCATGCACAGACTTTAAGCAAGTATAGAATGAACTCCACATACTGACTCACCAATCATCAACATCTTACAAATCATGTTTCATCTTCCGCCTTACATGACATCATCTATAAATTCTTCAGAAGGCAGTCCTTAAGAAAAACAAACTATCCAAAATGTCATTTTCATATTTAACAAACTAATAATTCCTTAACATCACATATTACCCAGTACAACATCATATTCCATAATTGTGCAAAAAATGTTCATGGCTCGTTTAATTGAATCAAACAAGGTCCAAACAAACTTCTTTTATTGAGGTATAAATGACATATAACATTATAGTTTCAGGTGTACAGCATGATTTGATATTTGTATATATTGCAAAATGATCACTACAATATGTCTAGTTAACATCTGTCAACATACATAGTTATAAAAAATTTTTCTTTGTGATGAGGACTTTTACGATCTACTCTCTTTGCAACTTTCAAATATTTCAAACATTTAATACAGTATTATTATCTGTAGTCACCATGCTGCACATTTCATCTCCATGACTTATTTATTTTACAAATGGAAGTTTGTACCTTTTAACCCTCTTCACCCGTTTCTCCTAGCCCCCACCCCTGCCTCTGGCAACCACCAATCTATTCTCCTTATGTATGAGCTGGGTTTTTTATTGTTGTTTTTGTTGTTTTATAAGTTCCACATATAAATGAGATCCTATGGTATATATCTTTCTCTGTCTGATTTATTTCCCTTGGCATAATGCCCTCAAGGTCCATCCAAGTTGTCACAAATGGCAAGATTTCATTCTTTCTTTTATGGCTGAATAGTATTCCATTGTGTATGTATATATATACACCACATCTTCTTTACCCATTCATCTATTGATGGACACTTAGGTTGTTTCTATATCTTGGCTATTGAAAATAATACTGCAGCTAACATGGAGGTGCATATATCTTTTCAAATTAGAGTTTTTTTTTCCTTGGATAAATACCCAGAAGTGGAATTGCTGGATCATATGGTAGTTCTATTTTTAACTTTTTGAGGAACCTCATACTGTTTTCCATAGAATATGCACCAATTTACATTCCCACCAACAGTGCACAAGGGTTCCCTTTTCTCCACATCCTCACCAAAATTTTTTATCTCTTGTCTTTTTAATAATAGCCATTCTAACAGGTGTGAGGTAATATCTCATTGTAGGTTTGATGTGCATATCCCTAATGATTAGTCATGTTGAGCACCTTTTCATGTGCCTGTTGGCCATCTATATGTCTTCTTTGAAACAAATGGCTATTCAGATACTCTGCCCATTTTTAATTAAATTGTTTAGTTTTTTTGCTATTGAGTGGTGTGAGTTCTTTATATATTTTGGATATTAATCCCTTATCAGATATATGATTTGCAAATATTTTCTCTCATTCCATAGGTTGCTTTTTCATTTTGTTGATGGTTTCTTTTGCTGTACAGAAGCTTTTTAGTTTAATGTAGGCTCATTTATTTATTTTTGCTTTTCTTGCCTTTGATTTTGGTGTCAAATACAAAAAATCAACGTCAAGACCAGTGTCAAGGAGTTTGCTGCCTATTTTTTCTTCTAGGAGCTTTACGGTTTCAGGACTTATGTTCAAGTCTTTAATCCATTTTGAGTTAATTTTTGTGTATGGTGTAAGATAGTGGTCCAGTTTCATTCTTTTGCATGTGGCTGTCCAATTTTCTCAACTCCATTTATTAAGGAGTCTATCCTTTCCCCATTGTATATACTTGGCTCCTTAGTTGTAAATTAATCGACCGTATATGAGTGGGTTTATTTCTGGGCTCTCTATTCTGTTACATTGATCTATGTGTCTGTTTTTATGCCAATACCATACTGTTTTGATTACTATAGCTTTGTAACATAGTTTGAAATCAGAGAGCATGATGCCTCCAGCTTTGTTCTTTTTTCTCAAGATTGCTTTGGCTATTCGGCATGTTTTGTGGTTCCATATAAGTTTTAAGATTGTCTGTTCTATTTCTGTGAAAAATGTTATTGGAGTTTTGATAGGGATTGTATTGAATCTGTAGATTGCTTTGAGTAGTATGGACATCTTAACAATATCGATTCTTCCAATTCATGAGCACAGAACATCTTTCCATTTATCTGTCTTCAATTTCTTTCATCAATGTCTTAATAGTTTTCAGTGTACAAATCTTTCACCTTCTTGGTTAAATTTATTCCTGGATATTTTATTCTTTTTGATGCAATTGTAAATAGGATTGTTTTCTTAATTTTTCTTTCTGATAGTTTGTTATTAGTGTATAGAAACACAACTGATTTTGTATATTAAAAAAATCATATATTAAAAAAACATTTTGTTTTTATCATAAATCGATGTTGAATTTTGTAGACTGCTTTTTCTGCATCTATTGAGATGATCATATGATTTTTATCCTTCATTTTGTTAATGTGGTGTATCATGTTAATTGATTTGCAGATGTTGATCCATCCTTGCATCCCTAGAACACATCCCACTTGATCATGGTGTATGATCCCTTTAATGTATTGTTAAATTCAGTTCACTAATATTTTGTTGAGAATTTTTGCATCTATATTCATCTGGGATATTGGTCTGTAATTGTCTTTTCTTGTCACTTCCTTATCTGGTATTGGTATGAGGGAAATGATAGCCTCATAAAATTAGTTTGGAGGTGTTCCCTTGTCTTCTATTTTTCGGAAGAGTTTGAGAAGGATTGGTATTAATTCTCCTTTGAATGTTTGGTAGAACTCACCAGTGAAGCAGTCTGGTCCTGGATTTGTTTTTTGGGAAGTTTTTGATTACTGATTCCATCTCCTTACTAGTAAGCCTGTTCAGATTTTCTATTTCTTCATGATTCAGTCTTGGAAGGTTGTATGTTTCTAGGAATTTATCCATTTCCTCTAGGTTGTCCGACCACACAAACTTTTGATGATTCAGAAAATGCAGACTAGTTTGGAATTTGGTCTAAAATGGCACAAAGTCTGGATAATTAAATCATTTATAAATTCTGCAACTTGCAAGTACTTGCAGACACTCAAACCAAGCCAATAAATTATTGCCTTTTTTCACAAATAAATGAGAACATTTTTATTGTGTACTATTAATAACTTATGAATGCTTGCCTTGAAAGTGTTAGAGGTACCTGAAAGCAATTTATTCTAAGCTCTAAAGTAATAACATTTATTGTTTGTTTTTCTGGTATTATAAGCAATGTAATTTTGTTGCTGAAATTTAGAAAATAACAAACTTAGCAAGAAGAAAAAATAACAATTCTATTACTTTGAAATAAACAACTGAAATATTTTGTCATATTTTCTTGAGGTATTTCCATGTATATATTTATTTATTTTAAAATAAAATATTCATTATATACAGTTTGTATCCTATTTAGTGATCATAATATCATATCTTTAAATATTTTTCAAAAATATAATTTTTAATGGCTACACAACTGTCCATAATACAGACCTTGTTTAATTTATTTATCTAGTCCTCTAAGGTTGCATATTGAGTGTATATTCATTTGATGATAAGTGACCTTGCAACCCTTCCCCTTGCACATAAATCTGAGCATTGATTTTGATTATTTCAGGGATTGGGTTTACTAAGTTTAGGATAATGAACAATTTTAGGCTCATTGACACAGATTTCCAAATCGTTTTCAAGAAAGACTATAATAATTAACATGTGATTCATAAATGTGGTTACAAAGAATGTGAGGGTCTTTATGGGCAGAGGTGTGGTGTGACATAGACCTTAGAGCTTAAAGGGAACATTGTAGCCCTGGGATACCTTAGGTTGACTCCCATGTGTTCCCCAAACCACATGTATTTTGTGAGCTATTGTCCTCTCTGGTGGAAAAGTCCCAAAATACACACTCTGGAAAAATGTTGTGAATTGGAAAAGGAGTTGTGTTGGGATGAAAAAGAGAATGGAATTCATTCTGCTGCTTTTCCAGGTCTTCTCGGTGCATCTGAACCATGTGTATCAACCAGTATTGGCTAGGTTATTGCCTTAGGCAGAATTCTAAGATGTCCCCTAAGATCCCCACACCCTGGTGTACACTCTCTGTATAAATCTCAGGACGATAAATATAATGGATTTATATGGCACAGCTGACTTTTCAAGAAAGGACAATTATCTTGGTGGGCTTGACATAATCACATAAACCTTTTAAATCTGAGTCTAGAAGTCATAGACTGGAGAAGTCAGGGAGATTTGAAGTGTGAGATGCATTTGACCTGAGGAAGTTTCTCCATTTTTGAATATGGAGGAGGCCACATGGCCAGGAGTGTGGGCAGCCTCAAGGAGTTGAGAACAGCCCCCAGATGACAACCAGTAAGGACGCAGGGACCTCAGTCCTACAACTGCAACAAACTGAATTCCAATAACCTGTGGGAGCTTGGCAATGAATCTTTCCGCAGCTGAGTCTTCAAATGAGGAGGCAGCCAGCTGACACCTTGACTTCTGCCTTGTGAAACCTTAAGCAAAGGACTCAGCTCGCCATGCCCAATCCTAACCCATGGAAACTGAGATAATAAATGTGTGTTTTTTTAAGCACTAAATTTGTGGTACTCTGTTAGGCAGCAGTAGAAAATAATACAATTATGCTACAGTTACAAACAATCTAAAAATTGTAGTGGCTTAACAAAACAAAAATTTATTTCTCACTCATGTTCCACAAGGCATTGGCTTTAGTCCTGCTGCCTGGCCCAAATCTTGGTTCTCCAGCTCCTGGGGTGATTCTATGGGCCATACCCACAGGGGCTTTTCATTATAGTCACTCAGGGACCCAGACTGACAAATGCTCTACCTTACCAGGGGAGAAAAAGGGGAATGTGACAAGTTGCACACTGGTGCCTAAAGTTTCTGTCTAGATGTGACAATTGTCATGTCTGCTTACATTTTATGGGCCAATGCAAATCACATGGCCACATCTAATTTCAGAGTGAGTAGGGAAGTGCAATCATGCAAGGAAGAGAATGGGAATTTTTATGAACAGTTAATGACTACCACACTATGCTAGAGTGGCCACTATGCCCCAACCAAGCCAAGTGGGTGAGCAGTGCTTCATGCTCAAGTCCGTTGATGGTTCCGTTTCTGGGTTCCATGCTACCTAAGATGGTATTGACTGACTTTCTCATTCACTGGTGGCCTCACAGGGATATTTTTCTTCAGCACCCCTTTGACCAGTGCTCTGGAAGCAGCACTTCTGTTCACTTATTCATCGAATATTTTATCTAAGATACTACATGTGGTTTATTGTCTCGAAAGATGTCCTCCAGCAAATCCTCCCATCGCTGTATATTTACGCTGTTCTTCCCATCAAGACATGAAGTCTGTTTCTCCTCTCCTTAAAACTGAGCTAGTTTTGTGGCTTACTTTAACCAGTAGAATGAGGCAGGAGTGACACTGTGCCAGTTTGGGCCTAGCCATTAGCAGGCCTGGCAGCCTCCACTTTTGCTCTCTTGGAAGCCAGCCACTATGTGAGGAGGTCTCAGCTATCCTACTGGAGAGACCACATGGAGAGAAATCCTGGAAAATGATAGGGCATCTTGGATATTCCAGCCCTAGCTGAGTGGTCTGCTGAGTGCAGCCACAGGAGTGATTCTAGCCAATACCACATGGAGCTGAAATAAACTGACCTAGCTGCGCCCTGACGATATTGCAGAATCGTGAGCAAATAAATGGTTGCTTTAAGCCACTAATTTTGGGAGTGGTTTCTTATGCAACAACAGAGATCTGATCCACTATGCATGGACCCCTGAAGTGCACATTTATAATAAAATTCAGTGTGTGATAATTGTTATAAAAGAGGTACAAAGTATTGTAGGAGATCATAGCAGAGAGATTGATTGTAGCCAGAGGTATTGGTAATGCTTCATGGAGATGGTAAACAAGATGGGCTTTAAAGACTCTTAGCACAGTTGTACTCTCATCACGGTTAACCTCTAGGAATCTAGGTCCCTCAGGAGATTTCACACCCCACCGCACCCACTATCAAAATGTCCTTCATATTATGATTTAAATAAATATTACATCTTAGTAATTTACTTGAACTTTCTGTCTCATTCTTTGCATTTTAATGGAAGAGTACATTAGATGAATGAATGGTTGAATTTCAGGAACAACCACAGGGAAAGTGCTTTGGGAGGAAGACCTTGTAGCATCAACCAACTTGTATCACATAATTGCTCTTTACTCCCCTTTACAGGGAGGCTGGCTCTGTTGTAGTAATAAGAGTGTACTTCTCTCCTATGTCCTCAGGATGACAAAAAAAGGGCAATCTCTCCATTTGAAGGCACCTATGTTGATTCTCTCTTTGGAGCTTGCCATGATACCCTATAAATTAACCAGCTCAGTTCAGAGACTTCTGTCTACTTGAATTTCCAAAGAGTGTTACCCATACATAAACCAACTCTGTGTCTTCAGTCTTCAGTAGGTAGCTACCTGTGTTAAGCTCTTCCATCATTAAAATCTCAAACTTGCACTCACCTGAAAAGTCAGCAATATGGAAGTGAGCAGGTAGATTGACAACACCAAACCCAGTGAAGGTGAGCAGTCTAGAGCTAAAATTAGAATCCAGGAAATTTAAACATGTGCATACCATGTGACCCAGCAGTTTCACTCCCATTATAGATCCTCAATGTCCCCAAGGTAACAGGATGCAAATATTCATGAAATGACAAAAAATTGGAACCAGTCTATTTATCTATGAAGAAAAAAAATAAGAAAAAATAAATAATTGGTGATATTTACAGCAGCAAAAATGAACTAGAATTACGTGTATTAATATCCATAAACCTCAAAAATATGTTGAGTAAAAAAAGCAGAGTTCAGAATAACATATACAGTATGACACCTTTTACAAAGCTTTCAGACATGCAAAATAATACTATATATTATTTGTGGATATATACATATGCAGTAGAGTTTAAAATATTCATGGAAATGATAAACAGCAAATTCAGGGTACTAGTTACCTCTTGGGAGGGATATATAGGAAAGGGATTAAAAAGGGATACAGAGAGATTCTTTTGTGACTGTAATATTTTATTTCTAAAGCCGGGTAGTGGATACATGAGCCTCAATATATTATTCTTGGTACTTTTTTGTATGTCTGAAATATTTTTCATAACAAAATAAAAAGATGAAAAAATTGTTTTAGGATGAACTGACTCATAGATTAATCTTGGATTATTGTAGACCATGAAGGTGATTTGGGTAATAAAAAGTTCATTGAACTAGAATATGAAGACCCAAGTTTGGGTCCCAGTTCTGCCATTAATTAGCTGAGTGATTCTAAATGACTCATGAATCACTTTAGCTTTCAGTGTTGCATTCTCCTTTTCTGAAATGAGAAACTTGAACTAGGAGACCTCTAAAATCTCTTCCAACCCCCCAAAGAAATGAAATCTTCCTTTAATTTCAAGTTTCTCCAAATAGATGCTGTATTTCTCAAGGACAGGGAACACGTCTTAACTACTTTACATTTTTGGTGTCTTCTCCATTGTGCAAAGAGTCTCAATGACTTTTAAGGACTTACATAATAATATGATAGCTTACAATGACTGAATAAACAAACAGCTACAACAAAACAACAAGACCCTTTCCTTTCATTATTAGCTCTTTCTAAGCTGAATAGCTGATGGTACCAAAGTGACCACACTCAGTTTTGGGTTCCATGTGTGAAGTAACATCCCAGAGAGACACTGCTTTCCCATGCAGCTCCACACCTTTAGCCCTAGGTAGCCATGCGGATCAAGTGCGCTTTTGATTACAAGAGAGAAGAGGAAGTGTCCTCATGGCTCTCATGTTAATCAATCCCTACAACCAGAAAAGAATTCCAAAAGGATGCCTTTTTGATGATGGGTCAGTGGCAATATCTTCCTAAGAACGGAAAGTTCAAAATGTTAATCTGATTTTCTATCCTCGTAGAACACATGGAAACAGATAATTTGGGTAGCATACGTACATCTTCTGTCTCAGTTAACTTTTCAAATATCTCTGTTCCTTCCCCTTCCATCCCTCTGGTATTGCTTGAGCATCACTTTGGATCTCACTTTGTTCTGGAGTCTCTCTGCACATTTTCTGTTCACATGTACATTAGAAGCCTTGTTTAGAAAGAGCAGGGAGACTTTACCTGGAATTGGAGGTGATAGAAGAGCTTGTCCAAAGATGAGGAAATTGAGGCTGGGTCTTGTCTAGTGCCCTGGTAAGGGGTAGGCGAACCTTTAAGCCTAGGATATAATTATGCTTGGAATAGAAATCATGCTGGGAAAAAAATTCACAATTCTCGCACAGACCACTTACACTTGTACTTAGAGATTACAGCTAAATACAAGGAGGCATTCAATTGAATGGAATCGATGCCAGAAAATATATTACCTACTTTGTCCTATTGTACGTGGAGTGCCAATGGATGCAGCCATAGAGTATTGAAATGATTAATCATTGAACTTTAAGAATGCACTTAGATGCCATTAGGTAAAGACTGAGACTCAGAAACTGTTTTGACCAGTGAAGCTTAATATTGCTGAGGCTACTATGTAGATGGTGGAGAGTGAGTTTATCTATTCATCCTCTCAGCTTAATGGCCAGAGGAGGAGATTTAAAGGAGCTTTTCTAACTCTAGCTGGCCTAGTTTCTGTCATTTTGGGGAAATGATTCCTCTTCTCCAGTAGATTTCTTTCTCCAGAAAGACCAGTAGATTTGCCGTGAGACTGGAATGAAGTGACAGGAATACACTTTTTGCAGTAAATTAGATTGAGTTTGGTTCATGAAAAACACAAAAGAAGCCAACTCTGTGGGAGCAAACAAAAGTTTGGAACCTAGAGTTGAAAGTCAATTAACTTTCACCCTCTGCCTTCTAGTTACACCATCAAAGCACATTCAAAAGATGCAAAGTTGGACATGTTCAGCAAATATTTCATTATTTGCAGCCTGATTCTTTGTTTTTATCGACAGAGCGCTGACTATTGTAAACCTTGGAGGAAAGTCACTGAGAAAACATAAACATAAGTGTGGAGCCAAGCTTTCCCCTGGGGACAGAGACATATGGACAGTGTGACAAATCAGAGATGGAGGAGGAAGGGAGGAGATGGGTCATCGAAAAAGATAGAGAGTTTGGGAACAACTGATGTTGATCTGAAAACCGTGAACAAAGTGAATCTTGGGCAGAAGTGTGAAGAAGTTTGAAGTTTGGTTGGAGAGTCTTCAGGAGGAATGACTTGAAATAGCAGTATGGTGGGTACTGGGATGCATTACCTGGGTCCTCCTTCAATGGAGACTCATTGTCCCAGATCCTGAGAGTGCTGTGGGCCAGCAGTCTTTAATTGTCAGCTTCTCAAGGGATTGTCCCATCTGCAAAGAGCCACCTCCTCCAAGGTTATGGCCCTCCCCAAGGTGGCCCACATCCAATGACTGAGCAATGTGGGGACTTCAGTTAGCAAACGAGCTGCCACACTGTAATGGGGCTTAAAGGTATAAATTGCACCTTTTACACTGCATTCCAGAGAGATTGCAGATCTCCGCACAGTGGTGAGTGCATAGAGCAGTGGGTCTTGGTTGTTTGGAGCTGAGCAGGGGGAAGTGTGCCAGCAGGCCACATCTGGAGGCCCAGCGGTGGGCTAGGAGCTTTCTCAGTGACTCTTCACTCATAGTGGAAAATGAACCTGGGGTGGCTTGTGCTCAGAAAGCTGATTTAGGGTGACAAGGCTAGGGCATTCATTGATTTGCTGACCAGTCTAGCTCAAAATTTTGAAACAAATAAATGTTTTATGACAAGGATGCTAATTTTAGCTTCATATATTTGTTCAGAGAATATATGTGGTTGTTTATTATTAATTTAACATCTGATAGCACTAAGGAAAGAAACAATGAGTCAGACACCATTTATGTGCATCCTGAGCAATTAGTTTCTTTGGAACCAGAGGCAAAGAAACAGGTTGGTTTTACAGTCTTCTCTTGAACTTGTGGAAATAATTTTATCTGGTTTACCATCACTTTTGTGTCTAGCATCCCAAATCAGTAACGCTTGCGACCTGTTCACTCTCCAGGGTGTTGCAGGCTTTGAGAAGGAGATGCCTTCAAATTCAACCTATCCTCTATTACTGAAGAATCTAAATTGTTACCGCCTAGGAAATCTGAATTCTACCAACACTGCCTGAGTACCCTCGCATAAAATGTCTTGTTCGTGGCTCTGGGTCCTAAAAGACTTTTCTATTAGGAAAGCCTCTTTTGCCAGCTTCTCTCCCTTTCATGTGTAGCTGAATAAAGTTAATGATAAATTACAGAACTAGTCTCTCAGAAGCTGGCCACAACCATCTCCAAACTACAACTCTATTTGCGGCTACCTTCATTTCCACCTGGTTTCATCTCTTAACTGGTGTTGTGATGAGATCAAGAGTGACTTTAGAAGACTCAGGATGATAGAAAAAGGAAAATTGAAGGTGTTTTTTTTTTGCTTTCTAACTTCTACAGGGAGCTTAGTTAGCAGAGGAATCCTTTTGTTTGCATCTAGCTTTTCCTGATTTCTATTTAATTTAGTCAACATTCTTTATTCATCAGAAAAAAAAGAAAGAACTCCCCAATACTTGAGCAAATGGATGCTTAGTGTCTGAATAATGTGTTAAGGAGGGATGAGGAAACCAACAATAGAGTTTTGAAGGGAGTGACTCAGTCAGTGTGGTAAACATTAGTGCTGCTATCCAGTATCGCTGGTTCTTCTCTCCTTCTGGGCACTTGAGAGGGCTGCACTTTCCCACTCTGAAGTTAGTGGACATGTGATTTGCTTTAGTCAATGACATGTGAGAAGAAGTCATGTGTGTTACTTCTGGGTGGAAGTGTTCAAAAGCCAATGTGTAGTTTTCCATGCTTTTTTTTCCCCTACTGTGACAAATACTTGAAGTATCATGATGAAATAGTAGCATCATTAGATGATTTGGAGTAATTCTGTACCTGGTGCCAAGCTCACCACTAAGCATCATTGGACACATAGTGGAAATGATAAATATTTATTGTGTTAAGCCATTGAGATTTTGTTTTCTCAATTTTGACTTATTACTGCAGCTAAACTCACCTATGCTAGCTAAGCTAACTATTGTGACACTGATCAGCCCCAAAGAAAAGATCTATATTGATATTTTGAGATCACATAATGAAAATCTTATTGCTAATCAGTCAGCAAGTCTTGTCCTCTCTGAAATTTTTGTGCCTCACTCTTATATGACAAAGGGGAGCTAAGGATCACCAAATGTTTGAGAAAGCTTCCAATTGGAGAGGCCAAGTACAAAACCAATAGAAAAAAGAGAACTCAGATAAAACCAGATAATTCATGGAGCTGGAGAAAAAGAAATATATCATTTAGATCATCAGAAAGATAAAGAGATATTGCATCCATGAAACAAAATAGAAAGTTATATAAAATAAAAAATAAGAAAATTAAAAAGAGCTCTTTTAAATGAAAGACATGACAGCAGAAATTTAAAAATAATTCAATAGAAAGATTGGAAGAGAACTCTCCCAGAAAGAGGAAAAAAATTTAAAAATAGAAACAATAGGAATAAAAAGATAATCTGATAGAAGATCAATCCCTGAGATCCAATCTCTAATTAATATGAGTTCCAAGAAGCCTGAACAGAAAGAGAACAAGGGAAGAAATTATCAAAGAAATAACACAAGAAAATTCTTAGAGTATATGGGTCAATGGAGTAGCCAGCACAATAAATAAAAGAAAAAATACTCCAAGGCACATCACAATGAAATTTCAAAACACCAAAAATAAGACATTCTAAAAATTTCCAAAAAGAAAAAATATAACACAAGAAGGATGACAATCAGAATGTCATCAGACTTATTAGCAGCAACACTGGAAGATACAAGACAACAGCACAATACCTTTAAAATTCTGAGGACAAATAATTTTCAACCTAAAATTCTATGCCCAATCAGATGCCCAAATGTTAGTAGAATTATTAACTATGCAAACTCTCAAAAATTATACTCCTACACATTTCTCAAAAAACTCCACGTGCTCCACCAAAACCTACTCTACCAAGATGGTAGTGGTTAGTATTTATATATTTGTTCATTTGATCTTCAGGACAACTGAATGAGGTAAGTACTGTTCCTTTCACCACCATTTTACAGATGGGAAAACTGAGGCATAGATAGGCAATGTATCCTAGGTGGCACAACTAATGTTATAGAACTGTAATCTAAACTCAGGCAGTCCAACTCCAGAGCCCATGTTTTAGGTCACTCTTCTACATGGCCTCCAAGACAAAGACATTTATCCTAGGAAACAACGGACCCAACACAGAAAAGAGATAAAGGAAATTCTCAGAATAACAGCATTACAGCAGACGCAGAGAAAAAATAGTCAAGATTGGAATAGAAGAATGAAGAATTTTAAGAGAAATATCTCCAGAGGAAAAAAAGAAGTGATAGTTTATCTGATATGTTTGATCATAGTGAAACGTTATTGAGATGATGGGCTGGGGAGATTTAATCTAAGCAAATGAAAATATGAAGTATTTTTTAACTCCAGGAAAAACTAAAGTGGACAATAAAATAAGCTTAGTTGACTATCTACTTCAGATATAAAATCATTTATGTATTTACAGTATATGCTGAATATTGTTTTAACAAAAAATTGTGGTAAAATATATTTAGAGTCAGGACTTCCAACCATGGTGGAGTGAAGAGATTAGAAAATTCTCTGTCCAAAAATCAAGTATAAAACTGGATAAGATTGTCAAAAACAATCACTTAAGTGCTCTGGGAGTTAACCAAAGGCAAAAACAAATTAAGCAGCATATATTCATGAAAAACTAGCACTTTGAGTAAGAACAATGGGAGTTTGCAGCCTTCTTGCCTGGGGCTGCTCCCATCCCTTCCAGCTCAGTTGATGAGAAATACAGTTTTTCCAGAGTAGAGCTGGCTGTGAAAACTAGCAGTTTCATAGCCAGAGGGGACTGACTTGATTGGGAGCAGAGAGCAAAAATCCATGCCCAGAGTCATTGTCGGTATAAGTAGCAAACTTGGTAGGAAACAAACAGGAAAAATCCATAGCACTGCTAGACTAAGGTGTGTTCTGGTTAGAGTGAGTGGCAAACCAGCCAGAAATGTATAGAGAGATACCAGAAATGAGAGCACCATAAAAGTATTAGACAAACTCTCTATATATCCCTGGCTGACTGGAATGCTGTGTGCCTGAATTCAGGAAGCTCAAAAGAGTCCATTAGAAAGTAAAAGTTGAAGTAGACTTGAAAATGCCTGAATTTTAAATGTACGGTCCAACTCACACACAGCTCCATTGATAGAGAGTGGAAGCCTTATGGTCTAGAGGTTTTTGAACACAACCTTCTGACCAAATGTTGGCTAGCCACTAAGCTATGCACAAACAGGTGTGATTCCCAGGAAGTCAGAATAAAATAATAAACAAAATGGTAAAAAAAAAAAAACAAAAAAAAAACCCACGCAGAGACATTAACAGCTACACATTGCAGAGAAGAGAGATTCTTCAGATTAAATCTAGGCAAGTCACTAAAACAACAGCAACCTTCAGGTAAAAAACATATATATATATATATATATATATATATATATATATATATATATATGTGTGTGTATATATATCAGAATTGAGAGTTGCTACAATATTTTATTTAAAATGTCTAATTTCCAACACAAAATTCTGAGACATGCAAAGAAACGGGTAATGTGACTCATAGTCAGGGGGGAAAAAAGCAGTCAATAGAAACTGACTCTGATACTGGACTTAGCAGCAAAGACTTCAAAGCTGCTTTTATAAATATGTTAAAAGGATTAAATGATACCATGTTTAAATAATTTTAAAGGAAAATGTGATAATGACTCACAAATAGGAAATCTCAGTAAAGGAATAGAAACGATAAAAAGAGAGCAAATGGAAATTCCAGAGTCAAAAATTATAATAACCAAAATAAAATAGTCACCAGATGATCTTAACAGTAAATTTGAGACAGTAGAAGTAAGAAACTAAACTTGAAGACAGATCAATAGAAATTATCCAATCTGAAGAACAGAGAGAAAAAAGATTGAAGAAAAAAGAGCAGAACTTTAGAGACCTGTGGGACAACATCACCCATAGCAATACGTACGTACTTGGAATCCCAGAAGGAAAGGTAAGAGAAAAAGAGGCTGAAAACATATTTGAAGGAATGATGGCTCAAAACTTATCAAATTTGATGAAAAATGTTGGTATATAGATTCAAGAAGCTCAATGAATCGCAAGTTGAATAAACACAAAAGATCTATGCCTATACACATCATAATTAAACTACTAAAAGCCAAAAAAGATTTTTTAAAAACCCTAAAAGCAGAAATAGAAAATGACTTATTATGTATAGGGGAAAACCAATATGAGCTATGTGTGACTTCTCATCAGAAACAACAGAGACTAGGAGACAATGGAATGACATTCAAAAAACTAACAATAAAACCTATCAACTAAGGCAGTTTCTACTTAAAGCAAAAGTGTCCTTCAAAAAATGGCAAGATAAAAGCAATCCCAGATAAATATCTTAATTTCTTTAATAAAATAAAGTTGCATATAACAGTAATTATAATAGTGTATTACAGGTTTGTAGCATATAGAGATGTAATATATATGATGATAATAGCATAAAGGAGGGAGGAGGAAATGAATCTATATTGGGGCCATTTTTACAAGAATTAATTCAATATCAACCTGATGTATTAGGATGCATATTGTAATCCCAACCACTAAGAAAATAACTCAAAAAATATAGTTAAAAATCAACAGATGCGGGCCGGCTCCGTGGCTTAGCGGTTAAGTGTGCGCGCTCTGATGCTGGCGGTCCAGGTTCGGATCCCGGGAGCGCCCCGAGGCACCACTTCTCCGTCCAACGTGAGGCCGAGTCCCACGTACAGCAACTAGAAGGATGTGAACCTATGACATACAACTATCTACTGGGGCTTTGGGGGGAAAAAACTGAATAAATAAAATCTTTAAAAAAAAAAAAAAAAATCAACAGATGAATTAAAATGGTACACTAAAAAATAAGTATTTGACACAAAAGAAATCAGTAAAGGAGATGACATGAGACATGTAGAAAACAAATAGAAAAAACGGCAGACATAAATCCAACCATATCAATAATTATATTAAATGCTAGTGGACTATACTCAAATCCAAAGACAGAGATTGTCAGAGTGGACAAAAAAAAAAGCATAATCCCACAGTAGGTTTTCTATAAGAAACACACTTTAGATTCAAAGACACAAATAGGTTGAAAGCAAAAAGATGGAAAAAGATACATCATGCAAATAATAACCATAAGAAAGTCAGGTTGACTATATTAATATCAGATAAAATAGACTTTAACATTTTAATAACACTAATAGTAATATTAGTAGAAGTGAAGTGGACTATTTCATGATAGAAGAGTCAATAAATCAGGAATACATAACAGTTATAAATGTTTGCACATCTGAAACCAGAGTTCCAAAATACATGAAAAAAAAATGCTCTTGTAGACAACTCATGGGTCTAAGAAGAAACACAATGAAATTAGGGAAAAAAATTAGAACTAAATGATAATGTACATACCTCCTTTCAGAACTCATGGATATAGATAAATGTTATTTGGAGAAAAATGTATGGAATTAAATGCTTATATTTTAAAAGAACAAAGACCAAAAATAAATGAGCTAAGCATCCATTTATGACACTAATAATCTTTTTTTTTTTTTGCTGAGGAAGATTTGCCCTGAGCTAACATCTAGTGCCAATCTTCCTCTTTTGTTGCTTGAGAAGATTAGCCGTGAGCTAACATCTGTGCCAATCTTTCTCTCTTTTGTATGTGGATAGCCACGACAGCATGGCTGATGAGTGGTCTAGGTCCATGCCTGGGATCCAAACCGACAAACCCCGGCTGCCAAAATGGAGCACACTGAACTTTAACCACTATGCCATGGGGCCAGCCCCAACACTAGTGTAATCTTAATATCCACGTGACTCTTTTTTTTCCCAGTTTTATTGATATAATTGACATATAACATTGTGTAAGTTTGAGACGTACAATGTGTTGATCTAATACACATATATTGCAAAATGATTACCACCATAGCATTAGCTAGCACTTCCACTACATCACATAGTTATCATTTCTTTCTTGTGGTGAGAACATTTAGATCTACTCTTTTAGCAACTTTCGTGTACATAATATAGTATTATTAACTATTGACACCAGGCTATACATTATATTCCCAGACCTTATTCATTTTAAAACCATAAGTTTGTACCCTTTGACCAATATCACCCCATTTTCCCCACCCCCAGATCCTAGTAACCACTATTCTACTCTCTGTTGCTATGAGTTTGGCTTTTTTAGATTCCACATATAAATGATATCATACAGTATTTGTCTTTCTGTATCTGACTTATTTCATACAATGCCCTCAAGGTCTGTCCATGTTGTCACAAATGGCAGGATTTCCTTTTTTCTCATGGCTGAACAATATTCCATTGTATATATATACCAAATCTGCTTTATCCATTCATCTGTTAAGGGACACTTAGGTTGTTTCCATAGCTTGGCTATTGTGAATAGTGCTGCAATGAACATGGGAGTGCAGACATCTCTTTGAGAGCCTGATTTCATTTCCTTTGGATATATACCTAGAAGTGAGATTGCTGGATCATATGGTAGTTCTAGAGTTAATTTTTTGAGGAACCTTCATACGGTTTTCTATAGAGGCTTTACCAATTTATATACCCACCAACAGTGTACAAGTGTTCTCCTTTCTCCACATTCTTGCCAATACTTCTCTCTTGTCTTTTTGATGATAGCCATTCTAACAGGTGTGAGGTGATATTTCACTGTGGTTTTGATTTGGATTTGCATTTCCCTGGTGATTAATGATGGTGAGCACTTTTTCATGTATCTCTTGGCCATTTGGAAGTCTTCTTTGGAGAAATATTTATTCAGTTCCTCTGCCAACTTTTTAATCAGTTTGTGTGTTTTATTGCTATTGAATTGTGTGTGTTTTTTATGTATTTTGGATATTAACCTCTTATCAGACATATCATTTGCAAATATTTTCTCCTATTCTGTAGGTTACCTTTTCATTATGTTGATTGTTTATTTTGCTGCACAAAAGTTTTTTGGTTTTATGTAGCCCCACATATTAATTTTTGCCTTTCTTGCTTGTGCTTTTGGTGTCATATTCAAAAAATCATTGCTGAGACCAATGTCAATGAGTTTTTTGCCTATGTTTTCCTGTAGGAGTTTTATGGCTTCAGGTCTTATATTTAAGTCTTTAATCCATTTTGAGTTAATTTTGGGGAATGGTGTAAGATAAGAGGTCAATTTCATTCTTCTGCATGTGGTTATCCAGTTTTTCCAACACCATTTATTGAAGAGACTATTGTTTCCCCCATTGTGTATTTTTGGCTCCCTTGTCAACTATTAGTTGACCATTATGTAAGGGTTTATTTCTGCGCTCTCAATTCTGTATATTGGTGTAGGTTTCTATTTTTATGCCAGTACCATACTGTTTTCATCACTATAGCTTTTAGTATAGTTTGAAATCAGGAAGTTCTGTTCCTCCAGCTTTGTTCTTTTTTCTCAGGATTGCTTTGGCTATTTGGGGTCTTAAGTGGTTCCATACAAATTTTAGAGAGATAGAGAGAGTGGGCAGGTTAGGGTAGGGAGTGGGCTCTGCCAAGGCAGTGCTGATGACCCTGAGGGACTACTTCACAGTGGGGAGGGAAAGCACAAATTAGGGGTGGGTGGTGGGGGAGGTGGTATCTCTAAGGAGGGATGTTGTTTTTTCTATTTCTGTGAAAAATGTCATTGAAATTTTGATAGGGATTGCATTGCAGCTGTACTTGGTTTTGGGTAGTATGGACATTTTAACAATATTAATTCTTCTGGTCCGTGAACGGGAATGTCTTTCTATTTGTTTGTATCTTCTTCAATTTCTTTCATCAAAATCCTACAGTGTTCAGTACACAGATCTTTCACCTCCTTGGTTAAATTTATTCCTAAGTGTTTTATTATTTTTGATGCTATTGTGAATTAGATTGTTTTCTTTATTTCTTTTTCAGATGTTTCATTGTTAGTGTATAGAAATGCAACTGATTTCTGTATGACGATTTTGTATCCTGTAACTTCACTGAATTTGTTGATCAGTTCTAAAAATTTTTTGGTGGTCTTTAGGATTTTCTATGTATAAGATCATATCATCAGCAAAGACAATTTTACTTCTTCCTTCTCAATTTGGATGCCTTTTATTTCTTTTTCTTCCCTGGTTGCTCTAGCTAGGATTTCCAGTACTCTGTTGAATGAAGAGTGGTGAGAGTGAGCACCTTTATCTTGTTCCTGATCTTATAGGAAAAGCTTTCAAACTTTCACTGTTGAGTATGATGTTAGCTGTGAGCTTGTTGTATATTTATTATTATGTCTTTATTATGTGGAGATATGTTCCTTCTATACTCAGTTTGTTGAGAGTTTTTATCATGAAAGGATGTTGTATTTTTGTCAAATGCTTTTTCTGCGTGTATTGAGATGATCATAAGATTTTTGTCTTTCATACTATTAATGTGATGTATCATATTTGTTTATTTGCATACATTGAACCATCTTTGCATCCCTAGAATAAATCCTGCTTGATCATGATCTATGATCCTTTCAATGTATTGTTGAATTCAGTTTGCTAATATTTTGTTGAGAATTTATGCATCTATATTTATCAGGGATATTTGTCTTTAGTTTTCTTGTATTGGCAGTATCAAGGTAATGCTGGTCTTGTAATATGAGTTTGGGAGTATTCTCTCCTCTTCAATTTTTTGGAAGAGTTTTAGAAGAATTCTTCAGCTCCACAATCTCTGCTTGGTTCTTTTTAGTGATTTCTTTCTCTTTGTTAAACTCATTTAATTCTTTTGGGCGGGGGTGAGGAAGATTGGCCCTCAGCTCACATCTGTGCCCATCTTCCTCTATTTTGTATGTGGGATGCCACCACAGCATGGCTTGATGAGCAGTGCATAGGTCCACACCAGGGATTCAAACCCGCGAACCCCAGGCTGCTGAAGCGGAGTTCGTGAACTTAATCACTACACCACCAGGCTGGCCCCTCATTTAATTCTTGTATTGTTTTCCTGATTTCCTGTTGAGTTGTCTTTCTGTGTTTTCTTGAAGCTCGTTGGGTTGCCTTAAAACAGCTATTTTGACTTCTTTATCAGGTAAATCATAGATCTCCATGTCTTTAGATTTGGTTACCAGAAGATTATTGTGATTCTTCGGTGGTGTCATATTACCTTGATTTTTCATGTTCCTTGAAGTTTTGCATTGGTGTCTTCACATTTGAAGAAGCAGTCACCTCCTGCAGTCTTTACTAACTGCATTTGGGAAAGAGAGACCTTCTATCAGCCCCATTAGAGACTCTGAGGCTATCTCAGACCTTCTATAGGTACACCTGCTCCATGCTTCTTACTCCCTCTTGTGGCAGAACTCTTAAGCTTACATGCCTTCTCTGGATCCTGCAATGCACCAGGCCCCGTGCTCACAGCCTCTCTTTTGTTTTCCCATACATGGCTCTAACACTCATGTTTGTGGTCTCTCCCTGGCCTGCAGATTCAGCCAACTTTCGGCATGTGCTCTCTGGCAGTCTACCAAAACCCACTCATGCACAGGGAGCTGGCCACAAAGTGGGGTGAGGCATGTGGAGTGCTGTGGATGCCAGTGGGCCAGTTGGGGTTGATCTGTGGGTGAGGTGCTCCCAGCAGTTCGTGGGCAGGCTTTTTTATGGAATCTGCAAGGCAGTTAGGATCTGTGTTTCTTTAGTGTCTTCCAAGAGTTCTATTTGCCCTCTCTCCGCCTCTTCCCACCCTCCGAATCATAGGGCTCTCAATTTAGTACTCTGAATGGGGTCAGAAAGAAATAAGCCCCTTTGGGCAGTATCCTGCATAGTTGGGGAAGCAGGGTGATCACTCCCGTGATCTCCTGTTCATCTGCAGGATAAACCAAGAGCCAAAGAAGATCTTTCTTGGCCCTAACGGTGCCAGCTTGGGGGGGGGGATGACGTTAGATGAAGTCAAACTGTTCTTCTTACCATCTCCAGTGCATTCAAACTGATATTTTTTGGCTCCAATGGAGTGCTGGAACTTCTCCTCTGGAAACCTGGATTTCCACAAAGGATCTCTTGTCTGTGAGTGACTGTCTTAAGTCAGTGTTCACCAAGGGCTCCCAGATCACGACTAAGAGGAGCCAGTTCACAGGCCACCACAGAGTCCACAGCCAGGATCGAGGTCTGTCTGCCCACGGGTTAGCGAGACTCATCCTGGATTCCTTGGCATATGGTGCTGTATCCCACAGCTCCCTCAAGGGATTTTTGTCTGTGGATGGATACTGAATTTTTGTTGTTGAGGGGTGGGACAAAAATGAGGGATATCCTATGCTGGTATGATGCTGATGTCACCGCCTATTTTCTTAATTTCTCCTTATTCTAGTGTATAATTCTACACTGACAGCTTTTTTCTTTCAGTACCTTACAGATATCATCTCGCTTTTCTTTTGTTGCTTGTTCTCTGGAAGCAGAGCCCAAGACAGAGATTTTTAAGTGAAAGTGATTTAATGGCTTTTACGCTAAGTGATATGGGGAGCTAGTGGTGAGTTTTGAGTAAAAGGGGGAATGAAATAACTTAGATTTTAAAATAATCATTTTGGCTGCTGTTGTTAAAAGTAGATGGAAAGGGGTTGTGGATGGAGTAAGATAAGTTAGAAGCTATTGCAATAATCTAGGGGTGAGAGAATTGTGGCTTGGAACAGGTGGTAGCAGTGGAGAAGGCAAGATCTGCTTGGCTTCCAGATATATTTTGGAAGCAGAACTGACAGAATTTGCTGCCAGATTTGCTGTAGTATATAAGAGAAAGAGAGGCTTAAAGGAAGACACCAAAGTTTTTGGTATAGTATTAGAAATAATGGAGGCGCCAATACTAACATGGAGAAGACTAGGGGTAGATTTTTTTGCAGGGAGAAATACAAAGTTTTCTTCTACCTGAAGAACTTCCTTTATGATTTCTTTTAGTACAAGTCTGCTGGAAATGAATTATCTCCATTTTTGTTTGTTTAAAAATGTCTCTTTTGATTTAATTTTTTAAAACAGCTTTATTGAGGTATAATTGTCCTAAATGAACTGCACAAATTTAAAGTTTCCAATGTGATAAGCTTTGACATAGGTACACGCCTGTGACACCATCACTACAATCAAAATAATGCACATACCCATAACCCCAAAAAGTTTTCTCAAATCCCTTTGTAACTCCATCCTAGCCCCTGCTTCTCTAGGCAAGAAGTGATCACTTTCTGTGAGTACAGATTAGTTTGCCTTTCGTAGAATTTTGTGTAAATGGAATTATACAGTATGTACGCTTTTGTATCTGGCTTCTTTCACTCAGCATAATTATTTGCGTTTCCCTCAGGTTGTTGCATGTATTGATAGTTCATATACCACAATTTGTTTATCCATACCTGTTGACGGACATACAGGTTGTTTCCAGGTTTCAGCCACTACAAATAAACCTACTGCGAACCTTTCCATGCACGTCTTTGTTTGGAAATATGCTTTCATTTCTCTCGGGTTTTGCCTTAATTTGGCCAGTGCAGAATTTTAGGTTGCCCGATTTTTTTCTTTCAGTACCTTATAGATAACACCTGGCTTATAAATCTGAGGCAAGTCTGCTGAAATTCTTATCTTTGTTCGTCTCTGTGTAATGTGTCTTTTTTTCCTCTGGTTGATTTAAAATTTTTTCTCTTTTTCATCGGGTTTTAGCAATTTGATTATGACATGCTTTATGTGGTTTTTCTTCATGTTTGGAATTTATTAATCTTCTTGGAACTATGGGTTTTTAGTTTACACCAAGTTTGGAAAGTTTTGACTATTAATTCTTCACATATTTTTCTGTCTTTCCTTGCCTCCTCTCCTTCTGGGACTCCAATGACGTGTATATATTTGACTACTCAATATCATCCCAGAGGTCGATGATGCTGTGTGTATTTTTTTTCAGATTTTTTCTCTGTGTGTTTAATTTGGGTGGTTTCTAATGCAATATCTTCAAATTCACTTGTTTTTCTTCTGCAGCGTCTAATTTGCTATTACTGCCATCCAGTGTATTTTTCATTTCAGATATTTTTTATTGCTATAATTTCAACATGAGTCTTTTTAACTATCTTAATTATCTTTCCCCATCATGTTCATGTTTTGTTTTTGTTCTTGAGCATATGGAGTATATTTATAACGGCTGTTTTAATTTCATTGTTAGCTAATTCTATTATGTGTGTCATTTCTGAGTCTATTTCTATTGAGAGCTTTGTTTCCTCGCTATAAGTCACATTTTCCAACTTCTTTGTATGCCTGGTATTTTTTTGTTTTGGATGCCAGACTGTGAATTTTACATTATTGAGTGCCAGATTTAATGTATTGCTTTTAATATCTTTGGGCTTTGTTCTGGGACATGTTGAGTTACTTGGAATTAGTTTGATTCTCTCAAGGCTTTAATTCAGGACTAATTTAACCCCACTGCTAAGGCAATACACTTCTGAGGACATTACCAGATGTCCCACATATTAGGAGATCTTTCTACCCTGGCTGATGCAAACACAGATTATAATCAGTTCTGTGTGAGCCCTGTAGATTGTTCCACCTACCCTTTCCTGTGCTTCTTTCCCAGCTTTGGGTAGTTTCCTCACACAAATGTACAGACCAGCCCTCAGCCCAAGACTCAAAGTGACATGTCTATAAATCATCACAGATCTTTCTCTCTGCATCTCTCTCCTATTATTTTTCTAGATGTCTTGGCCTCCTCAAACTCCAGTATATGTCTCCTCAACTCAGCAAGACTACTAGGCTCTAGTTGGGGTTCCTCCTGGCACTGTGACCTGTAAACTCCACGGGACAGTAAGCTGGGGCAATGATAGGGCTCATCTCACTTGTTTCCCTTCACTCAGAGAGATCACTATCCTGTGCTGCCTGTTGTTGAATGCCTGAAATCTCCTCTTTCATATATTTGTCTCATTTTCATGTTGTTTAAGAAAGTGAAATATGTGGACAGAAATACATACAGGTAGGCAAATGTGGCTGTGGCAGTTTAGAATTTTTGTTTTTATTGCTTATATTGTTTTAGTGAAATAAGTTGCAAAATCATGGGCTTAGAGTGGGGATAGGAAAAGAAATATTAGAGGTTTGAAGGGAGAGAAAGTATAACATAACCATCTAGGAGAGTGGCAGAGCAAAAGGACTAGGTAAATAGAACATGGCTGTTGTGCAGCAGTTAAGAATCTTCTTGAAACTAGTGATCATGAATTCCAAGTCAAGAGTACTGGTTTTGTTTTTCTCCAGACATGTTTAGCTATGTAGTACAAGTACAAAATAGTTGGATTTAATCACGTTTGTGATTTTTTTCTGACACTTGGAAATAAGGCAAAACTGTGAGTCCAATGTCCTTCTTTGTCATATGGTGATGAAGGCCATTCAAGGGTTACCTAGGGGAATGAACTTAGTTCGACTCACTGTTAACTATTGATAAGGGTCCCAGATAATATATGAAGTTGCATATTAAGTTGTAGTTTTTTGTCCAGTAGAGATGCAAATAATTTCTGCCTAGTGGAACACAGTTTATAACTCTTGTTGCACGTTAACTGGGTTTGTTTCTTCTCTAGCAATCTTATACTGAGCTTCTTAAATGCTCTTTGAACTGGTCACAATTTCTTCCTAATTCCTTTATTAATTAATTAGTTGAATAAAATATTTGATCTTCATTCATTTAATTTTTGCATCAGAGTCCAGTTAAAAAAAATTTTTTTTAAATTATACTTTCATACAAGGGATACAACAAAATGAGAGAGAGGGAAGGGGACTGAGGCTGTATGCAAGGGAGTAAATATAATGATTGACCATAGACTTTCACCTGGGAAAGGAGGTAAATGAGGATATGAGGGGAACAAGGGTCAGTGAAAAGGTGGAAAAAAACAATACCTTGTAGGTTTTGGTGTAGTAGAAGATTCTTGGAGGCCAGGTACTAGAGGAAGTAAGCTAGGAAGATAGATAGTGATGATTAGAAATTGATAAAATGAATGATTATTGGTAAAAATAAAATCTATAGTATGACCTTTGGAGGAGATGAGGTCAAGGAACTGGGGAGTCAATTTATTGGGAAGATTAATTATATTAACATCATCAAGAACCATAGGGGAGTAAATTGGGGAGGACCACAATGAGTCAAGAGTTAAAATCTTCAAGAAATGAAGGAATGTAATCAGAGGGTTGATAAGTGACTGTCACAAGGAAGAACAGTAGGCAGCATAATATAATGACATAATATCAAAGCCAGATGTTTTTAGAGAGGAGGAGGGAGAATGGTCTAGAAGCAGCAAAAAGGAGCAATGAGGACATCACCACTTCCCCCCAGAGAGGGTCCAGAGAGATGTGGAAGAGAAAGCAGCCCCTATTTGTGAAAGCTGCAGGAGCAGCTTTATCCGAGCCGTATCCTCAGCAAGGAGGCAACTTTCAGTGAGGGAAAGAAGATGAAGGAAACATTCAGAGGAGAAGTTGAGCATATAGCAAGTTTTGCTGCTGATGGACAGTGAGTTTCAAAAGGCACACTGAAGTTTTTTCAGGAGGTAAGGAACAGTAGGAGATGGGGTCAGAAAAGGGGATGTGTGGGGTCATATAAGGATTAGAGTCTGGGGGATGGGGACGAACAGGGAGACCTGGGATTTTGGAGGAACCAAACTCAAGCAATGCTAAAAGACAGAATGTAAAGAGCCTTGATGGTAATGGTGAGGTGAGCGGGGGGAGGTCTTGCTAGGAACACACAAAGATTTAGGGTGTCTCACTCGAACCCCTGCTTGATGCTAAAAGGCAAGCAGAAGGCCACTTGTACACCAAGCAAGGGGCTCGCTGTGCCTGTGGAAACACGATTTTTGGAGCACGGGTGTACCATTAGGAAACAGCTGGAAATGATGTAGATAAGAAATGTGGTGACTGATTATTGAGAGTTTGCATAGCATGGAGTTTTAGGCTTTGGATGTCAGCATGGAAATCCACTGAGTAGTGAAAAGGTGAAATTTGTGTTTAGGAATATTGGTCTGGAGGTAAAGGGGTTGAAGCTCGAGGGTGAGAAAGACCAAGCAGCTGCTGTAATCCGAGGATGAAGCCATGAAAACAAGGACAAGGGGGCAGTCATGGATAGAGAGAGAAAGGAGTGGATCTAGAGACATTTTGAGAGGGGAATCTGTTGGACATTGAGGCAGTTAGATGCTGGCGATTAAGAAGAAAGGAGCATCAGTGATGGCTGAGGCTTCAATTTTGGGTGACTAGGAGAATAGTAACATTCATAGGTGACAGTAGGACATCCAAGGATACATTTTGCCAGCAGTTGGAGATATGGGACCAGCTTTAATTTGGAATAGCTGCCAGGCTGTACTTGGTAGATTTTAAAGGGATGGTAAGAGCATTTAATTTAATCTAATACCTCCACCCCCACCTTGAACTTCACTGAAAGCAATCTTTCAGCGTCTAGTGTTTCTCCTTTCTCTTTCACGGGGCTGGGTGAAACAACCTCCCATTCTTTTCTTGTGTTTTTGTTTGGCTTTGAGAAAAAGGACATGTTCAGGGAATATTTGGTGCTGCAAAACCTAAAGTATTTGCAGGGGTTGGGGCAGGATCACAATTAGAATCCACTAGGGATGAACGGCCACTCAGCATGGAGAGATGCTCCTGAATCTCATGACTGCTCCCCAGGCACCTCTTCTGTCCATAGCCTCAACTTGACAGGCTGTCTGGGGGTCAGGAGGGACTTCCAGGCAGCCATGTTCCTTTTTCAGTTCAACACCACACCCATTTGGGGAAAAAAAAAGAGGGAGAGGAGATTATGGGAGAGACTGCTTGAGCTGAGAGGAAATGGCATTGGATATAAAAAGGGAATTGGAAGAAAAGAAAGAATTGTGTGAATTGGCCATAATTAAATAGAAAAAATATTAAATTCTAATACTACAAGACCTTAAAAAATTAGTTTGCTTCTCCATAGCACAGGCCTTCTCTCTGTTTTCCTGTTCTGACTTCCCTCACTCACGCGTGGCTATATGGTATTGGTGGCTTAGGAAGAAGAAAGGTGCTTCTTCACTTTTAGATCCAAGGTGGCTGATTGTTTTCAACTTGCATGACAACTCTGATTTGTAGTGAATACCTGGAATGCTATAGTGAGATAGATTTTAAGCCTAAGTCTGGGTGCAGCAGGAAGAATGTTGAAATCAATGAGCGATGTCTGCTGTGGAGGTGGGAAGACCATCAGTGCCTCGATTGCCATACTTTCACTTTAGACAATCCTCTACGCAGAGAACCACTCTCCTTTCCAATTCTATTACCTTCATAACTCATTTCTTGTTTGCTCCCACCCCTTTCTTTCCTTCAGAAGCCTTTATTGTGACTCCAGGTGATGAGTTCATGGAGGAGCACTGTGTGTTCTTCTAGTACCTTCCCACAGACTTCTCAGTTACCAAAATATCTGAACCCCTGAGGAGTGTTCAGGTTTTACCCTTCCACTAGTTGGGTGGCATGATTTTGAGCTCTGACTATTTGGCCTCACTGTTCAGGCAGCAGTGGGCCAGTGGGAAATGGGAAGCAGCTGAGAACTGGGATGTTCAGTTTCCAGAACATTACCCAGACATAGGCTGGCCCCAACAGGAGGCTGGCAATGCAAATCCTATTATCCCAGAGGATTCTGAGACTTCACCTCTTTCCATGCTGGAATTGAGAACAGAGGTGTCCAATCTGGAGAGCCAACGCTGAGATCCATCAGGCTTCCGCACGCCCTCAGCTAGCAGCCAGTGACAAGCAGTCACAATCCAGCTCTAGGGAGAAGGGAGTCCCAGTAAAGTTGGTTGGTATGCTAAGCATGATTCTAGTTCCAGCAGGTGCAGGAACAAAACTCGGAAATGTCAATATGCCTGGCACATGAAGAGATGGTCAACATCACTAATTATTAGGGAAATGCAAATCAAAACTACAATGAGATATCACTTTACACCCATCAGAATGGCTATAATTAACAAGACAAGAAATAACAAGTGTTGGAGAGGATGTGGAGAAAGCGGAACCCTGTTATACTGTTGGTGGGAATGCAAATTGGTGCAGCCACTATAGAAAACAGTATGGAGATACCTCAAAAAATTAAAAATAGAAATACCATAAGATCCAGCTAACCCACTGCTGGGTATTTATCCAAAGAACATGAAGTCAACAATTCAAAGAGATTCATGCATCCCTTTGTTCATCACAGCATTATTCACAATAGCCAAGAGGTGGAGGCAACTCAAGTACCCATCAACAGATGAATGGATAAAGAAGATGTGGTATATATACATATTGGAATACTACTCGGCCATAAAAAAGACAAAATTGTGCTATTTGTGACAACATGGATGGACCTTGAGGGTATTATGCTAAGTGAAATAAATCAGCCAGAGAAAGACAAACACCGTATGATTTCACTCATATGTGGAAGATAAACACATGGATAAGGAGAACAGATAAGTGGTTAACAGAAAGGAAGGGAGTAGGGGGAGGGCGAAAGGGGTAAAGGGGAACATATGTATGGTGACAGATAAAAACTAGACTGTTGGGGGTGAACATGATGCAGTGTATACAGAAACTGAAATATAATAATGTACACCCGAAATTTACACAATGTTATAAGCCAAAATGACCTCAAAAAAAAAAAATATGCCTGGGTCCCCCTCCCAGAGTGGGGCATGGGACCTGGGGTTAGGATTTTTCAAAGCTTTCCACGTAACTCTCATATGCAACCAAGGTTGGAAACTACTGTTCTACGCCACTTTCCAGGTCACCACCCAGCCTTCCACTTCATTACACACTGCTGAGAGCAAAATCTACGAGACTGCCTCACTCACCTGCACACTCCTCCCTCCTCCAGACTGTAAACTCTACGAGGAGTGGTTGAGCCATGTACTCATCTGTGTCTCTCCCAAGTCTCGAGTGTTTGACCCTTAGCTCTCCCTCCTGGGTAAGCTGTTCTTCCCGTGGTTCCCATCATCTTTTGTTACTTGCAACTACAGCCCACCTACCTCTGTCCCAGCCTCGAGGACCCAACTCCAGCCATGCCTGCTGCCTCAGCTTCTCTCTCTGGGAGGGTCCGAGAGTGATCACCTTTGTTTCCATATCATTTGTGTAATATTCTCCATGACTCTACACACATTAGTTGGTTACCTTTTCCTCTCTATCAATTTGCACGGCAGAATGGATCAAAACCAAACCGAGTTTTCAGAATAGACCCGAGTTAACTCAATCAGCAGCCGAGTGGACTCAATTACCTTTCAGTTTCCTTCCAGCTCTCACATCATTTGATACATCACAAATAGAGTAAAATCATCATCACCATCACCATCACCATCACCACCATCACCATCATTACCTGGACTGAGGGGGAAACCAGTATTTAAATTAGTAAAAAAAAAAAAAATCTGAAGCATACAATGTTTCAAAACTGCACTTGTTTCATGTATTAAAGAGTAATTGAGACTCATTGCTAACTATTACCAAATTCATGAAGTTTATGTGCCAATTCCTTTAGACATATGACAAGTTTGAAGTATAATATTAAGAAGGAGGACACTAAATTATCACTATTTGTGAACAATATGCTTAGATGTAGAAAACAAGAGGATCGACTGAAATTGCTTTTAGAATTAATGACAGTTGTGTAGTCAGATTAAAATAAAGATAAAGAAATGGAAACTGAGGAAAATCACTAGTGCCTAGATGGTTTAAACATCCTTTAAAAATCTCATTTATTCTTTTTAATTGACTTCGCACAGCCCTGCTTCACAATAGAGCAAAAATAAACTTCGGCCACATCTATGTTGATGATTTTATATTGTAAATATTGTACTAGAAGAACGTAACTATTAAGAGACATCTTTCATCCTTTTGAAATACATATAAATATCAAATCATTATATTATAGATCTGAAACTAATATGTTATATGTCAAGTATATCTCAATTAAAAACAAAAAGACATCTTTCTTTGGCAGCATTTGTGAGGTTGAGAATCTGTCGAACTAGGGGCAAAGCTGAAATTCAGCACTGGTCTGGCTCTCTAGTGCCCCTGCCCACTGCTTCTCTGGAACTCCTCTCCCAGCCTCGCTATTATCCAACAAGTCAAAGTTTAAAGGTCTACACAGCAGGGGCCAGCAGAACTACCATCTTCCTGCACTGCACTCCTGACTAATAGGATCTATTTGAGGATGGCATCATTGCTTATTTTGTGTAGAATCTAAGCAGTGATCCAATTCAAGGATGACCCGTCTCCCACAGGAGCAGTCCTCCCAGTTTCTCAAGATCAATTATTATAGACTGGTCTCATGACTCAGCCCGAGAAAAGGGATTCCATTCATCTACTTGTGTTCACTTTTTATTTTAATAGGTATTTGCTCGGTATCCAGGATTCTTCTATGTTTGTAAGTTCATCTTATTATTTTTAAGCAATATTTTATAAGTTGAAATTAATCTTATGGAGTTCTATATCTTTTAGGGCAATTTCTCTTCCCCTTAAAATACAAGGACCATATTCTAGTTTTCATTTTGTGGAGTCAAAAGCATACAGATTTAAGAAATGTCTATGATTTAAACACTTCCTTATTATTCCATGAATTCTTGGGAAATTACAAAATGCCTTTTGGATAGCAGGTAAGAGGGGTGGGATATAGTTATAGGAAGGCACTCCTGTACTGATGTATTATCTGTGGCAGTCAAGAGTGTGTTGATGCTTGTACTAGCCTCCCTTTCCAATCTGTGAAAACTGAAATTTCTCATTAGGCCACCAGGTGGCGGATTAATTGCAGGAGAAAAAACTAGTACAAAAGCAACAGAAATTTCTTCAGCTAAAGTAAAATAAAGAAATATCCTGTCCCCACATTATCAGTCCCTGTGTGTTAGACCTCTCTGATCAGGAGTTACACTTGATAAAAAACCAGAGGTTTTAAAGCCTTTCTTAAGTGTTTTACTATTCCATTGAAAGAAAAAAAATGCAAAACCCTCTGCCCACTTCATAATGATCTTCCCGAACACACAGCTTTCTTCAGTCCTACCTGGCAAAGGCCTCTCATGGAGGCCCCAGATATGACTCCAGGCACTCAGGAATTTTCAACCCTCTGTCCTTGTGAATCAATTGGATGATTTACAATGGTGTCTTCCTTCTTAGTGCCCATAAGTCCTGTCAGTGTTGATTCACTGCCCACCGTGGCTGGGCTTGGTGTCCTTTCCAGGACTCCTACAGCTGGTCTTACCTGGCCTCCCTGCCTCCGGTCTCTTCCCCTTCCAACCCACTGCCACCAGAGCCACCTTTCTAGATCTCAGAACTGATCACATCACTCTCCTGCTCAAAAGCTCACATCTCACTGTGTGGGATCAAATGCAAACTCCAAGGTACATCACACAGGCCTTTCCAACCTGGTCCTCAACCAGACTTACACACACCCACACACACACACATATAACACACACACTCACATCTAATTCAACAATACAGACATTTTGGCTGTCTGCCAAACATGCTATTTTTTTTCATGTCTCTGAGTTTGCATATGTTGTTTCCTCCATCTGGAATGCTCTTATTTGCTTGTGTCTGGCAACCACCCAGTCCCATCTGTGTATCTTGCTTGATGATCTTAGGTGGACCTATGGTTGTTCCCGCCTATCTGACCTCAGCACTGTTTGCTGAGACTCCTCGCATGAACTCATCTCATTGATACACAGATGATAGAATTTTATGTCTGCTTTTCTCACTAAATGTAATCTCTTTGTGCAAGAGAATGAAATGAGTGGTGGGTAGGATGTTATTTCCAAATAAATTTCCGGAAAGCATCAAGGGGGGAGGTACAGTGTCTTGTCTGGTACACAGGACTGTTACCTGCAAGGCTATAAAGGGATAGAAGGAAAACAATGGCTCTGGGTGCTGAAAGTCATTGGTTGGACAGATATTACTGATGCCTTCCTCCACGGGGACCCTGGGGCCAGGGAGGGTGAGCAGAATGGCTTCTGGACAGCCAGCGAGGGACCAGGCTCCAGGAGTGGGGAGAACCATAGAAGCCAGCTCCTGTCTTCTATGCAACAAAGAAATATGGACACTGAATCTGTTCCACAGCAGCAATGCTCCTCCCCACATTTTCTAAACTCTCGTGCTTTCCTTCTCTCTGCCCTGCCTTGTCTTCTCCAAGATGCAGTGAATACACACCTGCATCTTTCATCTTAATTAGATAGGATTTTCCGGAGGGTTTTTAGCACTGAGAGTTTTTAACAGTTATCATTCATTGTCTCTTGAGCTAATTGCAGAATGTTTTGGAACGTCTGAGGGCAAAACTTGGACAAATATGCTGAGTTAAGCTGACTAGTCATTAAAAAATCAAAATATATCCTACTCTGGGCCCCTTTACACTATCATAGATCTGTAATATTTTCAGAAGTTTCTGTGTTTCTGGTCATTTGCGTACTAAGTAGTCCTCCTGTGAGTGTGATTATCAGTGGGGAATATGGTTGGTTCCATGCCCATCAAAATTTTAATAGGAAAAAAAAATCAAAAACTAAAAATGTAACAAAATATTGACCTATTTAGTGGACTGATGATCCCATTGTGAATTATCTAGGTCCTCAGTTTTTTCATTTTTGCTGCTCATTTTAACAAAACAAATCTTGAGCATGGAGTAAAAAAAGAAAATATTTCAGACCTGACTCGGCCGCTTTCAACTTGTGTAACTTTGGGTAAGTCGTGCAACATCTCTGAGTCTCAGTTTCCTCATCTGAAAAATGGGGGTAAAACCTGCTTTGCTTCCCACAGGGGCATGCTGTGAGGCTCATAATGAGAAACATGTTTTTAAAAATGCTTTAAAAAGTATCTTTAAAAAAAAATTTCCTGGCTTGTTACTACTACCACCAGGAGGGAATGGAAAAAATGAAAGGAGATAGAATCAAAAAATCTACTTGGTACCTCACCCTGATGAGAGAAGATTAAAATTGCTATCTCCAATGAGATGTTGGGATCATCAGTGGCTTTCTTTTGCCCTTTCAAAGACATTTTATGTAGAGCAAAAACAGAAAGCAAATTTCTACAACCGAAGGGAGAACAAAATCTTTGTGTTAAGTTACGTAGGATCAGCCACAGAGGGAGAAATGATTTGTAAAGCTAGGCCACCCTATCCTCAGGCTGGCTTCTCCCTCTCTAAACAGGTCTCACCACCTCTAAAAACGCATTTTATTCTGTAGAAAATGTAAATTTGTGTTTATTCGCTCATTCAGTGTTGAATGGTTATATGTTCTCGTGCCTACAATTTTATGACGAGGTCTCTATAGTTGTGTTGGCAGGCAGGACTCACTCTGTGTACTCGAGCTTGCCCTGCCCATCATCCTGAGCTATAGCTCTACCTGCAGCTGGAGCAGAGTTGAAAGATGACCCAGACCAAGTTACATAGAGACTGAGCCTTCCCACCTTGCAAGAAGGCAATTCTTGGGCAAAGAGCTCCAGGGACCTTGAGAGTCTGCCAAGCAGAGAGATGAGTACACAGCTCCCCAGCCATGACACAGAGGTGACGTGACTGGTCTCTCCCACCACAAACTTGGGCAAAATTCTGCCAATTCATCCTCACACAGCAGAATTCTTCCTGGGGACCTGGGAACACCCTAGACTATGTGACACAGAGAGGGAGCGCTGTGGCCTGAATGCTGGCTTTGTTCAGGGCCCCATCTCCACCTTTGCGTGATGGGAGGAGCCACTTAGCTCCAAGATGCAGATAAGGGATTGAGGGGTGAATCCACTGGTCTTGTTACATTTTGCTGTGTTAATTCCCATTGAGAAAACTGTTTCAGGGCCAGCCCTGTGGCTTAGCAGTTAAGTGTGTGCACTCTGCTACTGGTGGCGCGGGTTCGGATCCTGGGTGCACCCGGGATGCACCGCTTCTCCGGCCGTGCTGAAGCCGCATCCCACATACAGCAACTAGAAGGATGTGCAACTAGGACATACAACTATCTACTGGGGCTTTGGGGAAAATAAAAGGAGGAGGATTGGCAATAGATGTTAGCTCAGAGCCGGTCTTCCCTAGCAAAAAGAGGAGGATTAGCATGGATGTTAGCTCAGGGCTGATCTTCCTCACAAAAATAAATAAATATATAAATAAAACTGTTTAAAATAAAAAAAGAAACCTGTTTCATCCAATAGGCTCTTACTTCTAAGAGAAAGAGATTCCTGTGGGTTGACTATAAATGTTTTTTGGGGCTTCTTACCAGGGCCCAGGGGAAAAGTAACACCCAGCAGCCTGGAGAGGAAGGTGCCCTCACCACATAACATGACACATGTGCACACACTGTGTAGTTTGTTTCTTGGTTTTACTTTTCTCCAGGAAGAAAGCCTGGATTAGAGATGTGTGGAGAGAAGGAAGAGCTGAAGATTCCCAACAACTTCAACCATTGCTCAGCCCCAACTAATTGGTGGTCTTCAACCTTACCTCACAACTCCCCATCCTTCAGGACTCAACTTCCCTCTCACCTTCTGCCTGTGGGCTGGTTGATCCGCCATTAGCTCTCCTGTCAGGTGCTTCTCCTCTCCTGGACTAAGAGTCAGTGAGGACAGGCTCTGTTTTGTGTGGTTATATCACCCAGTGGCTGACACAGTATGAGCTCAAGATAATTTGTGGAATGAGTGGGTGAATTCCTAGCCCTTATCGTGGTCTATTGTAATGGCCTGTTTTCTCGTCACTCTCCCCCACTAAACTGGATGTTTTGTTAGGGCAGGAGCTGTCTGCCTGTTCACCAGGACTGTGTATCCAGTGCCAAGGGTAGCACCAGACCATAAGGATTTAAAATATGGAAGGAAGGGACAGAGGGATTTTGATCCTCTAAGAGTTTGTCTTCTAGTTGGGGAGGTCAGATGAACACATATGGAATAATCTGAGAACAAAAAGTGGCTGCGCTGATAGCTGTGACATTCAGAAGGTGCGAGATGCCCAGAGAAGGAGAGAGGGTGTGAGACGGAGATGGATTGCCGGGGGACTGAGGGGACGAGAAAGCTCTGCCCCAGGAAAGACTGGCCAGGGGGACCAACTGTGTGAGCAGAGTTTGGTGGGGACAGTATTGGGAGTTGGGAGGTTTCTGAAAGGAAGGGAAGTATTGCTGACTGATCTAAGGCAACTAAATTAGGTCACAGACATCGAGTGATTAAAGATGACTGAGAGCGCTAGGTCTCTTTCCCCCAACCTCACTTCCTGGAGCTGGGCTACTATGAAAACAAATGGAATTCAACCTCCCAGACAAGGCTGTCTTAGCAGGCAAGGCAACGATAGTGACACCTTTTCCAGTAAACTCACTTCCAGTGCTCTAATCTCTGGGCACTTGATAGGTGCTTTGCATGAAAGGTTCCCTCAAAATAGAAAATATAACAGCATTTTAGTGGCAGGAGAATGCACTAGACTTCTAGTTGGATCAGCAGACAGAATCCTCTCTTACATGATGGAATACAAACCCAAAGGGAATCCTAGGCCTGAGTTGCCCTCCAAAGAGAGTTAGGCTACTGCAATCACTAGTTTCTTATTCCTAATTCATGCAAGAACGGGGATTTCTTAGTACTAATGTTCCACCAGTGAAACAGTATTTCTAATTCCCTTTGTGTAAACCACCCCTCCTCCTAGTGCATATTCACGTGGGGAGTGTGGAGACCTGATCTCCAATGCTAACCAACCCCCTTGCAGTGTTTATTTCTGATTAAGGCTCTTCAAATGATACTAACCATCCCTCAGATTTGAGAAAACTAATGTACCCACCTATATGTTACACAGTGCCTACGGTGAAATATTTAAAAGTAAATTACAGACAACATCACAGAGAATTGTGAACATTTCTGAGTTTAGAGGGACTTGGCACTATTGTGCATGTGGGGAGAGGGTCCTCTTGGGCAGTGAGGAGAGACTGGCACCTGAGTGCAGAGGCACCACAACCAGCTGGCTCGACTACAAATGTGTCAGGGATCTCCCTCTACTCCCCAGCCCTCCTCCTCCTCAGTTCCTGCCTTATCATCTTTTGTCCTGAATGATTTTAACAGCTCCCTAACCAATTTCCCTGCCTCAAATATTTTCTCATCACCCTCCTCCCTCCCCCCAGACAAATCCATTCTCTTCATAACCATCAGTGTATTCCCGCTAAAACACAATCTGATATGCAATTTGATGGTTTAAAACCTTTCAATAGTTTTTCCCCTCTCTACAGAATGAAGTCCAAACTTCTTAACTCTTTAGCTTGGCTTAAATGCCCTCTATAATTTACCCCCAGCATTTTCTGCAGCCTCATATACTACCACCTCCTGTCACCTCCTGCTTTGCTCTTGACACTTAGATCAGGGTGGACTGTTTAGGGTTACCATCTTGCCCACCTCATCTTGTTCATGCCTCAGTACTTTCAAGTCAAATGTTCCCTCTTTGTCACACTCATCCTACCCCGTATGACCAATCCCTACTAATCTTGTAATAATTTTTCAGGATACAAGAGGAATATACAAAAATCAATTGTATGTCTATATACAAGCATTGAATAATTGGAAATGGAATTAAAAATTACAGAATTGTTTATAATAGCATCAAAAAACAAAGTGCTTGGCAATAAATTTGACAAAATATATGAAGTCTTATAAGCTAATAACTACAAAACTTTGATGAGAAAAAGAACTAAATAAACGGAGAGAGATCCTGTGTTCATGGATTAGAAGATTCAATATTGTTACAATGTTACCTTTCCCTAAATTGATTTATAGGTTGCAATCCCAATCAAAATCCCACCAGGCTTTTTTGTAGATATTGACAAACTGATTCTAAAATGTATATGGAAAACTAATGGTTCTAGTGTAGCCAAACAATCTTGAAAAAGAAGTATAAAGTTGGAAGGCCCATAATACCTAATTTCAAGACTTACTATAAAGCTGCAGTAATGGAGACAGTGTGGCACCAGCCCAAGGATAGACCTATAGTTAAATGGAGCAGAATAGAGAGTTTAGAAATAGACCTTGACATATACAGTCAATTGGCTTTGACAAATGTGACAAGATAATCCAATGGAGAAGGAATAGTCTTTTCAACAAATGGTGCTGGAACAATTGGATATCCACATGTAAAAAAATAAATAAAATGACACTCTGCCCTTACTTCACACCATAGGGAAAAATTAACTCAAATTGGATCATAGACCTAAATGTAACCTAAAACTATACCACTTCTAGAAGAGAAAATAGAAGAATATATCTATGATTTTGTGTTAGGCAAAATTTTCTTAAAAAGGACACAAAAATCACAAACCATGAAATTAAAAAAATGCTAAATTCAACTTTATCAAAATTAAAATATTCCATTTGAAAGCCACTGTATTGGTCAGGGTTCTCCAGAGAAACAGAACCAATAGGATATGTATATACACATGAGGGATGCTGATGGTGTAGATTACAGTCCAGGTCTGAAGGCCTGAGCACCAGGAGCACCAAGGGCAGGAGAAGATTGATGTTCCAGCTCAGCAATTGGCAGGAAGAAAAAGGGAAGAATTCCTCCTTTGCCTGCCTTTTCTCCTATTCAGGCAGTGGCTTAGATGATGCCCACCCACTTTGGAGAGGGCAATATATTTTACTGAGTCCACCAGCTTAAACGGTAATCTCATCTGGAACCACCCTCACAGACACACTCAGAAATAATGTTTTATCTGAACACCCCTTGACCACCCAAGTCGACACATAAAATTAACCATCCAACCACTGTTAAGAAAATGAAAAGACAAGTCAGAATCAGAGTGAAAAGGTTGGTAGAACATACATCTAGTAAAGAACTTGTGTCCAGAATACATAAAGAACTCTCAGAAACAAAACAGAGAATTCAATTAAAAATTGGGCAAAACAGGCCCAGGCCCGTGGCCTAGCGGTTAAGTGCACGCACTCTGCTGCTGGCGGCCCAAGTTCGGATCCCGGGCGCGCACCAACGCACCGCTTGTCCGGCCATGCTATAGCGTCATCCCTCATAAAGTGGAGGAGGATCGGCATGGATGTTAGCTCAGGGCTGATCTTCCCCCCCCCCCCCGACACACACAAATTGGGCAAAAGGTTTGAACAGATAGTTCACCAAGGGAGCTGTATATATAGCAAATAAACACATGAAAATGTTCATTATCAGTCATCAGTGAGCTGCAAATTAAAACCACAATGAGATATAACAATACACCTGTTAGAAGCAGGGGAAAAACCAAGGATGCCAAGTGTTGGTGAGGATGCAGAGCAACTGGGACCCTCCTAAGTTGCTATTGGGAAGGCAAAA